>NC_134370.1:31489015-31792045 GCF_035582795.1 Mycteria americana
AAAACAAAAAAATCTACTTCATAAAACAAAAAGCAATTTAATGATTTTATTTCCCCTTGTTAGGGCTTACTAGTAGCATTGCTATCTTAAATGTGGAGCTCTAAAATTCAATTTAGCACAGTTTTTTCCCATGCATTGACTCACAGTTTATTTCGTTAGCCTGTCTCGGCCTCTCTTCAGACATGACATTGATCTATGTTGCAAAAATGTCATTGCTAACAGCCTTATAAATCTTGTGTGATAGCAAAATATTTCCTTTGATTATCAAGTCAGTTTCCCTCTATGGGAAAAACAATGTAAACACTGCCCTGATGTATACTACTTTTTTGCAAGCATCCTTGCTCCATCTGGGCTGATGAACAAATAGCCCCTTTACCAATGGGTGCCTACTCCTTAATAAGCCAAACAAGATTATGCACTCCTGGCCGTCTGATTCAGGCACTTATTAGTGGTTAAAATCATTCTCCTCTTAAGAGGAAAAGCAAATTTGTGCTTTTCTTTTTTTTTTTTTTTTTAATTCTCCCCTTAAGATGAAAGCCAAGCTTGTGCTCTTTTTTAAATCCTGCCTTCTCTCAGGTTGCTAGTTTCCCTTGTTCCAAGGGGCCTGTGCCACAGGGATATCAGTACTGCTCTCAGCGTAGCACAATGTGCCTTGTTCAGCATTCCCTTCCCACATGACTTCAGCCTGTTACCAGGGATGAGCTACAGCTCAGTCCTCATAATCAATGCTCTCACCAGCTAGAATAAACCTAGACTGAAGGATTTTAAATGCACATTTTAATCTGAGGCAATTCCTGCCTGATTGGAACAAATTTTGATTTGGTTTCCTAAAGAAACAAAACTCTCTAACTATCCTGTCTACCCATCTCCCACTACTGACTTTCAATCCTGTCAGCCATCTTCAATCACATTTGCTAGCAGGGCAAAGATCTTAAAGCTAGTAAATTCCTTAAGTCTATAGCATTAGGTAGCTGGATAGAGCGGAGAGACCCAAGCATTGCAAGCTCACGGCAGAAAGACTTACTGCAGGCTTGGCAGTAGTTCTTGTGAGCTGGCTAGCTGGCCACCAGCGTGCCCCTGCTGCTAACGTTCAGCCACTGCACATGCTGCCAATTGCCTCACCTGTAACTATGAGACAGGAGAGGAAATTGGGGACATTCGGGAGCAGGGTTTGGGGGCAAGCATGGCTGGTTCTGCAGTGGGGATGATAATGAGCAGAGACATGGGCAAGCAGGATGGCAAGTAGACTGCTCTAGGTCTCTTGCTTGTCAAGCACATCATTCTCCTTTATTAAACCCTGTTTAATTTGATTCTAGACTCATGGTACCTGGACTATGGTACCATCCAACTATGCTGTCCTCACTTACTGTTTTCAATTGCCTCATTAGAGTGAGGGCTAAAGTAAGGGCTACCCCCGAGATAATCCAGCTCTGCAATGAAGCCAGCACAGGGAGTGGGGGAGGGAATTGGGATATTGGGGCAGTAAATTAAATTGAGAATGCATCTGTGTCTCTAACCCCAGTCTTCTCAAGTGGTAGGGTATGCTAGTAGATCTGTGATAGATCACTGGCAAATCTATCTGTTGTTCTGTGATCACTTAAATCTGTTGCAGACATCTATCAGATCTTTGGATCTAAATTCTACGAAATGACACACACTTTACCTGCCAGAGTGAGATGCAGGCAGCAAGGCAACGAAAGATTAATTTGTTCCAATTTGGAGGTGTTCTGGAGCCTCCTCTCTTAAAATATAATCCAAGTGATGCACAGGAAATTCCAAAACACAGTTAGAGATTTCTGGTGTCCCATCTGCTCCCCTCAGCAGCTTTGGAAGCCCAGCCCATGATATTCAGCTCTGAGACATGATGAACACTCAGAATGCCAGATAACATCAGCACATAATACATCTCAAGACCATCTCCTTCCTAATTTTTACAACTTCAGAGCACCATATGAATTTCTAGTTACTGATCATCAGCAAAGTACATACTCAGAGTAATATCTGAACATTACGGGCATGACATCACTCAAACCCAGTTCATCAACTCTGACCAGAAAAAAGGCAGTAACAGCCAAGAAAATGTCTCCATACTCAGTTAAATGCTGGTGTCTTATCATGTTGTACACAGGCTATTACTGGAATGGCAATAGACAATCATCTGCTAGGGCTCAGAGAGGTGGCACGGGAACACTGCAAGGAACTGCCAGAGATATTTACGGATGAGACATATTTGACAAGCAATCGATTCATTCTCTCAACCAGCCAGGTGAGTTTCTCCTGTTCACTGGTCTTGCTAAGCAAAGGCTAATTCATTTGCATTCTGCCAGACCTTGTAGCTCACAGTGAGAACGACATTATTAAAAAAAAAAAAAAAAAAAAAAAAAAAAGCTGGTACCATCAAGAAGTCTGCAAAATTCTCCAGGTTTTTAATCCAGTTTTGGTTCATTCCACAAAATCAGCACAATAAATACTGACTGAAGTTATCACTTCCCTTGCAACATCCCAAAGCCCTTCCTGGAAATTCTGGAAGTGCACACAAACAAACTCAGTAAAATTTGCATGAGGGTTCAGTGTTTCCTCACTTTCCAAACTACATATCTTCCTGTTCTCTTTCTTGTCCTCCTTCCCCTAAGGTGACAGCTCTAGTGGGAATTCTTTACTCCAGTGACAGTACAGCCACAAGCAAGACAGGCTGCCACTCTGAGAAACAAAAGCCAAGAGCCATGAGGAAATTTTGCACTTAAAAGTAGCTGTGCTTGAAATCTTCGAGCACCTTCAGTTATTCAGTGTAAGACCAACCTGTAGAGGCATGCATCTTGGATTTAGAGACATTCTAGACATGTACAGACATTTACGGATTTACAGTTATTTGCAACTATACTAAGACACTCTAAGAGTCAACACTTCCTACATTTAATGTTCTGAATAAGGAAACATCTTTATAGCATACAGTCTAAAAATTAAATGTTTCATTGCATGTAGCAGCAGTCCTAATGAAAGAAGAAATGTATGTAGGAATTCATTTACTGAAACACTAACCCAACTGCACAGATTGGAACTATGCAACAAAAGAGACTCGTAATATCATACTACAGCATAAAACCTTAATAAGTAATTTGATCGTCATAATGTTTGTAGGCTTTCAGACATGAGTGAATGTAACCAACATATTACTACATAAATTCTCCAAGAAACTATCCATGAGCAAAGAGTGCTTCTGAATAGCTTTATGGCCTTCGGCGGTTGCACAGCAAATTTATCTGACAATTCTATGGCTCTATTAGCAGGACTAATGGTTTGTTCTACACCATTAAAAAGCCAAATGTCATTTGTGAAGGCCCATGTACACAAAGTCTGAAACATATAGATTTCTAACACATCTTTTATTTTCTGCAGTAGAAAGTGTTTCACTCCTATATTATGCCATGATTAAACCGAGGTGTCATAGAAATGTAGCACCTAGATACATTAAAATATGTTTCTATACAGCATCACAATTATAAGTGATTATTAGAAATGGACAATACTACTTTCTGTAATTGATTACAGTCATCACATTACAAGTTTAACATAACCTTAAGATAACCTTAAGAAATTAAAAACCTTAGAGAAGCTTTATGTATCATAATTTTATGTATCAGAATTTACATACAGCCTTGAAAATTCCCTATCTATCAGTAACAAAGCTTATAGCGAGCAAAGAAATGCATTATATCCACTTCAAATGGTACCAGTTTCCAAATGCTGGCAAGCAAACAGAGCAACCAAATTCTATACTGAGATCAGCTTTTACCTTCCAAGTGTCAGCTCCAGGTCGGGACTTCTGAAGGAAGTGATATTCTACAAGGGGGATTCACCACATTTCCAGCATTTGTTTATCTTTTTCCTCATTCCTAACCAGCTGTTTTCAGTTGCCCTGATTAATCAGAGATCACTCCTTACCTTCTCCCTGCAACCAGGTTCCAACTACTACGGAAATGTTCTGCTGCTATGGGCCTGTGGTGCCCAATGGTTATGGGGCATGTTATAACCCTCAGCCAGAGCATATATTATTCTGCATCTCAAGCTTTAAAGACTGTAAAGAAACCTCCTCAGACATGTTTGTAAAAGCTGTGGAAGAAAGTCTCCTAGAAATGAGAGCTCTGTGCAGCAAATGCAACTCTGCTATGGCAAAGCCACTTGCTAAACAAGAAGCAACCACACAGCTGCAGAGTGACCGCAAACTCTAAGACGCTGTGGGAATTATTCTCCTGAATTCACCTTATGAAGAAACAATGACATAGTTGTTCAAAGGCAAGATAGTGCTAGTAATAGTGTAGAAACAAAATGTCATTTGTTTTACTTGTTGCCAACATTTAAAACCCTGCAAGTACTAGATCTACCACTTCTTGCTTGAGAGTCAGCAAAAAAGGTTTGGTCTCACTGGCTGAAATGGAGGAGGAAGTAAGACAAGTATGTGTTGTACTACTGTTTCTAACCATAATTAACTTATGCCATTTTATCACCTAAAAAAATGAGTAAGATTGTATATGACATAAATTAAATACTAAGGCATACCAATTAATTAATATTTCCTGCAAGTAGTTATAAAATATTCACATCTATTCCTGCAAGATTTGCATGTAAAGAAAAAAAGAAATTTCCCCTATTGGGAATGTTGAGAGTAACATTGTAAATAATAGGCTGATGCCATTAAATCTTGCAAATTTGCATGAAGAGTATTTAAAACCACCATGGTATTTCCTACATAAGAAAAGCAGATTATTTTTAAGAGTGGCCGCTGTGTATTTCCACAAACAGAGTTTAGAAAGATTACACTAGTGTTTACACATTCCCCCAAATCAAAAATGCTGCAGAAATAATCTAGCCTTCATTCTGGTTTGCACTGGCCTCAAGCACAGCCCCATTCTGAAAGCAGATTGGAGATAACATCCATCACAGAGAACTGGGAGAATTTTGTCCGTAATGGATTGACTTAATTATTTCTTTCTATCAGTGAGCAAAATCCAGTCTGACAGAGAGGCAAAGCACAAAGAATAAGTGCAATTCAATCCTACTTAAGACCTTTTTTGTTTGCACAGGAATGGATTTAGTCACTGTGACTAGCAGGAGAGTGTATGCAACCACACAAAATCAAAGAGCAATAAATATCTAGAATGAAGAGAGAATTTGCAATATAAGGAAGTCTCCAAGCTAGAGCTATAAATACCAGTTTAAGAGTACTGGTACTCATATCAGCTTTGCATCATCCCACTTGGGAGTGATTTATATTTTATATTTTTTAATAGTAGATGTAGGGTATCATAGTCTGCAATATACAGTAAATTGAATTGGGAAAATAATATAGTATCTGGTAATTCCCATATTCTGTGAGTGTTATCCTGAGGGGTTTCTCTTTACCTCTTTCATTCCCTGCAAATCCTTCCAAGGACTGATATTTTCATTTACCTTCTCTCAAGCTGAAATATGTTGCCTTGCTTAGAGGTGTTGAGTCATCATTGTTAGAATACAACTTACTCACTGACTAAAGACACTTACTAACTCCAGTGCAGATCCCTTGCTAGGCAAGCTGGACCACACTCGGAAGCCTGGCCAGGGCCTGCTTACTTGCCTGTGGAGAAGTGGAGACGTTTTTTCTTCCTTTGTAGACTGAACAATCACATACATAAGCACTCTCAAGCCTAAAAGCAGGAGAACAGATTTATTACAATAAACTAGAGGCACAGATACGTTTCTGTCTAAGAACTCCAGATACCAACTCAGTAGATTACATACGTCCATGCTTATTTTATTTTACTGCCTCTTTGGAGTTGCATACATGCAGTTAAGCAGTCTGCTGGATAAAGGCTATCCAGAGCCCCATACATGAAAGCACAGCGGGCCTGATAATCAATTGGGGCAAGTCAGCTATGTTGGAGCAAATCAACTATGTTAATTTACAGTGATTGGGAGCTGGGCTCATTTTTTTAAAGTTAATGCATTCATTTACAAATATGTATGTGTCAGTACTCCATGAGCTGTGGTTCAAACCAAAGATGAAATCTATTTTTAGATTATATAAATAATATTATGGCATAAAAGCTGCCCCAAAGTTAAAACGTAAAAAAAATTTTAAAAAAATAAAATCAAGAAAACTGTTAGTCAAACCAAATGTTCACTTAATGAATATACTGTTCAAAACGTGACTTTAAATAGTTCCTATACTATAATTATGAAAATTACTTTGAAACATTCCCAGTAATTTTGCATTGTTCTGTCTCATTGTCACTACAAAGGCCTTCCACATTTTTAACATAAATGTAGCACTACAATCTCAAGATTTTTTTCATAGAATTTTATGTTTAAAATTATAACCATATTTTAAGTGTATAAAAATGCTGTGAATAGTTATTTGATTATTTATTGATTTTCTTCTAATGAAATATGTAATTTTATTTTGTATTCCTAGTTCCATAGGTACTGATGTTTATTTGCAAATATTACCTGTGTTTTCATTTTACTTTTTTGGCTAGTATTTTAACAGCAGCTCAGACGCTGTACTCAACACACAGTCACTGAGAATGCAGGCAGAAACTACAACCACACCTGAAATTTTATACCAATTTATCCTTAAAAGCCCCTTACTTATCTACAGCTGCTGTAACAGGTGTTTTGGATTCCCCAACACTGGAAAATACTGGTGGTGGAAAATACTGACACCATATTTTTACTTGAGGAAGAAACCAGTGACCACCCATACTTCCTGTTTATTTAGCTAACCATTCCATACTTGTATCTTAGATAGCTACTGAACTGGTTTTAGTATTCAGCCTGAATAGCTGAAATGAGCAGCTTCAGTGAG
Organism: Mycteria americana; assembly: GCF_035582795.1. Classification (NCBI taxonomy): domain Eukaryota; kingdom Metazoa; phylum Chordata; class Aves; order Ciconiiformes; family Ciconiidae; genus Mycteria; species Mycteria americana. Next base: position 31,495,857 of record NC_134370.1, read on the forward strand.
CTCAGTCCCTCCAGAGGAAGGCATCTGCATATGTGCTGAACCCTAGCCATCACCCATGCTAAAAGTAGTATCTGCAAAGTACCTGACTTTGTTCAAGAAACGTCAGACTCGGCTCAGGTATGTTGAACTTGGAGAGTCCTGATTAAATTACAGATGGATAAAATTCACAAACTTCTTGGTTTGCCAGCAGGAGCTTCCTCAGGGACTGTGCTTCTTCTCAGTTAACAGAATCCCCTACACCCATGTGGCATGATCCCATGCTGCAGCTGCATCATTTAAGGATTTCAGGAAATAGGTTGTTTTCTTAGGTTCTTATTTAAAATTATTTGTATTACACAAATGAAGTTCTGAAGTTTAAAAATACACAGTCTGTGCATGTGCACTTATGGAAATCAAATGTGAAGCTTTTAAAACGTTTCCAACCAGAAAACTATGGAATAGATTGTTCATTATAAAAAGGGAGAACATCTTGATTGACAGACTATGTGTCATTAAATCATTGTCTTGTTACGTTAATGTAATGAGACCTCTTGGTGGGACCTGGGACATACAAACCCCCTCCAAGAGAATTTTAAGAAGGTAATTGTTTCACTCTCTCTGTAGGTGTACACCCACACACACGCAGTACCGGGATGTAGAAATTAAAAAGCCAATTTTCGTGAAGTCCTATATTCACAGTGAACAAATCAAAACTGTGGTGGTTTAAGGGTGTAAGAACCTGACCTCACTCTCCGAGTTCTGTCAAAGCCCCTGTGCGATCTGTAATTAAGCAGGACATGGTTGTGACAACACAGCTGAACTTCTTCTGGCATGTGAGTTGCAGAAGACATAGAAATATTTTGGTGATACTTTTATTTTTATAAAATATTATAGATTTATGACAAATGTAAATGTGTATTTATAGCACGTTTTGTTTCCGTTTTGTTTTGTGCTCTACTGAAGTATATTTATCTGTCTATATTAATATATACGACCTGAAGCGTACGCTGGTACCACGGATTCAGCTTATTTAAAGACGGAGTTCCGCACCGCAAATAAAAACTACCAGAGGAAAGAGCTTGTCGCCTTTTTGTGCCAGGCAGCTCCCTGCCCCCGCAAGCCCACCTCGCCCCGCCACCGCCGCCCCTCCGCCACCCCCCTGCGCCGCGGCGCTACGAGCCCGCGCCGGCCGCTGACGGGAGGGGCGGCGGGACAGCACCGCTAACGGCTCCCAACGGCTCCCAACGGGCGCGGCGCGCGCGCCGCCAGGCCGGGCGCCATGGCGCGGGGCGCGCTGGTCGCCGCGCGGCACGGGCCGGCCCGCAGCCGCGCCCGGCGCCTCCCGCCCGCAGGGCCTGCGAGGTGCGGGGGGGGCCCGCAGCAGCCGGCTCACTCGGCAGCACCAGCCGGAGCCCCAAGCCCCCCGTGCCTCGGGGCGACACCGCCCGTCCCGCGACTGGGACCCCGCAGCGCGGCCGGCTAAAAACGGGCCCCACCGCCGCGACCGCCCGGCTGCTTTCCAGCCGGAGCCGCGCTCTGCTTTCCCCCTGAAGGAGGGGAGGTGCGGCAGGCGAAGGCAGCTGGGACAGGGCCCAGCGCTGCGCGGAGGCCCAGCAGGCGCCTTTTCCTGCGGTTTCTCTGTGGTGATGCTGCACTGAGGGTCTCGGAGCTGCACGGCTCGCAGGCTGCAAAGGAGGCTCTAGCAGTTGCTTTATGTGTGTGACAAAGGACAGAGCTGCCTCAGAAATACGCCTGAAATATGCCTCAGAAAGCACAAACACTCCCATCTTCTATGTTTGCTGAGATAAGCTTGTATTACACTGTGTATATATTTTTCTTTTCCAATTACACAAACCTCATTAAAAACACAGTCTGAAATAAACTCATAAAGATGAAAATGTTTAAGCTCAAATTCAAATTATAAATTAAAGTACTTGGGAGTACAAAGCAACTTTTGTTGCTTGCCGCTCACCTATAACTCCCAGCAATTAAATAAGGGAGGTGACAGGTATCCCAGGCGCTGGGGGCAGTGGGGCCCAGTTTGGGACCAGTGGTGCCCAGTTTGGGAGCAGAGCTCCCGCCGCGTTCCAGCACCCGCAGCCGGGCTCCAGCCGGAGCCGTGTGTGAGGAGCTGCCCGGGCTGTGCCCCTCAGAGCATTGCTGCGGGGCTTGAGACGGCCTCACTACAGATCCAACAGGAGCCGTGCCTCAGGGTATCAACGGAGTTGGCTAGGACTGCAGAAGTTTACTATCCATACCTACAGTTGCAGTGACACCCACAGAAGAAGGTGTAGCTGTTTTCTTCTGATTCATCATGAATTCTGTTTATTAGGGAATGAGCAACAGTTTTTCTCCATTCTAATGCTTTCCATCTGTAAGAGGATACATAATAAAAATTTCTGCCTAGCAAAATCCATCTGAAGTTGCAAGGTAAGTCAAATTGTATGTGTTCTCTAACGTATTCACATAAGTCAAATTTTATGATTATAAACGCTTTAGGTCACCTAGGTGGAACAAAAAAGAAAGATAAACTCAGGATCGGACAAATCAGTATATGTTTGACACTGGAAACTTACAAAGAGCATGAGTTAATGCAATATAAAGGCTACTGGCAACTCACTCAAATTCTCTTACTGGGGTTGCTAGATCATTGCAATGCACCTGACACGGACCGAGAGCGACCAGGCCTCAACCTAGGGAAACTAGTACGTGGGTTTTTTTTAATTTAGAGCCAACAGTACAGAGAAGTCATCTCTCATCCATTTTATAAATATGAATTGTCAGATGTTGCCATTAAAGTTTCCTAGAAAGCAGGGAGAACTGTCTGATGAGGATGGCAAAACAGCAGCAGAAGCTGAAAGCATGCTGCTTTATGAACCAGACTCCTTTCCTCAGCCACTTTCTGTAGTTTTTCAATGAGCTGAACTAAAATGCTGCAAACAGCTGTCACAGGTGGGCACAGTTAGGTTAAATGTTTGAGAAACACCGGCCCTTGCAAGTCATACAGCTGCAGTGGAACTGGGGTAGAGAAAGCGGTACTTCTGCCTGCCAAAATAACTTATGTGTATTGGTCAGTATGCTGTCTCGGCCTTAACGCATAGCTGATAAAAACCTGGAAAGGCAAGACCCTGAATGTTTGACTATATAGGAATCTGCTTCTGCCTTGTAACAGAAGTCAATAGAATAAGATGAATTTAAAAAAAAATAAATCTAGGGGGGCCCAGCAGAAGCACGTAGCATTTCTGTGTTGCTAGAATTGCATTATCAGCCAGTTCTCTTATTTCCCCAGTTCTGAATAATTTGCAATACCACTATACAATATACCGTAATAAACCCAAAAAGCACCTAATTCATCTAACCAAGTATGTGGGTCGAGAGAGGATTTTGTCCCTTCTGGTTTGATTCTCAGCTTCACAAAATCTCAAGTCTTTAATGTCCTGAGGAATTGAATTATGTGAAATGAATTATGCATCAATGAACAATTGGGTTATCAAGGTTGTTCACTTTATGTTCCAGCTGTTCTATAGCACCATCTTAATGTTTATTGGAGATTTCTTTTGAATTTAGTCTTATTCCATGGTACTTGCAAATAAATGCATTGCATTTCTTACAGCTGCTGTGCCAGTTAATAGCAAATACAAGTACATAATGAATTTCTTGCCTTTTACTGCTAGAACTAGAAATGACAGAGGGTGGAGGCTTCATTCAAAGGAGATCCATTAATGTAATAATAGCGAAGCCAGAGATTAAAGCTGATAGGATTTGTGGGGAGTTTTGTACAGCACTTAACTACATTAACACTGTTTTTTGTTCCTTGCCCTCGTAAGTGCTGAAACTTAGATATACTTGGAATTCACAATAAACCAAGCAAATACAGTACTGGCCACTGCTTATTTGCCCCTTTTCCAGTTGTCCTGCAGGCAGATGGACATCAACTTATTCTGGAAGAGATACTGGACTGGAATGCTATAGAGCTGGTAGTCAACGGGGAAACTATTTCGCTGCAACATCAATGGCCTGGATTTTGGCAAGTACAGAGTTTTATTCATTGCAGTCTCTTGCTGAAAGCACTTACACTTTGAAATGAGCGCTTCCTAAGGCATAAACAGTCCAGGTTCTGTTAACATTAACACTTTTAAGCTCTGCACTCCTTTGTATTTGAGGCAGTTTGAAGGAGCACAGTCAGGAAGAGAGGATGGTCTGGGAGTTAGGGCCATGCTTGGGAGAGCACTGTTTAGGGCCTTCCTACGTGTACCAGCACACAATCACAAGAAAACCTGCTAGGTTTCAGTCCACAGAGGTATTAGGACATCCATTTGCTTTCAAAATAGCAAATATTTTTCTTTGCTTGGGCCTTAGTTTCTTTAGGTTTTTTGTCTTCCCCTCCTGGTTTTGGCAGGGATAGGGTTAATTTTCTTCATAGTAGCTAGTATGGGGCCATGTTTTGGATCTGTGCTGAAAACAGTGTTGATAACAGAGGGATGTTTTAGTTGTTGCTAAGTAGTGCTTATACTAAATCAAGGACTTTTCAACTTCCCATGCTCTGCCAGGTGCACAAGAAGCTGGGAGGGGACATGGCTGGGACAGCTGACCCCAACTGACCAAAGGGCTATTCCATACCATATGACGTCATGTTCAGTATAGAAAGCTCAGGAAAGAAGAAGAAAGGGGGGGACATTTGGAGTGATGGCGTTTGTCTTCCCAAGTAACCGTTACGCGTGACGGAGCCCTGCTTTCCTGGAGATGGCTGAACACCTGCCTGCCCATGGGAAGCAGTGAATGAATTCCTTGTTTTGCTTTGCTTGTGTGCGTGGCTTTTGCTTTCCCTATTAAACTGTCTTTATCTCAACCCACGAGGTTTCTCACTTTTGCTCTTCTGATTCTCGCCCCCATCCCACCGGGGGGGAGTGAGCGAGCGGCTGCGTGGTGCTTAGTTGCTGGCTGGGGTTAAACTGCAACACCTCCCCAGCAAAACATAGATAATACCATTTCAGTGCCTCACAGAGAGTAATTTTTTTAATCATTTTTTGCTGCAGGTGAGACAAGGAGTTCAAGGCTCAAGTTTCCTCATCTCCTGTGCATGTGGCTTCCAGAGAAAGGCTGAAAGCCACTGCTTCTCACTTCCCGACTTTTCAACAGCCTCTCTAGGGCTGGGGACAGGAGTTGTGGAGCAAAAGCAGAAAACTGACCAAGGATAATGGCATTTCCAGCACCACAGCTTGGTTGGTTTTATCTTCCCGCAAGGAAGGCAGACAGGCCAGGAACTGGGAGGTTCCAGTTGGAAATTTCTTCCAAGAAGACACATCTTTTTTTGTCCCAATCCTAGACCTACGCAGGACAGTGAAGTACTGGCTAATAGGCCATGCTGCAGTCTGCTGAACCACCTGCACTGCTGCATTCACTTTTTGCTCTGCTTCAACTCCAGGCCAAAGCTGAATCAAGCTCAGATTATACAGCTAACCAGGGTAGAGCCAAGCTGAGTTCAAGTGCTGTTAGGGAGAATGCAAAGGAATATACATGCTAGGATAAGAAGTAGAAATATAAAATAAGAATAAATTTACTTGCATATACTTCGTAAATTGTGTTTTTCTCCTTTAGGAGGTGATGGCAAGTTGGATCCACTTTGTGAAGAAGCCAGAAAAGCAGTGTTAAATGCCTACTGATTTACAGGGACACATTCCCTTTTACCTTGGTTTTCTGTCAGGCAATTTACTTGCATTACAAAGGTATTCGAAATGTCAGGATACAGGTGGTTCTTTACACTTCTAGGTCTCTTAATGAAGCTCTACATAATCTTACTCGTTACACCCATGTGTCAACCAAATAAGAATATACCGCCTTTTCCAGAACCAGTCATATGTTACCACGCTGAATATTACAAATTCATGTAGAACTGTGACTTGCATGTAGTTCTAATAATTTGATTTTAATTAAAGAAGAATGAAACTCCTGGATATCTTTCATTCTTTCAACTTTTAGAAAGTTTGCTATGTCAATGATAATAATTTCAAAGTTATTCATAGCTGATGATTAACCCATACATACAGATGTGCTAGTTCTGCTCTTCTCTTGGCCACATGAGATGTCCCAGAGAACAGTCGTGCATCATTAGACAAAGTCCAAGGTACAGAGAGAAAGAAGTTGGCATAGCCATAAGGACAGGATTAAAGCTGACTGGGTGTTACCACAACTGATATTCCAGGTATCTCAAAAGCAATTCTGCCTTTCGCTCTCTATTTTTCCCCCCCAATAACTAGAGTATGCAGCTTCTTTTTTGCTTCTGATTTGTCAACATATATTCTCAACCTCAACTTCATTTTAAAAACACTTCTGACTCAGGTAAATTCAGCAGTTTGCAAATAATCATATGCTGGAATGCTGGTACCCTGAGCAATTTTCACTTTGGCCCATAATTAGTTACGAAAGAAGTGGTTAGTCTTTGAATCCTAACGGAGTGGTGTGAACAAAGACACACAGCATTTGTTGAGGCTCAGGAGCGCTAGGCAGCAAAGCTGCAGTTTCTCGTGCGGCTGCAGGAGAGACAGGCTGCCCAGCATAAAACCAAAGACAAAGAATTCCTATCCCTATTCCTATATATAATTCCTATATATATTCCTACATATAATATTATATATATTCCTATATATATTCCTATATATAATATTCCTGTTCCTATTCCTATATTCCACTCAGTATCTCCTATCAGCTGTAACCTGCAGGGAGATAGCTGTAGTTACAAATAACCAAACCACATTTATGGTGATACTGATCCAACACGGAAAGTGTTATCAAAATAACACTATCACTATGCTCAAATACAGTCCCCTTACCAATGACCTATAGATGACAGAGGTATTAAAACAATATTCTTTAGTAAGAAAAAAATACTCTAGTTAAAGTCGAGCAAAGCAGAAACTATATTGTCCCTTTAGAAGACTGAAACGTTTTTGCTTTCTACACTCTGATATAACAAGATTAGAAAGTGAAAACATTCAGACTTTGAGAAGATCAATACAATTAAGTTTGGCAGAGATAATGAAGGCACTTTCTGCAGCAGACATTCACACAGAGAGCAGACTGGGGTTTCAGCATCTGCCCCGCTCTAGTTCTGTCCTGGACAGCAGTGAGTTAGTTCACATCTCGCTGTGACCCTGACCTGTAACTACTAAGCAGGCTGTCCTGCACCACAACCCAGTCCAGCCTGCAGCTCCAGTGCAGCCCTGGGCACAGAGACGGGCTTTAAAAAAACCCACCCTACTGCATTTGCCAGTGGGACACCACAAGCGGCTTTCTGCTCCGGCAGCAAACTGTCTATTGGCCTTTTATGTAAATGCAAGTTAGTTAGACTGAGTTAGTTTAAATAATGTTAGTTCTGGGCAGAATTTACTCCCAAAAATAGAAGACTAAACTCCCCATACCTCTTGAGCCTGGAATGCCGTGAACATCAATAGAAATGCTACAGGCAGATGAACTCACCAGTGTGACTAGTTTATTTTTTTAAAAAAAGTTTTAGTTTTGCTGTGTTCAGTGACCTCTGTAACATCACTCTGAGGGCATTTCTGACATACCTCCAAGTTATAATGCCAGCAGTTTTGTAGGGAGATATTAAGCTTTAATAGATCAACATGTTTAGCTGGATTAAATACAAACAAGCTTTGAGGAACACAAGGCTTCAGGTCTTAAAGCGAAGCAGCAAACTTCAAGACAAGTATGGGTTGAGAACTGCTCTGACTTTGCTTTAGAGTAATATTATGACCAAATTGTGAAAGACCAGAGACAGATGAGAAAAGGTTTTTAATATGACAGTGAGATATCTTCCAGCAAGATAAAAAATTAGCTCCATCAGACATTTTGAACATAGCTGGCTAGAATGCATAAAGAGATCTCAGGCCCCTTTACTGTGCTTTTGTTACAGAAGGGAAAAATAAATACAAATTTGAAGTAGCCCCTTCAGTTTGGTACCCGTCCCCCAAACACTACCTGCGATTAGTTGCCATGGCACTAGCAGGCAGCTGGATATTTGAAGGCACTGTAGTAGCCACTTGGACGAAGGCATTTGATTTTTTTATATGTGAAATAACCACTTTTTTCCTCAAAGTCTCCCTCATTTTTAAGGGGATTATCTGCCCCACAGATAATCATGGCCATTTGAGAACTGAACCTAGCCTGCAAGCCTTCTCTACAGTGACTTTCATCCAGACTATTGTGATAAAGTCAAATCAGGAGGAAGAAAGCAGCAGCAGCAAATTATTCCAGTAGTAACACCAACTAAATTGCTGTGCAGCTTTTATGGTTTGGCTAATTGTCTCATTAATACACATTTCTGATCACTGAAATGGATCTCAAGTATTTTTAATCACTGAAAAAATTGTACTGCTAAGAGCTCTCTCCCTCCTATCCTCGGTACTATTTGCAATGGAAAACACACAAAGGCTCCTGTTGATTGGAGCCCCACTGCTGCACAGCTGGCAGTCAAATGGTACTAATGGCACAATAACACAATATAACTAAAATAGTTTGCCTTTTAGAGTAACAATCTCTTATAACATGATTAAGCTCTATCACGCGTGTTATGTTTTGCAAATGGCTCCAAAAAATCTGACAATTTTTCCAGTAATTTCTTCAAAGCGGGGGGGGGGGGGTGGGTGGGTAAAAAAATCATTAGCTATCAAGAAACAAATTAACAACACTTGATACATTAAAAAAAGATGAAAACAACTGCACCAAGCACAGGCTGCACAGCCAGCATGGTTGCATGGTATCCAGTCCACTCCCCCTTGCAGAATGCACCTCCAAAGACCAAGTTTGTCACATTTAATTGCAGACACTTTATTGAAGCACTTCTTTTAGGAGCTGGCTTGCCCTAGGCTAGGTCTGTAACTGGTGGAGAGAAGCATCTCCACAGAGCAATTCAGATCTCTACTAAGTATAGACTGTAGGATCTCTGGGCTCCTAATTTAGGTACTTTTTTGGTGTTTGGTTGCAAACAATATTAAAAGAGATGAAGCTTTTTCCTCATATGAGGAGCACATTTCAAAAGGAGCAAGCTGGCATTATCCAACACGCTACTTGCATGCTCTTTACGCTCTCAGCAAACGGGAAGATTTTGCTCTTGGCCATCACTCCCAGTGGTTGCACAAGCCATACATTGCAACAAGAAGTTTCCCCTTACAAGAGTTGTAGATATTTATCCCATACATTATCATTAAAGACAGCAGCCACTTAATTTTCAAATAGCTTATTCTCAGCAGCTTAATGCAAAAGTGGCACAGCTCTTGTTAGGAGAGATGCACCCTTTTATGGTGGCCGGTCTGATAAAAAAAACCTGCAAAGGCCTAGAAGCTCTTTTGTGGAGATGGAAGTGATGCATAAGAAGGAAATCACTCCATGCAAATCCTCAAGAAGAGTTGAAAAGATCCTATTTATTCTCAGACATGTTTTGCTTGTTTTAAAGTGACTGTACGATGGTAATCATCAACTTCCCGTGGGTGCACTTCTGATCAGGTACTTGGAAAAATAAAGCAATATACAGCTGATATCAGCACAGTTCTCAGAAAAGAGTTTCAACTTCATTAGAAGACCAAAGTTGAATTATTTTAATAGTTGGGGTTTTTTAAATAAAAAATATCAACGATACTATACATAGTTAAATTTCCTTCCTGTTCATTTTGCATATTGGCCATCCAGTAACATGATATTAAACATGGCAGCACTAAGAACTTCCATGCATCATTTTTATCTATTAAGAGAAAGTCTGTGACAGATTCGCTTTGCAGTCTGTAGGACATCACTTCTCCATCTCCTTCAGCTGAAATGGAGATAACAGCTTTGAGTCACAGAGATCTTGTGTTCCCTAAAATATTTTCCAATTCTCCAGTAAAAAGTGCTGTACAATTAGTTGTATGGCATTCCACAATTAGTGCAGGGAAATGCTTTATTCCAGTAAATTCTTTTTTTAAATTTTTTTTTCCAGCTTAAAAGAGAGGGAACAAAGTGATACTTCTGTTTTTAACAGTTGCTTAAACTGTCCAGATTTCTTTTGGTTATTTTAAGGTATTTTTGTTTAAAATATTGAGAACATTCCCTATCAATGCCCACACATGTTATGAGTGCAAACAGCCCAAGAGAATACGTGCAGGATTATTCTGCTCTGTCAAGGCACATATTTACAAGACTCAGTATAGGCTCATTCAAGTGAGAGGCAAGATGCATTACTAATTTAAGATGAATTTGAAACGTGGCCATTTACTTGCTACAACTTTCAGTTTTGATCAATTTTGTAAGGCAGTTTTAAAAAAAGACAGGGTTGTTCTGCACCCACACGTAGGCACTATTCAGGCACATAAGTATTTGCTCACATACACGTGTATATGTAAATGTACCCAGGAAGGCATCCACCAAGGTCATATGAAGTATAGCCAGAAACACTACAAATTAGTGGTCTTTGTCATAGGCTTTGAAATTAATTCTGGGGAACAGAATATGCCACAGAGATGTCCGTTTACTTCCCTTTGGGCTTTGTTACAGAGACAGGTACCACCAAGTTACAAAGTTCTGCATAAATCTATTGAGCTCATGAGCTGCACAATATTGTGTTCACTATAAAAAATACGATTTTACTGATAAGTCTAATGAGGCGCCTGAGGGCTGTGATAAAGGCCTAAGGAAAAAAAAAAAGGAAGAAAAGGAAATAATCATCACACTTCATGTAGCACGTCCCTAATTTTTTAATGCATGTAAGTATCAGAACAGTGATGCTGAAGACAAGGAAATACTAGATTTCTTTTTTGCTGACAGTCCCTGCAGAAGCTATTTATGTGCAGTCATATACTGACGTGCATACTCAGATATATTTTCCTGAAGCCTGTAGAGTTTTGTCTAAGCAAGAGCTTCAGAATATGTGTGTGTAAATAAATTAAAGAATGTCTGGTTTTTAATGAGAAGGGTGTATTGTGGTATAAATATTGCAGAGCACATTAAATAAACATTGTCACATATGACCAGGTATCTATTAAATGAACACATCACAGGAGAAGTTAATTACCTAAGAGTGTAACTAGGAACCGTTTAGAATCACTGGAGATTAAGTTGCTTTATTTATGTTTCTCTTTCCTTCTGAATAGGCAGTAGGTTGTTGCAATGAAGAGTCCCAAAGCAGCACGAAGCTTCAGCTCTTCATCAACTCTAAGACGACAAGAGTTTTGTCAACAATGGTTTGAAGTTCTGAAAAACCAAAAATTTTCCTCAAAGTAATTTTTTGCAAAATGTGCTGGCACAAAACAGTACTTAAGATGTAAAGGTGCAAAATATTTATGGTTCTTTTGGTATCTTAAGCTGCTCAGCGGAAAGAAGACGACTTACATGGTGTGCTTTATGTATATGTATTTCTCTCATATATTGCACCCTCAAAAAAAGTATACATGCACTTCTTCAAAACTGATTGTTAGTGTCAGAGACTAATATCCCAGAAGTAACGTATAACTTTATTATATTAATAAGATTTTTCTAGACTTGAAAGGACAGGCTGGATGGATGGGCCGAGGTCAATTGTATGAGGTTTAACAAGGCCAAGTGCAAGGTCCTGCACTTGGGCCACAACAACCCCATGCAACGCTACCGGCTTGGGGAAGAGTGGCTGGAAAGCTGCCTGGCAGAGAAGGACCTGGGGGTGTTTGTTGACAGCCGCCTGAATATGAGCCAGCAGTGTGCCCAGGTGGCCAAGAAAGCCAATGGCATCCTGGCTTGTATCAAAAATAGCGTGGCCAGCAGGAGTAGGGAAGTGATCGTGCCCCTGTACTCAGCACTGGTGAGGCTGCACCTCGAATACTCTGTCCAGTTTTGGGCCCCCCACTACAAGAGGGACATTGAGGTGCTGGAGCGTGTCCAGAGAAGGGCAACGAAGCTGGTGAAGGGTCTGGAGCAGAAGTCTGATGAGGAGCAGCTGAGGGAGCTGGGATTGTTTAGCCTGGAGAAAAGGAGGGTGAGGGGAGACCTTATTGCTCTCTACAACTGCCTGAAAGGAGGGTGTAGAGAGGTGGGGGTCGGTCTCTTCTCCCAGGTAACAAGTGATAGGACAAGAGGAAATGGCCTCAAGTTGCGCCAGGGGAGGTTTAGACTGGATATTAGGAAATTTTTCTTCACCGAGAGGGTTATCAAGCATTGGAACAGGCTGCCCAGGGAAGTGGTTGAGTCGCCATCCCTGGAGGTATTTAAAGGACGTTTGGATGAGGTGCTTAGAGACATGGTGTAGTGGTGGTCTTGGCAGTGTTAGGTTTATGGTTGGACTCGATCATCTTAAAGGTCTTTTCCAACCTATATGATTCTGTGATTCTGTGAAAAGCTATTGTGTTTCAGTCCACATGCAAAAACATTAATTCTGATGGAATTTTATTTTGCTTGGGCCATGAAATTCATGAAGAAAACTGTCCACTATTCATCCTATACAACATAATCAACATTGCAAACTATTTAGTTAAGGATATGTTTGTGCAAGCCACTCTAGCGCAAAGAACAACTGACTAAGAAGGATTTAATCACATACAATTCTTGAAAGCAAGATGAAGCCAATCCCTTTAAATTACTCAAGTACTGCTTAAACCCTGTAATTAACATATAGTAATAAATATTTCATCTTTAAAAAGCCTATTGGGAGCAGTTTGTTAAACATTTATTTCTAGTCATTGGGAATTATGTGCGATCAGTTTATCATGTTCTGTATTAGACAATTTTATTTTATCCTCTTTATTTTATCCACAGCAGTGGAGACACTCATTTGGGGAAATACACTCTTGCCTCAAATGTGGAGAAACATACTCTTTCTTCAGATGTGTTTTGCTTTTTATGAATTAGGTTTACCCTTGCAAAGTCCTGGCCAGCACACAGTGATGGTCCCCATTTACTTGACAGCCTCTCCTGTGGAAGTGACTTACTACAGATATGGGAGCTTTACTGCAAGCCGCAGCAAGACTACCCAAGGCATCACTGCAGAAGTAACCCTGCAATGCGAGCAAAGTCATTTTGGGAGACTAGAGAGAAGAACCGAGTTCTCCTCTATGGCACAGCCAAGCCCCAGACAGAGGATACCAGGGGTGTGTTTTCAGGCACCTTCTAAGGTTGACCTGCACTTTCTCCTCTACCCTGGGTAGCATCGCAGGTGCAGGGAGAAATATGTGAGAGCACAAAAAATCACCGCCCTTCAGCCAAGTCCCTGTGCAGACAGCTGTTATTCCACTGCAAGGCCAACTGAAATGCGGTCACTTAAATCATTACTAAAACAAACCCATTATACTGATGGTGTCTGATGTCAATCCAAGGGAAATAACTGAGAGCTAAGCTGAGCTCTTTCACAGAGCTTCTTCACTTGTGATAGTCTGAGCACACCCTCCCTCCTGAAGAGGAGGAGAATATAAAGCTAGCTGGGTATGACATGGGCAGAAAGTTACTCTCACAAAGGAGCACAGAGAATCAGTGAATTTATGGACTATTGAATAGGAAGTAAAGATTTCTGCAACAGAAATTATAGTTCAGTGTTTCATGCAGCATCTTTAGTGATGACTACAATTGTTTTCCCCTCTAAACAAATTAGATCTCCATTTGCCATTAATGACTGCATCACTTAAATATCACAAAGGAACCGCCTGGTGCGCTTATTAATAATTGAAAACTTCGAAGAACTCTGTGAAACATTTTCAATCAAAGCTAATAAATCTCTAAAATATTCTTTTTCCTGAGTATTTTTTCCTTTTGTTCTTTTATTCCTTTTGGATAATAGGCTACGTTTTAAATAATGGTATTAAGAAAAGCTCAATCTGAAATAAGAGTTGAGAAGTATCTAAAATCAGAAGTGGTTTCAACAGTTTAAAAAAAAAGCAAGAATTAAAAAAGAGGCAATATTCATCTGTTTCCTTCTTGCAAGTATGTTGAATTTCTAGTTCGGTTTGCATGCTGTTTCCTGATATCTTACACTGATGATTAAGAAAATGTACCCACTTAATCTCTGTCCTTGTTCCGCATAAACATGAAGAAGAACTTTCAATAATCATTTTTTAATCAGTAGAGTCCATCAAATCAGGACTCCTATTGCTACATAATTGGACTTCGCAGAACTACTAAATGACCAAAGAGAACAAAAAAAAATACCCAAAACTTTTTGATCAGAGCTAACAGGAATCTTGAATGCCTTTTGCCATTTAAAGCTTCATGTTGGAGTTATTCTACTCAGTAAGCTTTACTACCCAAGAACAAGGGCAGAAAGATACATGCAAAATTAGCCTCATCTGCAGAGATTTTTTTGGTGTGCTATAATGGACCATGTTTTCATCAGCACAGCAAGGTTGTATGACAGGTACTGATCAAAGCTCCAAGACCTGCAATCTTGTCCACAGGACGTGGGAAGAGCAGCAGCCCAGTGTCTGTCCCTCCCAGCAGACCTCGCCTGGGGATGATGGCTGCAGCCTGGCAAAAGGCAGGTCATTCTTCACACCTCCACCCAGGGAAGGACAAGCGATTTTTAAAGGGTTTGTTTTGTTGGGGGTTTGGTTGGGGTTTTTGCTTTTGGTTTTTTTTTTTTTTAAACAAAACATGCATTTCTCTACCATCTTTCACTCAAAGGTTTCCTCACCTTTTCCAGACAAACCTCACTGCACTTGCACTGCACGTGGCAGTAATTCTACACCCTGAGCAGCTTTTGCCAGTGGCTTGCATCAGAAATCCCCAGCCACGCTGTGAGTTTTTCTCTAGGCCTTGAAGTCCTCAGAAGCTCTGACAATAATTCAAAGGACGGTGTTCCCTTCACCCCAGGGGCAGGATGAGGCACCCCTACCCCAGCCAGGTCTCTTACCTGCCCACAGAAAGTGCCAGCAGCCGGGAGCCTGTGGCCCCCTTTCCCTCGTGAGCCTTTGCCAGCAGCCATCCTCAGCCTCCTTCACCGTAGTTTAACTCCATAACTCTTGTCCTTCCTACAGCAGAAATGGCCAGCAATACCCCACAGAGGCCCCTGCAGGGACCCACTGCAGGGGCCCAGCCACAGCCCTCCTTTCTGGGGAAAGCAAGGTGAAGTATCTGAAGTATTTAGGGGGGGATGCAAAGGAGATAGAGATAGGCCAGCTAGGACCAAACCTTGGGCTTTAACCAGTTAACCACAGGCAGCATTTGCTTGGCCACCCCCCAAGAGGCCAGTCCCATCAGCCATAATTAAGTAGTCATCTGTGCTGGGTAACTCATTAGCCTGGCAGGTGCCCTGGCAGACCCCCATGGCCCAGCGCCAACCTGAGCAGTTGCCTGTAAAATTAAACCGTACTGAATTTACCAAACCAACACACAAGACAATAGCAGACTTCTTTTCCTCCATCTTTGACCAGACTTGTTAACTTTACAAAGATATTTCACCTGCTTTTAGGGATTTTCTGGCTTTACATGATTTTTGAGTGCGCCTCTATTTCATGTTTTAAACAATGTTCAAAGTCATCTGTACCCCCGGCAAAAAGCTAGACTGAGCAACAATAGTCGGTGACACCTGCATAAAGTTAATAGCAATCAAAAAGACTGATTTTTTGACACATGCGCATGTGTGTGTGCGCACGCGCATGCGTGCACATGGAGCAGAGGTTCCCAAGCTTTCATTTTGTTAGTAGCAGCAGTGGTTATTCCCAGCTGTGTATCAGAGGCAGCTGGTCTGCTGTTTGTGCACCAAGGTAAGAGCTACCAGAGCTCTTAAGACAGCTGCCACAGAGTCCAGCCAAGGGGTTCTTGGAAAAAAAAAACCCACACCAACAGAAAAGAAACAAACACCCTCCACACACACACACACTTTCATCTACTCAGTTCAAACAATGCACACATATTCCTGTTTCTTGTCTAGTCTCATACATTAATTTTTACCTCCTAGAACAAGCAGAATGGTTCCCTTTTTGGAGAAGAGGTTACTCCTCTGCTCTAGCAGACTGACTCCAGCTGTACCATGGGTAGAGCAAAGGTTTCCACCAAGCACACCCCTGCTGTTAGTGCAGTTCATCAGGTAGCTACTAGGAAACAAAAATAATTGTGACAGAAGCTGTTTGTCTTCCCAAGTCTTTTGCCGTTGTGGGCATGCATGATGTGGTATCTCACCCACAAATGCGATGAAGTAAATTGATTCTAACATTTGCTGTTTCTTCCGAGTTACAAAGCTGTGATTTGAATTTCAGTGGCAGACTACTTGCAGAAGAGGCTTATATAATACTTCAGTCCTTTTCAAACACTCTACAAAGATTAATTGCTATTTAGTATGTAGAAAGTATTTAACTTGTCAGCTAGTTCTAACAAAGTATTTGTTTTCTGTGAGATCAGAGAGATATTCTTAACCTGGTTTAAAGCTGCCATTACAGAAACTTGCATTCATTGTTGATAATGCACCTATTTAATGTGCATCGATTTAAGAACTCTCTGTAAGAGTTTTTTATTCAAGGGCCCTGACTGAAGAAAAGCCACAGAATTCTGCAAATAAGTACAATCTATGCATTTAGCAATTTGTAATGCTTTAGTAGCTTTTGAACATTTACTATCTGAAAGTGCAGGCAACAGGAAAAGTAATTCAATAGAAACATATGTTGAGCCAGCATGTTTGGAGAAATGAATTCCAGTGTTTAGAAATTAGAGAAGTTAATTCCAGTCTAGTTCCAGTATTTTAAAAATTCTGCTTGAAATAGAAATGTCTTCACTTATTACTTTAAAAAAATTAGAATAGAATAAAACAAAATATTCTAATATAACCTCAATGCTATTACTACTTTTAACTCAATGGTTTTGATTAATTATCTTTTTCTAGTCCAAACGCTGTCTCTCTCACTGCTACTATATTTAAATAAGCCACAATTGAGGAAACGAAAAATGAGCTGCCCTAGCACATCTACGCATGCGATGCTAATGCCAGCACTCAAAGGAGAAACTGTCAAAAAGAACAGCCATAAAAGAGAATTTCATTCTCAAATATTTTTATTTTACTGGTTTTTTTACATTCTTTGATGGAATTTTTATGCAACTATTATGCCACGATCTATGATACACAATGAAAATAGAAACCTGTCATTTACCATTTACATTTCTATGTTAATTTTGTTTTCTACCTCTGCATATACTGTGGCATAAGTGCATTTATCATATTTCATGCAGCACTGGCCTGCCTTATGCAAACTGAGAATACAATGAACGGTGCCAGCAATATTTAGCTGCACTCAATTCTTGCCACAGAAACAAGCATTCATAAAAGCATTAAAATACTTTTGGTGATGGTTACTTAATGTTTTGAGCTATAGAAATGGACAGGAGACAATCTTTGCTGCTGTCAACTGCAGTACATTCCAAGTTCATTAGATTTCAAAAGTCTGAATTAGCTTTACTGTTTCAATGAGAGAAAAAGCCCAAGGCAACCAGCCTGATTTAAAAGGATGCTACTGAGTTTCACAAACGTTAGACTAAGTCTGGTTCTGGATCCATGGTAAGTACCTTACCACATCAATTTTATGCTCTGACAGAAGGATTGGTTTTTTCACCATCATGTTGTCTCCAGGCCAAATAAAGGGACAGCATAAGACACACATTCCTTTTTGGTAACCTGCTCGGACAAGTAGTACCTGATCATAGCTAGAAGTTTTTAATACAGCTTTTTATTTTGATGAGACAAGAAGCTTTCCAGTATCACCTGACTCTTTGAATCAGACATAAACTGTCAAGCCCTATTCTGTCACAGCCAATACAGCAGCAGCAGGGTAAAACTTACTGCCAAGACCACAAGTGTGTCCCAGGAGCAGGCTCAGGACAGGGAGTTGGAGATGGGGGCGAAGTCTCATCTATGTGTTTTCCAGTCACTTGTTATGACGTATCAAAGTGGCTGCTCAGCAGAGCTAGCATAACCAGGCACTGCAGGGGCACAGGGCCCTTGTGCAGCTAGTTACTGCCTCCTGCTTCAACACAGGCACGGCCATTCCTCTGCGTCCTACTACGCCACTTAGTCTGTTAATTGAGCAGTTCCCTCTGCCAGCCAGCAGAAAGAAGGGAAGAAGTGTCCTGCCACTACACAGTCTAGCGTTCCAGAAACCTGCAGTCACAAGGTTCACCCAGACCCAAGTTCCTCTGGAGCAGAGGGAACAGGACTTCTGACAACACTAGTTCTTGTATTAAGAGGGGAGAGGAAAGCTGTGCCCACCTGCCTTCTAGCACTGTGGAGGAAGCACAAGCAGAGGCACTCTGAGACCACACTGCTGTGCAGTGCCTCCCAAGAAGCCAAGCACTATCTCCCAAGAAGAGAACAACCCCCGCTGTTGCCTCCCCTCCAGCACCTGCTGTACATCAGCCACCTTACACAGAGCCAGCTCTTAGATGCAGTTCACTTTTAAGTCCATACTGAAAGTACATGGCAATTGAGATCCTAATTGACAAGTAAACACAAGGGACAAAAAAATCAATTACTACTTGTACAAAACCACAGCACATGCCTTTGGTCAATTGGAAACTGTTGCTTGCCCACCTTCCTCTTAACATAAAAAAGGGTGACTAAATCAGGAATTGCCACTTCAGAGCTGAATTAATATCAGCAAGGAGATGTGAGGCAGGGATTAGCACTGGACAAAGCAGAGAACCCACTAGTTGCTGCACAAACAGATTCCTCATCCAAACACAATCTTTCTACAGGCGCTACCAGGTCAAAGAAAAGCAGATCCTAGTAGTTTGGTGAGGGAAAGAGTGTTCATCCAAAATGAGGATGTTCACAGGACCCCACAGTTCCTTAATACCACACAGCATCAAAGCAGGCAGCCCAAGGAGTGGGAGCAATTGGTGCTGTCACCTCTTACTTCTGAAGTAATTTGATGCTGAATTCTCCTGCTGATCACCCACTGCTCTGTCAGCTGTGGTCTTGTGTAGATTTCTTCCCTCCTCAACTACCCCCAACAAACCTTTTCTTGGTCCTGTTTATTTCTGCCTTCATCACCCTCCTCCACCTTATACCTGCGTGGTGCACACCACTTTTGTTATCACCCATAGTTTAGCAACTTTGTAATCTGACTCCCTATTTCCAGCCTCCTCCTCACATCACCAGGCTACCTTACCATCTCCGTCCAACAACCACAGTCAGTACATTTCCCTACCAAAGTCATCTATCAACTCTTTGCTTTTCAGTTTCATTACTCCACTCCAATATATCTAGAAATAACTGTCAACCATTTTCCTTGTAACAATGCATGTTGTTTCCTTAGTGGCTCCCAAACGTACTCTCTTCTTTTTCAGGGATGTGCATAACTATCATGCTGTCCATGCCTGCTCTACTTACTTACAGTAATTAGACAGTGCCCACAGACTGAGGTTGGAGCCTCACTGAGCTAGACACTGCATCCTTGGATAGGAGACTCTCCTTGTGCCAAAGAGGTCCCAATCTAAATAGACAAATAACAAAAAATGGTGGAACATAAGTTGGAATTTTTTTTTTCCTTACAAACTGAGGAGCAAGGTGCAGATTAATAAAGTCAGCTGCTGGATCGTTTTATCTGGTAAAGCAAAAATAAATAATTGCCAATATTTTTCCCACTTTTATTTCCTCTTTTGGATGCAGTGATTTGAGAGACTACTAGTCAGAGATGGGTCTGTGCCCTGCAGTTAGAATGTCTTTCCCTCAAAGGCCTCCAGGTTGAAAGCTGTATCCAAGAATCTTCTGAGCGACACCAGATGCGTGTTCTTGTTGCCTGTGGCAGCTGCAGCAGCAGGCTCTCGGCCAACATACCTTTGTGACAGAATTGGGCAGACAAATGAGGTGAGAAGAGAGACTATTTTGACACTAACAAGCATGAGAACATGCTGCTAAATGCATTCAAGTCAGCTTGGCAGATTTGGACATTTAATCATCAATCTTTCTTAAATTAAAATCAATCTAAGTTACACCATCAGTTATACCTTCTGGTCAGCTTCCCCCTCTTTTTCCCCTCCCGTCAATATTAAGCTGTGCCTTCTGCCCCATCCCTCCCAGGGCAGCCAGCTACACTGTCTCATAATTAAATTAACTTGCTTTTGGCGATGAAGACTCTTATTCCTCCGACAGCTGCATGAGCAGATCCGAGAGTCAATCATCTAAAATAAATGCAAAGGTACCTGAACTGAGCTCTTACAACAACTGTTTCCTCCAGAAACCTAATATTTAGAGGGAAATTCTTAAAAAAGACAGAATCTTAGACAACAAGAGAGAAAAATCCAGGAGAGCGAAGTGCGGTTAGGGCTAGGGCTAGGGCAATAAATATAGAGCTAGTTGCTACTGGTTTTCTTTTAGAACTACAGGGAGGAGCAAGATATGCATGATGTATTTGAGAAAACAGTCATCTAGACTTTTCCCTCCTTCACCCGAGAACCCAAATTCAGAGGTTTTGATTTGTTGAAGATTTGATTTGTTGAAGAACCTGACTTCCCCATGAATAACATCCTCAAATCAAAAACAAATTTAAAAGCAAAAAAACCCAAACCCAAGCACATTTAAAAGCAAACAAATCAGCCCAGGAGATAGAGCAATTGTTTAAAGTCTCATACCATATAGGTCGAGTGTGGTTCACAATAGTGCGGAAACGAGGTTTGACATAATCATAATATCCACTGTTTTTGTGTTCCTCCTGACACCAAACTAGATCAGCACCTGGATACTTCTCAAGTTCTTCTTTCAGCAGGTCAAACGGGAATGGCGAGATCTGGAAAGAGAGGGTAATAACTGGCAAAGCTTTCTCTTACATGGTGTTAGCCCATGGTCGGAAAGCCTTTTACCTATTGGGTATTACAACCAACCACTGTAATCAACCATTTAGTACCTAATATAATTGCCATATGTTCTTTAAAGTGAGTCATATTTCTTTAATGGATTTCATGCTGTCAGAAATGAATACACACATATTTTATAGTTGCACCAGTATGAACAGAAGTAGGTCATAGACCAGATCTCCTGCATTCCTACAGTTTTTCTAGTGAAGTAGCTCTGACAATACAAGTCCTTAATTAGTGAATGACAAAATAGCTGCAAAGTGTACTATTCACAACATTTAAACCTAGCAGATTGGATATAGAAATTTAAGGTGCCATCATATTGTAACCTTCACTTTGTTACGTTGTTCTGGAAAAGTCATCAAGCTTTCTGGATCTCATTGTCCAGTATGTGTTCCTTCTCCACAAGGTCATGAAGGATTAGACAATGTCTTGTAAGATGTAAAGTGCTATGAAAATGCTATCACCATCCTTTCTGGTAAGTGATATCTATTTAAAAGCATAGGAATCCCTTGCTGAAAGTCTTCCCAAGGACCCCGTCTTCTGAGGATCAGGGAGCTCACCTGTTCAAGTCTGGTAATAGCTACTTGTTTCTCCAGGTCTTGATTCTTTCTCTCTTTCACAAGATCATAGTATACTTTTCCTGTGCAGAAAATCACTCGCTTGACCTCATGTGGTGCATGAGCTGCCAGCCCATCCTCAGGAATCACGCGTCGGAAAGTGGTACCTAGTTAGAGCACAAATTAGAAAAGTGCTCCCAGTGGAGCTGGCAGTGTAATAAAACAGCCCAAGAAACAATCCTTTACTGAGCAAGCAGCAGGTTGCAATGGTCACGGGGTTCTGCTGCCTCTCTATTCCTACTTTTCAGACTGGTAATTCTGCTAAAGTGACTTTTCAGCAGTTTAATTTCAAGAAGTTAAAAGATTGTCAATAATCCACGCTTTCACACTTAATAGACAGAAACATATTAACAGTGGATTCTCTTTTAGCTTTGTGTTGTGCATTACACCTTTAATTTTAAACTGATTGGATAGCTCACCTTTGCTACAGATTTTTCAGAGAATTACCTGAAATATTGGTTCTTCTTTCCAAGATGATCTCAACCATGTAACATTAATATAGGTTTAGAAAATTTTAGAACATTTTTATATAAAAGCATAGCACGTATTCATAATGCAAGTAAATCTGGCAACTGCAGAAATATTTACACAAGCACACACATTACTGCCATATATTTACGTGATTTAAAGCTCTGTTTGAGAGCTAAGATGGCATTAGCCAAAGGAAGAATTAGCATAGTACTGAGCCATATGTATAAGTGATAAGATACGATTTCAGATGCATATCTTCGCTACTAGATACCTCTTCCCCTGTGATATCATCTCCCAGGAGAACAATTTGCTTGGGATACATGAAACTGGAAGAGGGACTTGATGGTCTAAAAGATCCTTTTCTTTGCTCTCTTATATGATTGATTTGAACTATTCCCACATTAACCAACTGCAAGGTAACAGACAGTGGCATGACCTCCCAGTCTGAATCAGCACACCCACTTACCAGGCGAATAAGCTCCTGTTTGAACCATTTATCTTGGGGAGAGAAAAGCAGCAGCACAACCATATGAAAGAGGAACTGATTTATGTCAGAATTATCCTGTCTCACTGAACAGCAGAATTCATCATTAAAAAAGACTGAATCTGTGCTTCATTGGGTCAGCTGGAGTCAGTGTTCCTCTCCTCAGCTTTCCGTTAAAAATCAGAGCAAAAAGAGTTAGCTGACAGTCAGCAGTACTTCACTACTTGCTGTCCTCTTCAGCAGGAACATGAAAGTATGTGAGAATTCAATGTTAATTAGGAGTTTGGCCACTATTGAGGGTTAGTCTGAAGTAGAGGGGACTCCCAAGACAAAGCGACAAATCACAATCCCTACAGAATTTCTCATCTGACTCATTCTACAAAGCTTTTAAACAGTAATCAAAACCAGCAAATGTCTTTGCTTCAGAAGCAAACTTTACTCACCTACAAAAAAGAGCTAATGCAATACTTAAGCATATTTATACACTGTAACTTCCTTTAAAAAAACTGAGCAGTTACTCTTTTCTGACAGCAGTCAAGACACCTGCTAGAACTGGAGACAGACCACCACACCTATGCACACTCTCTCATTCTGAACAATCGCTTTAATCACTCACTCACTACATTTCACTGTATTTCCTCATGCCACTCTAACATGTTCTAACCAGCGCATGGCAAGACAAATCACTCCAGTTTTTGGTATTACCTCTGCAGTCGCTACATATCTCTTGGTGCTGATGGCATGCCAACAGCAGCTAGCGTGGTAGCCTACAGCTCTGAACTCACTGATCTCACTTTAGATCACTGGTGTGTCATGGCAGCCCCAGAACTGAGTACTCTAAGAAGAAATGGGCCCCTCATTCTTCCAAATGGGCACAGTGTGATTACAATCTATCCCCTCACATCTGGGGGGGGGGGAGTACAAAGAACAATTCCATTTTTATACGAAAAGAAAAAGAGCAGAGGGGCCTAATAGCCTATTGAGGGGAGCATCCCTGCAGAGAGGGAAATGCACTTTCCACTGCCTTTAAGATTAATGGTTGGTTACAAGATAAGCCTGTTAAAATTAAGAATCCATATTTGAAAGGAGACTTTCCAGCAAAAGTCCATGCTAGATCTCACTACAACAGCTCCCCAGAAATTATGCCAAAGGAAAAGGCAAACTCTCCAGACCAGATTCTCTTCTTCACAGTCTGACATGCAACTTGGTATAGCTAATTATTTGTCCATAATACTTTAAGGTGACCTACCAGACACCATTTCATCAAAACTGGATTTAGCTTCTGGATGCCTCAGTAGTGACTTGGGTGTCAAAATAATCAGCTGTAAGACAGAAATTTTTTCAACACTCAGGAGATGCTTTATCTACATTATTACATGCAACATTTATAACACTGTTCATACAAAACCCACAAACTGAATATGCTATAGATCAAATTAATGTGAATAGCAAACACAGGAAATTATTTTTTCCTGTTTTGAAAGCCTAGGAAGTTTCAAAATTATTCACAAGATTTGGGTAGTCCACTCCCTTTAAAGGTTCTCAAAAACCATTGCTTATGCTCTTTGAAAACAAAATCAAATCACAGGCTATGAACCAGTAAAACATCGAACAGTTGTATCTTAGGTTTTTGCAGTTTCAGCAATTAGACATGCAGATTTTAGTTATGCAACCTGTTAGCTACATAGTGTCTTGACAAGCTCATCTGAAGGTCTGCACAGCCAGAAGGAAATAAAGCTGAAAATCAAGTTTTAGAATTGTAGTAAGTCAGAGCTGAGTTTCATTCCATCAAATCAGCGACTTCAACCTGTGTTCAGTTAAGGTTTTTCACCAACGATTCTTGTTCTTTTTAGCAGTTATGTCATATGCAAACAAAGACCCCTCTTCATGTGAGGATTAATATACCTAGAATAATCAAGTCCATGACAATAACTTTACCGGTTTTCTGAATGGCAGCAAGATCTGTCTTCTGAGGACGTGAAAGTAATTGGCTGGAGTTGAACAATTCACCACAATCCAGTTGCATTCATACAGCTGGGAAACTTCAAACTGCTCACTGAACTCCTGAGAGAGACATTAAAGGCATTAGAAAAATGTCTAAAAGATCAGAAAAAAAGGCTTGAAAGCCATCCTTCTATTTCTGACTCTCAGCAACTCCCTTCCTCAAAAAACTTAATTAGCAGATCTCTGCTGAGATTATATTATTAGCTAGGGAAGCATCCCTACCAATCATTCTCTTCTGTTTCTACTTCTTCCTAAAAATGTATGCAAATAAAGGCAAAAAGCTTCCATTAATTTCAGCAAGCTGGGAAGTCCAGGAAAGAAGGGTGAGGAGGACTAGGACTTCAGTAGGTGGAAGACACAAAACAGAACCCCTTTGAAAGAATCTTAAAACTATAATTCGTTTTTTGACTGTATAGTTAACTCACTCTCTCCCATTTTTTGGTAGGTGTCCTGTCCTCTTAGACTATTTTAATACATTAATTTTCTATGTTTTATATTTATGTATTTTACAAATATAGGGGGTTTTATCTATATCTATATACATATATATTAGGTAAGCATATATATAGGTATAGGTACAATAATCTCATTACAGATTGCTACAGCATCTAACACAATTTCCTGGTCCATGCTTTGAGCTCCTACCTTCTATGATAAAATTTATAACTTGCTTATTATGTGCAATTGACAGTGCTTAAATGTAGTCAGTCAAACAGGTCTTTATTCTGACAGTACACTGACAAAAATCACTTTTAGATGAAGAGGGACATAGCTTTGGAACTATCATTGCCCCAAGGGTAACAAACTCAGGGCCAAAACTGAAACATCCATTTTATTTTGCCTTTTTTTTAATTGCTGGGCTTTTCAATTAATGTATAGCAGTGTTTCTTAGGAAATCTGCAGTGGGGAACTGGATGACCAGTATCCTGTAGAGCTATGTACTTTATCTGTAAAAATGAATGACCAACGTATGAAGGTCTTAGCTGAATCAAATTTAGAAGTTGCTTATTTTCATGCTCCCAGCAGTACAATTTAGCTCCACTGCAAAAAGCCAGGGTGAGACACCTATTTGCAGTACGCACAGCAATATAAACAAGCAGAATCGCTGGCCCTGAGGAACAGCCATAAAAAGATCATGCTGCCAGATATTAATTGCATATGACCTCAGCTTTGAAATGAAGCAGCACACACCGCATACTTCAATTACTTTTACTGGGATCAAGTTAATGTTATACCAACTCTTGAAGCTAAATCTTAGCCCACTATACCTAGCTAAAAGGATGCTTCTTACAAAAAAATTTCTTTGAGACGTGAAGAGCAAAAAAAGGACATGGCCTTTGACAAATCTACTTACTGGATAAGCATCAGAATCATCATTGCTCATCTGCAGAAACCTCTCAGGCCTGGCTGATGAATGCTCTGGACCCTGATAAAGGTATCATTTAAAACAACATTAAAAAGCCAAATCAGCAGTTAGACATCAGTCTAGGTCACTCACTGCGTAAGTACCTCCTGTCGTCCTGGCAGCTCTGCACCAGGCTGCACACCTGCCCCGCCAGCCAAAGGCATCAACGGCAGCAGCAGTGAGAGAGGAGAGGACACACCGCAGGACTGGAATTCTTTGTCTTCTGTAAACTGTTTTCATAGAAGATTAGGTTTTACATGGATTTCCAATGCTTTTACCAGCTGCAAGTGATTTCTAGCCTCAGTAAAGCTGCACAATGAAGACCAGTGAAAGGGCAGTAGGTCCATGTGGGCACAAGAACGACCTTGCTAATGCAGGGCAAAAAGGAGCAGGAGGAATGTCAGAAGGAGAAACACTGTGTGCCTCAGTGTACTGCAGTGACTCACACTTCTTTGGGCCAAACCACACTTGCATGCTGAATAGGAACAAACACAAAGTTAACTGCTGACTATCTTTGCTATATTAGCAATACAAGAAGCAGACTCAGGATCTCTCTCCTACCATTGTTCACTGTTCAGTACAGGACAAAATAGCCTAGATGAATGCTTCAGCTAAAACGGATCAAAATACATGTACGCATTATCTGCCAAACTAACCTATGATTAATTTCTCCCTCTGTGGGAGGTATTTTACGTTCTGCCAAAGTACTGAACACTCACGTCTGCTTGTCTCACTAGCAGTACCCAAAGTAATTTCTTTTAGTGCTCAAACATTGTTAGATCCATTTTAAACTAGCAAAACATGCATGCTGGCCACAGACAATATCAGGACTAAGGAGTGTAACAGAATCTGTTATCTTCCTTCTCATGTCCTTGTTTATAAAGGATGAGAGAAAGCTGTGAGGAGTACGAGAATGCAGTGTGCTTTTTTATTTATTGCTAATGCTGGAAGCCTTTGCTTGTTCAACTGACAGTTACTGTTAGGAAGGACTTTCATTTTGGAGACAGTTGCAAGGTATTTTAACCTGAAGACATTTACACCTTTCAGATCTCTCCATGGCTCCTAAACTAATGATGTCCATAAAGAGCTTTTTTCTTTATATGGCCATCTCTCATCATAACTTCCTCTGTTGAAACCTTAACATATGATCTCCAAAATCACTCATTATTTTGACAGCTAGCAGTCCACCTTGATTCAACACACCATTCTCCCTGCTTCCAAGTGCAGGATTCACTGTATTCCATGGACTAAGGGAATTCAAAGGAAAAAACACCCCAGTGGCAACAAAGGAGCAACACGAACAGCCAGGAACTGTGCCTTGCAAAATTACTCTTTTGAAGTCTGTCTCCACTATTGAGGTGCCAAATAATCTGGTCATAAATGTGTAAGGGCTTGAGAACAAGAAGCAAAGCCACGCAAAACTATGGTGGACAGTAACAGTCCAATATTGCAATACCTCTGCTGTATACATCTATTTGCTGTAAATCAAATCCTACACCAAGTACAACCTATACATGTACAAACATAGTGCTTCACAAGCACACTGAATTCAGTACACTGGAAACAGAGATGTTACTAGCAAACTATGACAGGAGAGACGTGTGAGGCTTCCCTAACGTACACACATATGCTGCCCCAGCAACAACCTCAATTCAGAGCCTCAATGTTCACGTCCATCTTTGATTTCTCTGCTGACACTGCCGGTCAGATTGCCAGCAACTGCTGCGTGGGATGGGGCAGGGTTTATTTCTACTGTGACCACCTATCCAGTGAGACCTATACTGAATCCATTAGCTACTTTTCGATGAGTCCCCAAGGAGCCATTAGGCAGCAGAGTCTTTCAATCACAGCCAACTTGCCTGTGAATGCATGACCTAGAGGTGAAGGGATCCATATCCCATTACGAATCCTTCCCCAAATCATTCTGTCCCCAACACTGTAGTTATAGAGAGAATAACACTCCTGTAATGGAAAGCTCCTCTGGGAAGATAGCAGATTTCAACAGCCTGGTGGGATTCTTAAATATTCTGAAAACACCTGACACTAGTAGCAAAATAAGCATGTTTCAGAAGATCTGGGCAAATCGTAGCTGCCAAGTGGCTAAGAGAAAAGAAAGATTAACTGTATTGTAAGTAGCAGAGAACCAGCTCCCTTCAGCTGAGTGCTTCCTGCTGAGGGCACATTCAGGCTGTCCCTCAGGATTCATTTAAAAAAAATTAATTTATCAAAACTCTTGTGAACAGCATCAGACCCCTTATTCTTTACGCAAAAATGGGTATGGAAAGCCATTCATAAGATATGAATGCACCCCAGTATATCAGGACAGGATTATAATTGAATGGAAATAAACTAAATTGTTTGTGAGAATGGAAATGACGCAGTTTGTAGTGAAAAGGTCTAGAGCATTTATATAGAGGGAGATTGCCATTGTGGTGCATACTATGCTTTTCTTAATAGAAAACTAGAAACATAGATGCATCAATTCATGAATGTTAATGCATTTGAAAAGGAGAAAATTAACCTAGCCTGACATGATGTTCATGTAACTTTTAAAAATAATTTAAAAGATTTGAAGAACAATTCTACTGCTGATATAAACTTCATATAACATATACAGAGCTTGCCCATGCCCTTTCCCTCTAAGACACTGCCTAGTTCCTCCTACTAGCCACCAAAGAAAAGAGAGTCAACAGCTAGTGGAAACATTTTCCTTTTTGGAAAGGGGGAAATTTCTTACTATATCAAAGTTACCCAATGTCAATGATTTTTGAAGAAGTTTTAAAAGTTGTTTCATATCATTTCATTGCACGTGAATTTAGTGCAGAGTTTACACAGACATACTTCATGCAAAATAAAACCAAGCAAGTACTGCTAGACACTAATGATTTCTTTCTTACTGTATGCTAAGAATCCGGCTTTCTAGGGAAAGAAAGCAGTATCTTAGGGAAAGATACAAAAAAAGAGAGAAAAAAAGAAAAAAATGGGGAAAACATGGTACATGCCACTAAGAAGGACACAAAGCTAAGAGCTCAGAAATACTTCTCAGTTTTCTTTAGTGCTCACCGATCAATCTATCCACATTCTTTTCTGTAGCTGTAGCACTGAAGCAGTCCAACATGCTAAACAGGACCTTTCTCCCCCTGGCTTTATATCCCCGTCGGATCCTCAAGACACCTTTGGCTTTTACAGCCGCAGAAGCCAGTATTTCCCTCCCGCACGCGCCAGCCAGCGGCCCTCACCATTCCTTCCATTCCGTGTGGCAAGAGCAGGACGATCCCGTTGTGACGAACCCACTTGGCCTGGCCGGAGCTGATGAACTGGTCTATTATACACTGTGCCGTGTTGTGGAAGTCGCCAAACTGGGCCTCCCAGCACACCAGGGCATTGGGACTCGCCATAGCGAAGCCAAGTTCAAAACCTGAGAACCAAACAAGTAGGAGAATTAGAAAAGAAACAGACTTGCTGAGAATTCTGTTCATTTCTCATTAAAAAAAAAAATAAATCAAACCAAAACGAGAGCATGACCTGGATTTTTGTAGCCATTATAAATCATGCAGTTTTCAGTAGTACCATTTCCACCAGAAAGATTAGCAAATAACATTTTTCCAATACTGACTCCAATTCTTCAAACTTTTCCTCAAACATTTAAATATCATAGGAGCTTTTAAATTAACTAAAACCCCTCCCTTAGCTCAGACTTTTGTGTTATGTTTTCCTGAAAGCTCACTAAGGTAGGTACCATCTTTTCCCGTAAAAATCCACTTACAGCCCAGTACTAGTTCAAGAAGCTACTTGTTAATTTTATTACTTGCATAGTCCTGAACAACACTGTCTTTTTTTAATTTTCACTCTCATATGCAGGTGCTGAACAAAGTTATTGGTGACATCAATCTTCAGTCTATAGGCAGAATCATAGCCTTCAGATCTTCAAAAAAACTTGACCATAATAGGTGCATGGGACACACATCTGGGACTTGGGTAAACAATCCTTTTTTTGGCAGGGTTAAGGACCCTTTAGGTCTCTGCCTCAGTGGCAGAGAGGAGACCAGAAGTGCTCTTCATGGGGAGGGCACTCACTACAATAAAGACATTGAGGTGCTGGTGAAGGGTCTAGAGAGCAAGTCCTGTGAGGAGGGGCTGAGGAAACTGGGGTTGTTTAGCCTGGAGAAAAGGAGGCTGAGGGGAGACCTCATTGCTCTCTACAAGTACCTGAAAGGAGGGTGTAGAGAGGTGGGGGTCGGTCTCTTCTCCCAGGTAACAAGTGATAGGATGAGAGGAAATGGCCTCAAGTTGCGCCAGGGGAGGTTTAGATTGGGTATTAGGAAAAATTTCTTTACCAAAAGGGTTGTCAAGCATTGGAACAGGCTGCCCAGGGAAGTGGTTTAATCACCATCCCTGGAGGTATTTAAAAGATGTGCAGGTGTGGCACTTAGGGACATGGTTTAGTGGTGGACTTGGCAGCATTAGATTTACTGTTGATTAGGTTTACTTGATGATCTTAAAGGTCTTTTCCAATCTAAATGATTCTATGACTCTATGACATCGCTACTTCAGCTAGTGAAAACAGAAAGACGTAACCTTCTCTCTCTCCACGCTGTGTCAATCTCAACCCATTTTCAGGTGGTTTACAGTAGTAGGTAAGTGCAGAAATTTCCCTAAACTTGTGCTGTTTGAACTGTAGATTAATCAACTCCGTACAGAGCAGAAGGGCCACACATTCCCACTTACTCAGCCACGTCAGTTTAACGCAGCAGGACAAACGTACAGCAGCAGCCCGGTTGACAGCAGCTCAGGTGTTCTGCACAGAGCAAGCCAGGCAGCTTGTTGTTTGCTCTTAAAACTTGTCAAGGCCCAAACATAACTGAAGGCTCTCGACAGGCTCCATGGGTATCTCTTAAAAGGCAGAAACAAATTATTGCTCTCACTGAGAGACCTGCTGCAGTATGATAAAAGCCCCAGCTCTACAACAGGACCTGGGGAGATGACTGGCAAAGAGAAAAGAAAACCAAATGGAACTGCTACTGCAATGTAAGCCAGGTAATTGATTCCTAGTAGCTCTGCAAAGGCAAAAGATAGAAAAACTACAAGGGTGTTTGCATGTGCTACACGGCCTCTGCTGTGTAGCTTTAAAAAAAAAATGCAGAATTTTGTGTCATGTCAGAACATGAAAACCTAGCTCTGTGCAAAGTACCTGTCTCAGTTTAATGACCACGCTTAAATTTAAGGTATTTTTCTATACCACGTTCCATAGGGAACACCTACATGTATCTAATAATATAAAAATATATATTTGATCTCTGCTCCTGTTTTCCTTTGACACTTCACTATAGCTGAGCCTGTAGTGCTGAGCTAATACCTGTACTCATATTCTACACCTACAGTTTGGAATGATTAAAACCAGAAAAGCTAAAGCTCTCAGTAAAAAACAGTGCTACATAGCACTGCCCTGGATGTCGAGGTTCTGACTGAGGGAAAACTGATTCGATACACATAGAGAATAAATATTTGATGGATAAATATGTTTTAAGTTGAAGCTTTTAAGTTCTGCACAGAATATAAAGATCTGTTTTCAAATACAGAACTGCAACATGGGAAGACTCTCATTGAAGGTTACCCCAGCAGAGCAAATAGCTTTGCTGTTGTAAAATTGTATTTAAAAAGCTACAATAATGAGTTGTAACTCTTCCCTGAGTAATTGCAAGAGTCTAAAAAAAACCTTAGAGTGAGCTAACAGACCGATCTGGATTTCTTATCTCTTTACAGCTTCTTTATTTTAATATCTGTACATGTAATCTAAGTTGCAGAGAGAGTCCCATCTCAGTACCATTGATATACACTGAACTCAGCTTCATGTTTTTGCTATGTACGAGTCACTGTAATTTCCATTTTTGCCTGGTTTCCTTACAGTGACACAGTAGCCACCCAAATACTGTTCTACAATATAGACTTGATAGCAAAACCAGCTTAGGCAAAAATAAACACAGTTTTTGGTAACAAAATACCTGTACTGCTTAATTTGTCGCACTGGCCCGCAGCCTTCCCCCACCCCCGAACAGTCACAAGAGTAGTATACACTTAGTTAAGACAGAAATGTGCCTAAGACTGGCATTTGGGATGCAGAGAGAAATCCCTTAATATCTGAGAGGACAGTACACCTATCTAGATACTATGCATTAATTTGGGTTTCTCCTTCTTTTTTAACTTGCAGACATTTTCAGGAGTACAGAACAAAAATATCAATCTGTAAAACCTCATGTGGTGGATAATATTTCCTAGGCCCAAAGGTGGCTATGAGCCCAAATACAATCCTAAGTCAGGAACCTAATGTGCCTCCTAAATATTGTATATCAGTAAAATCCAACATTACTTTGTGACCACCAGTATTTAGTAAACTACAGTAAACTGTTGCAAAGACATGATAAAACCCAAAGTCATTGGAACTATAGTTTCTAACTCTGATCAAACCCACTCTACAACTCTTCTAATTGGAAAAGTTTCAGGAACTTCAAAAAACTCAGGCTTCCTGGAAGAGATGAGCTTAGCATCTTGACATTCTCCACACACAGAAGGCTACTGCTACAGGGTCACCAGCAAGTGATAGCTGACATCTCTCATATACTTATCATCTGTGATTTATACCCTGGTGACTGGAGGCTGCAGTCCCTCTAGGAGAGCCTCCCTTTGTGGAATTCAGTGGATAAGATAATTACTTCAAAGAGAACTATAATACCAAAAAACTATATAAGCAATAATAGAAAAATACCTAAAATACCTTTAAGATGGCCTGGCATTCCAGGCATTAAAAAAATGTAATATATTATGAGATAGAAGAGAACAACAGGTGGCACATACAGCATATGAGTTACTTTAATGTTATCAGTGCAAGGTAATTGACTTGATCCTGATATCTTCCTCCACAGCTGTGTCAAACCTATTCAAACCTTCTTTGTCCTTTTTTGCTTTTGTTCAACTTTTACTTTACGTTCACTATCAGAGAGCTACTCGGAGCTCTAAGCTAAGATTGAGGTCTTTGTGTGCTGGATGCCACAAACATACACAAGCAGTTCCTTCCCTGAAAGTTGTACTGTCAAACCGGGGAAAGGAAAAAGGGAAGGGAGGAAAAGGGGAGGAAAAAGGGGAGGAAAAAGGGGTGAAGGACAAGCATTTCCACCTTATAAAATTGAGAACTAATGAACATGTGGTTACAGAAAGTCTAAACTAACTTGTCCAGTTCCACAAGGAAAACCCTCAACAAAACTAGTGAGATTAGTCATGTATCAGAGAAGTCCCTCTGTAACACGAACTACAAGAACATCATTCCAACACTTGACATGAGGTTTTGACATAGGTCATCTATGCATGAAACTGAAATTGCTTTAGCTTAACTCGATGAGTACAGCTAAATTGGAACTACAGGATTTCTTTCTTCTGCTCCAGGAACAGGCTCTTCAGTCAATGTCAGTATACAAACTTTCCTGGGAGGTTAGTAGAGGGACGACTGCAGGACAAATTAACTGCATGAGAGAAAAGGCAACAAGAGCTTCAAGTGAAATTGTTTATTCACAGAAAAACAGTTTTACATATTGTTTTTATAGTGTGTCTTCATAGCCTACTCCTTGGTAATTCCAACCCAGGTTTTTGTTTACCATCTCCATGGCAAGAAATCTTTGAGTCACTTGGCTTCTGGACTGCTAAACTCTGAACAGTCCATCCATGACTCCAGCAGATGCTCATGTTCACACCAAAAGGCAACTAGTAAGTTAGAGGCCAAAAGGTGACTGATAAGTCACACAGACGGCTTTTCATCTGTGACTCACCATGACAGTGCATTACCAAAGAGGATGGCTTTTGCTGACCATTCCTTTGGCCTGACTGCCTGAACGGCCTTTCTTTCAGAACATATTTTAAACCTCTGTCCTCCTTATTTGTGTGATTCTATTGTTTTCAACACATCGCAAACAGTGGAAAAATTTACACAACTCCTTCAATGCATGTTCCCAAAGGTATCTGAAAAATAGATTTCCCTAGATAGGCTTGAATCCCATTCTAATTTTACACAAGCATTAAGAGACCATTTCTACTGATTGGGTGACATGGTTGAGAAAATATGCAATATGTTCAAGACTTTTTTGTGCATATGCTACTCTCTGTAAGGATGGGGTAATCTAGCTTTTGGAGAAGAATGAACTGAGGTCTTGACCACTTGGAGTCATCAATAATCACACAGTGCTTTTCAAACAGTATGGAGCTCTATGGATGTTTAAAACTTGGTCAGAGCACACACATAATTCTGTTTCATATACCAAAATCACCCCTAAAACTCACATGGAAAAAAGAGTGTTATTTCTCATTTCCTATCTTGTTGCCCACTTTGTGCTAATAATCTCCACAAGGTGACAATGTCCCAGGTGAAGCTGCGTTGAAAGGTGTGATCCTAACAGATACCTCTTGCAAGCTTTCTGACAGCCATAAAAAATACCTGGGAAAATATATCCAAATGTAATCTATACATTCTGATTAATATTTTGAAATTAATTCTGCCAAGACTACTATTTCAAGGAACATGTGTCTGTGGTATACCCATCTTTGGTATACCAGAATTCATTTTCCACCAGGCAAATGACAATGAGAGTTCCTAACATTAAAGCTATTCCACCAGTGATTATAGCAATTGCTAGAGAGTCTGTCAAGAATTACAACTCCTACCTGCATGTGGAGAAAATAATTTAAAGAGCAAGATCTGAACTGTTAAATTAAAAAAAAATTATTGGTGGAAAGACATCTAGACAGATGCAAGGTGGACAACCCAGAAGAGCATGAGGTGCCTCTCCTGAAAGGGGTTTGTTGGGGCAGCAGATGAGTCAAGGCGAGGGAAGGTGACCCCAGCTAGAAAGACTCCACAGTTCTAGAGATGGGACATGAACTGCAGGGGAGCAGGTTCCTACCCAGGCTCCTCATGAGAGCTCAACCTCAGACCAGAGTAAAGGGTTAAAAAAACTGCAGCAGAGATCTTGCAAATTTTTATTGCTTGTATCTGCAGAGACAAGAACTGAACATTTCTTCAGAATGCTGTGCAAACATTTGTGAGTTTAAAGGATTAACTCTTACGCAGCTAGAAACAAAGAGAACAGGTTAAAGCTGTGAGGAAATCCAGTGCCAAGACAACCAGGCTGCAAGACGTAGCTTTCAAAGGATGACAGGTAAAGAATCTGCACACCCAAAGGGTGGCAGAGAGCCACCAGCCAGCTCCTGAACACCAGGCAGCCACTCAGGGCTCAGAGCACACCAGGGCACAGGGGAACAGGACCCAGCACAGCAGTTTGGTAAAGTTCCAAACTGAGAGGAGAGAGGAAAGAAAAATACACAGCACTTGACTAAGGTTGCAAAACTAATGTTTTAATTTCTGAAGCTCATTAAGGTCCCTAGATGACAGACATAGCAGAAATGCTTGTTTCTATTAGTCCAGTTCTTGCTGTGCTCCCTTACTGTTCTTTCATCACTCTGACAGAGAAAGAGGTGTTGTCAAGCAAAGTGGCAGCTTACACAGCATAGTATGCTGTGTTTTTCCCCACAGCACTTTGATGATTGTCATAAGAACTGTAGTTTTTCAATTAACGTAAGTAAGGCTATAGCTTAATTCAATATGATTTCAAAGATTTTCAAGGCATGAATGTTAACTAATGGTTACACAGGGCTTATCAGTGCAGGGATTTAATGTCAGAATGAGGGAAGATATAAAGACAGATTTGTGCTATATTTAACAGAAAATCTAAGCACAGGGACTAACGGAGGGACATGCATCCTTTCACAAACCCAAACACAGCCCAGGAGAAAGTGAAGTGAATACCCATCTGGAGGCTGACTATTAAACAGAAAGACTGGTGCCTTCTTAGAGCTCCATGCAGATGCTGTTGAGAACCTGGTCCTTGGTTACTACAGTCTGTCCTATTTCCTAACACAATTTCTGGCAGATAATTGTATTTGCTACTCCTAACCTTAAAAATATGTTGTTCTGAATGAGTAGTAATGCTACATATTTCATCCTAGGAGTGTATTGCAAAAAAAAAAAAAAAAAAGTTTAAATCAATACCTGTCCTCTTCTCTTCATCTTTTGCTTTAAACATGAACTTCCCCCTTGAAAA
Organism: Mycteria americana; assembly: GCF_035582795.1. Classification (NCBI taxonomy): domain Eukaryota; kingdom Metazoa; phylum Chordata; class Aves; order Ciconiiformes; family Ciconiidae; genus Mycteria; species Mycteria americana. Next base: position 31,531,728 of record NC_134370.1, read on the forward strand.
AGCTGTACTCCAGGTCTCATGGTTCAGGAATTTGCTGAACTACACACTAGTTCCAAGTTTATCTTGCCTGGAAGCTCCCAGTATGGGATGCTACAGCCCAAGACTTCTCAAAGCCAGTACTGAACCCGACAGAGAGAATCACACCTCCTGGATGGAGAACCAACACTATACAAGTCATTCTGAGGGCAGAAAAGAAAGATAGGAGATCCTTTCAAGTATTTAAAAAATGCTGAAGAGGTAGCATGGAGTGCCTGTAAGTTACTTTTGCTTTTCTCCTCTATCTCAATCAGCAAATAAACTCAGACAAACTTTCTTGCTTAAATGACTTCACACAGCCATCACTTATACTCCCAGACATTCAGTTTCAGTAGAAGGGAAAATTTATAGCTAGATGAGTGGATGCACAACTAAATTGTAATAATTTGGATATAGTTAAAAATAGTAGACATAGGATGTCAAACAAAATTATCAGAGGTTGTTAAATACTCTGATTTAATGCCTCAGTACACACACTCCACAGCTTCCTGTATACAAAACATCAGCAATTGTTTGAACTACAAGTTAACAAGACTGCCTTTGTTTTATTTCTAAGTGAAATCAATCTTGTCAGAGTATCATTTTAATGGTGCAGTTATACCCCAGGTGTTCCTAACCAGCTCAACAATAACTTGGTGCAAAGCTCACAGCTCTGAACAGATGCCAGCTCTTGGCTTATGTACCTGCCAAGGAAATAATCTGTAGTTTTATCATGCTGGGCTGTTCAATCCATTTTTACTTAGCTCCAATTCACAGAAACTAAGGGAATTCCCAAAATGCTTCTGAGGTGCTGCATGTTAATACAGTCATAAGTTAAATTCTTAACACTTTTTTTTTTCTTTATATCCTCTCACAACCCTCTCGCCCCCCACCAAATACGGTAGGGCACTAATCCCAGACTGTTCCTTGTAACAGGCTTATATAGTAGAAATAGCAGTTAGAGAAAATAAAGTGTCGGGGGTTTTTGCTACTCCTGAAGAATCAACTCCTTGAACTGCAAACATTCACTTATCCTTCCACGTACTAAAAAGGAGACTCAGTGATGTTACCAGCCAAACAGGTAACAATTCTAATAGCTCCTCTTTGACTGAGACACTTAACTAGAAGAGACATGTGCACACACTGCTGCTTATCCCAACACCATCTCTCTATGGATACAAACCACAAGAGTAAACATGTTGGAGAAAGTTGATAAGTAAAAGCTAGCAAGGGAGAAGAAACTTAATTATAAAATCACTTCAACATAGAAACATGACATTTTTAGTTAAAAAAAAAAAAATCATCACACATCAACTATTTCTATCAATTTAATCTCCTTTACTGTTAGAAAACATTTCAGACGTGAGGGATTTAAAGTTCTTAACAATTAAAAATATCAATATTGATAGTTTTGAAGAACATGTCATCACCTCTGCTGAAGCAGAATTGCACAGAAATGGTACTCTTGTTTTCCCTGGAGGAACAAACCCATACTTTGCCCTATTGCTTGTATTCAATGGAAGTTATTAAATCAACTTTCACATTGCTGCCACTGGGGAAGGGGGAAGAGCAATAGTGAGCAGGATGAGATCAAGAAAGAGAAAGAGAGAGCACCCACTGGTTAATTTTTTAAAGAACAGAATTGTGGCAATAAGAATTGCCCTTCACACCATATCAACACTAGGCTTCCTAGAACTATTGAGGTGTAATTTTTGGAACAAAATCCGATTTCAACCATACCCAGACATTTGTCACTTTCACATTTTGATACACTATTTGAATGTAAAAAAAAAAAAAAAAAAAACCAAAAACCAAAACCAGAAACCTACAACCCACTTACCCATAAAATTTGCAGAAACACTGTAAACAGGCTCAAGTTAAGAAACCCCAGACCAAACTGTGAGAAACAACAGGAAATTGGAAACAAACCAACAAACAAAAAATCATTCTCTGAAATTAAATTCTTGCTTTTTATCTATGCCAATTATTTTTCTTATGTTTATACACATCCTCTTTTGCACTCTTCTATTTAGAGTTTACATTTACATGTTACTATATTAACTTATAGAGATACAAACTTCTGTTCACACCAATTCTGCCACAGAGCTAACAAAAATACCTTAAAAAATCTCAGCTCTTCAGCCCATGCTCTGACTATACAGTTTTACATCATTTTAATTTTAATATTACTAGCAACAGGTAATATGTAGCATATGTTGTGCTGGTTTGGCTGGGACAGAGTTAATTTTCTTCATAGCAGCTAGTAAGGGGCTATGTTTTGGATTTGTGCTGGGAACAGTGTTGATAACACAGGGATGTTTTAGTGACTGCTGAGCAGTGCTCACACAGAGTCAAGGCCTTTTCTGCTCCTCACCCCACCCCACCAGCGAGGAGGCTGGGGCTGCACAAGAAGCTGGGAGGGGACACGGCTGGGACAGCTGACCCCAGCTGACCAAAGGGCTATTCCATACCATATGGAATCATGCTCAGCATACAAAGCTGGAGGAAGAAGAAGGAAGGGGAGAATGTTCAGAGTGATGGCGTTTGTCTTCCCAAGTAACCGTTAGGTGTGATGGAGCCCTGCTTTCCTGGAGATGGCTGAACACCTGCCTGCCCATGGGAAGGAGTGAATGAATTCCTTGTTTTGCTTTGCTTGTGTGCACAGCTTTTGCTTTCCCTATTAAACTGTCTTTATCTCAACCCACAAGGTTTCTCACTTTTACCCTTCTGATTTTCTCCCCCATCCCACTGCGGGGGAGTGAGTGAGCAGCTGTGTGGTGCTTAGTTGCCAGCTGGGGTTAAACCACAACATATGTAGAAATGACTATATGATCAAATATTTCTGGAACTTTGAAGCAAGCAGCTATCAATTACCATCTTTATCTACTACAATGTTTCATCTTTTTCCTTCACACTAGCTCTGAAATGGATATGAAACAAGGTTGCATTATTTATCCACAGAATCAATAACATTTTTGATAAATTATTAGATGTATTTGTTTTGTGCTCCACATTCCTCTTGCCACCCTCATCATGTCAGAGTGAGGTTATCCATTCTTTGCAGCTGAACGTAAAAGGTCTGTCCAGTACCAAAAATATAATTCACTATGATTAATACTATCACTAACAAGAATTTGTTTTCTTGAAATAGCACCATTCAGAATAGCAGTTCAGATAAGGCAAGGATGGATTTTTATATCTGTATTACAAAGTGTCCCTGATTTTGCTGACAGTTCCTCCCTTTCTGAGAGAGCATGAGGTGCACGTTCCAGCATTGCCAAGATCAACCACAACAGATGGATACTTTCAACTGAATCCCATAATTGTAAAATGTGGGGATGCTTGTTTAAGAGATGCCAGAACCTGAGAGGGAGAGCTTTGATACCTATTTCATATGTAACTGTTTTACAGCTTTTTTCCACATTCTCTTTCTTGCTGAGCTCTGCTTCTCGTATAGCTATGTTATTCTCTGAAATTCATCTTCTGTCATGACTATGTAATTTCCTATTGAATACTAATGAGACCAATGCTAGCATATTCTGTGACTTTTCCAACAAAAGCTGCTTAAGTCTCCCAGTTTATAGTTTTGAAGTACAAGCATGTTCTAAGCAGCCTAAACAAATAGGTGTACCATTTGGAGTGCAGAAAGTTTTGCACTGCAAGCACACTGAAACCTGCAAATTCATATGCCTGATACCATAGGCAACACATTCAAAAATAAAAGAAAACCAAAAAAAGAAACAAAACCACAAACAAACCAACGTTGAAGTTTTCCCCTCTAATTTTTAATTTATGCTAAAATGTTAAAACTAAAATATACATTAAAAACAAAACGCATCATAGCACACTGTAGGGAAAAAAAACAAGAGTTTGGCTTAAAGTTTATACTACAATGAGTTTTTTAAAACCCTTCCAAGATAAGAAGACAACAAGGGAGAAATCTTACAATGAGCACAGTAAATTTATTGAATCTTGCTAGAACTACTTTTTTCAGGGGGTGAGGTGGGGGGAAACCAGTTTAGGCATTTTGATTGGATTTTAGGCCCCTGTTCTGCAGTTCCTGGCTCCTACCTGATACAAAACTGCTATGAATGTGATAATGTCAAAATGCAAACAAGGCAGAGTTTGTTTATTTTTAAATGCCACTAGCAGAAGGAGACTTTTGTTTGTTTGTTTTGAGGCTTGACAAACTCAAGTAACAAAGTAAAACTTTGTAGCCAGGAGGCTTAACCACATTAAAGCAAAATCGGAAAAAATTCCTCTTAATTTGCAGTCATCAGTTCCTACATCTTGTTTGAGACCTATTAAAACATAAGCAGATCTGGCAGGTAGTTACCCCAAGACATACCTAAGACACCATATTCAGAAAGAGAGCTGTTGCACACAGTATAGGGGGCCTGCTGCTCCCAGAGGTGATTCATGGGAACACATGTTCTCTTGTCAACTTCTTGATCATGAAGCACATGATGACGATGGCTGCAAAGAAATTTGAAAGAAATTTATTAGCTAAGAATAACTTTGGGCTTTAACAGAGCTCTTTTCAAAGCTAAACCATCAAAGCTATGTTCTAGAAAGCATGCAAGCAACACAGTTATCTTTGCTTTACACAACACCCGGGTTTGGTTGAAACCTAGCAATACCATCACATGTCTAAATACAATTGCTGCACTACCAGGACTTTCACTGACTATCCAGGCTTGTTCTCAAGCACTCATGGAAACTGAAAATACCTCATCACTAGTAGAACTAGGGGGGAGAGGGGAAGGGGTAGGGAGGTTGTTGCTATAAAATAGACTGGTTAAAGTGAAAAAAAAAAAAAAAAAAAAAAAGAAAAACAGAAGAAAAAAATTGTTATTAAAAACATTTCACTCGCCTCCCTGGCAAATTCTATTAATCTTTTCCTTAAAACAACTGTTGTTTGTCTTTTATGCAAAAATTTAATCTAACCTAATCTCAGCACCAAGACTTGAAGCAGTTGTATCCTCTTTCCTGCTATTTCCACTCGCATGCACCATTTACAGTTCTCTAGAACACCATTAATCAGCATTAGAATGGGGCACTGAGGAACGCTACCAAAACAGAGATGACTGAAGTAATTACTGTAATCCATTAACTCTCAGAGCAGACCGAGTGAATCACACCAATACGTCCAGCTTTACAGCTGCTAACATAAGGAGAGTTATTATACTGGTACAACTACTGTGTGTTGTATAGCTGCCAACACTGAACTGAAGACTGAATGTTTTTGTACTTCCCTTTGCTATAATGAATGTTCACAAAAGAGCTCTGAAATGTATTTAGAAGTTAACAATATAAGGCCAGGAAAAGATTGAATCTTTGAAGAACAGCACAGAGAAGGAGGTAGACAGGGGAAAATACACACACCAGACAGCTGTTAGGCAGAAATAACTTTTGCCACCGTCATTTTATTTTTGTCATTCAGCCAAAGATAGAAGGCCTAACTAGGCGATAAGCTTCTTGATTATGAACTTTTGTGTTTCCCCAGCAAAAGGTGATTACAATGAGCATAGATGGACAGCCAGAAATACACAGACGTGCAAGTCAGATTTTGCTGTTGCGTGATTCCCAGGTTTACTGACATCAAACCAGTACAGAATCAAGCCTCCCTCTCCCCCTTTCGTTCCCTTCTCCAGAGTGTCTCCAAGATAAGAAGGGGCCCAGTCCTTCTATCTGCAGCTTTATCTAGCTTCTGTCTATTGATAATGTTGAGTACCAAAATAGGAAGAAAGTCATCACACTGAATACCGACAGAAAGTACTATTTTCTAGGCAGCACTTCAGAAGCTCCAAAATAATGAAAGCACTCCCATCACATTGTTTTCACTATGGCAACACAGTATCTTCAGTTCTTCCCAAATTCTAGCTGATACTCCCTCTTTCTATTAGTCCCAGAGATTTGAGACATTATGGGACTCAAATATCACCCCAAATATCAAGGATTTTGGGGGGTGAAGAAGGGTCTTCTCAGTACAGAGAGAGGATAAAATAATATACACTTTCTATGTGTTTGCAATGTATTTTTTCCAATAAAAATGCACCAGCATTTGCAAATATCTTAAGTTGTTAGGGAAGTTGCTCACCTTTATTATAAATGACAAAGAAACCAAACCATAGCTAAAAAAGAGCACCTTTACTGAGAACTGCAGTAGATGTGGTACAAGTAGATGTGCTTGTACCACAAGTTAACTTTTCTACCTGTTCCTCTGATGAAATGAGCCTGAATATGGTATAACACGCTAAGTCTTACAGGTTTCTAGTGTTCTCTTCTGTTTAACAGAGTAGTTGAATATTCTCTGGCTTCCTCAGGTCCAAGGCATTTTTTTTAATCTCACCCTTTATTGCTCAACTGCCCTATCACATTCATAACAAAAATTCATAATCACACCATAGGCTAGTATTTTGTAGATCCCACTACTCATCAGGCAAACTCAAAACCCAGCAGTAAAGCAGAACCAGGTTACAATAAATCAAACATCTGCAGTACCAGCTTCAGTCCTGAACTTCACAAGAATTTATCTGAATGTCTTTTTCCTCCTTTTCTAAAAGACTGAATAATAAAATCCAGATGGCACAGGAATCCTTAGCTAGTCTTTGCCAGTCTGAATAGCTTTTTATTTGAACACGTTTTTGCTTTTTTCCCCCTATATTGCTGTGAGCACAACAATTACTTCTATCTCAAATAAACATCAAGAAAATCTGGACGATAGCTCTGGAAAATCCTCTTCCACCAGAGAGAGAACTGGGAATACAGAGAATCAGTATTCTCAAGACAAGTCTATAGGCGTGTGCTAGATGTGACTAAGCACTCACCTGAAATAGGTGGGTAGGTTGCTAAACAATGAACACTTGTGTTCCTCTCCCAGGAGATGCTCACCACTTTACAAGACCATGGTACTGAAATCAAGGAGGGTAAGAAATCGGGGGCGGAATCTCCCCATTTTCAGTTTTGTTTTCAGGTCTTGTCTGAAGGATTTTGTTAAACTGCCATTAGAATAGGAGCAAAAAGAAGAAAGCCCAAAAGACTGGATATCAAATGAAGCTCAGCACAGAAACAGAGCACTGTACCAGAGAATACAGGCACCAAGATTTACCTCTCTTTTCTGCAAGCATTCACAATGAACCACAGTGCAGCTGCAAGGGGCTTCGCATCAAAGGCTTCAATTAAATACATCATTAACATTTCACTCCACAGAGAATCAGGTAAGGCAGCAGAACCATATATATTTTTACCAAGTGATCAGATTCTGCATTCATTCATGCTCCATAGTCATTAAAAGTCTCGGTACAAAGGATCTTCTTTCACTTAAAAAAGCCTTGCCAACTGGCAATGTGTTTGTTCACAGGATACCCAAGTTCCAAGCAGCCACCACTGGAATGGTATTTAAAAGACTTCAGAATCTGCAGCAGCTGACGGATTGCAGCTGAATTTTTAGTTAAAGAGCAGGAAAAAAAATAATTTCTGCTTTTCAGCAAGACAAGGAAGAAAGTATCTAAGAACATTTGTTCTGCCTTAAATACAATTCTTTAAAACACTGTTTACAGAGACACATGAGATTTGATTATTCTTGACTGCCAGAATCTATAACATCCAGATTGATGCTGAATAGCCTCAACTTCCCCTTCCCCACAGAAGACCATATTGTTTAAAAAATGTCAAGGTGTTTCTTTAAGTATGGGACAGCATTTAACAGTTATCTCAGTACTCACCTAAAAGTACCCCTCTCCACATCCTGTCCACTTAGTCGGACATGGATCCCTTCTTTCAGAAAAGAGCCAAAAGCCATGTATTCTGCTAAGGCCCAGTCAACAACCCTGTTCTTGGTCATTTCCAAGCGGGCTCTCAAAATCCGAGAGAGTCCTACATTGAAATAAAGATCAGAAATCAATGGACCTAATTCAGAGATATTTTATATTCACATTACATTCACCACTCTCCTTCCCTACTGGCTAGGTTAAACACAGATCCTAATAGGGTCTACAAATTGGTCTTCTAGAACTGAACTGCTAGCAAAGTAAAATAACTTGTTTCCCAGGCAAAGGGTTGCATAATGTTCATACCTTGTTTTAGAAGAAGAAAATAAGATTGGCTGTGTCAGAAACTATTGAGGACAATTAAAAAGACTCACGGTGAAACACTACTTCTTAAAGATTTATTTTCACATCTCTAACACCAAGTACTGTTGGTGTACTGTACTCTCTCTTATAAGAGACTGAAAATATCACCTATTGGGTTCGTGACTTTTTCTTCTGTCTTTCTCTCTCTCATTTTTTCTTGGCATTTGTCTTATTGGACTTCTGGAGATGTTACAAAGAGAAACAGCCCAGATTAATTAATACTATGAATATCATATAAATAGGAAATTGTAGCAGCTGCCAATGGATTTTCAGTTGGTAACCAAAAGCTGTTTGGTTTTGATTTTTTTTTTTTTTTACAGTGAAGATTTTATAACTTGGTAAGCCAAAACACAAATTGCAACAGTGTGACTTTTAAAGGGAATAAAACTTCAAAGCTGCACATGGGTGCTTCCAGCCTTGAGGCTATAAGCCTAGTGTATTCAGAGTCACTTGACACCATCTTATTTTCACATCCGCGCTGATGCTTTTGGCAAGCTGTCCTATTTGTTGTTTTCCCATACTTCCCTTTGTTACTTTCCCCATTTTTACAAAAATCACCCTGCCTTCTTTCCACATAAAACTATTCTCTCATCAAAATTATTGCATTTTAAGTAAAAAAAAAAAATCTTGAAAATTTTCTCTTTAGAATATACTAAACATTTGATAAAACAAAATAATTTCCAATTGTTTGTTGAAAGACTGCAAAATATTAAGCTGTTTCATTCTAGCGGAAGGACAAAGTACTTCAAAGGTGCTGTTCCCCTTCTAATTCTCCCAAAAGTTTCTCTTTCACGGCTTTTAAACTGCATAAAAGAATCTAGCAGACAAAAGTTGGCTTTGAACAATAAATCTATCTTATATACTGGCAAGCGTTACTTAGTGTCAATGGTTAATCAAGTTACTAAAGAGAGACTGTCTTACCCTTTTAATTAGAATTTAATTCTAATACTAAATTTTACTGCCTGACTATAATTTCAAATTTATCAGTGTCACAACAAAGTGCACAAACGTGTAGAAGAGTTTTAAAGTTCATCTATTAATTGTACCTGCTCAACAAGCTTGCAATTGACAACTGGGAATGCCCTATCATCATTACTTGTAACAGTTTTTAATTGTCCCAAGGGAACACAAACATAGAACACATACAGCAGACACACTTTATTCCTTAATGGATGACTCTGGAGAAGAAAGATCAGCTAGAGATTTTACCCAGATAAAAAAGCTTTCTCCTGATCCTAAGTACATTCTCTACCAGCCAACAAAAGAAAAAAGATCCCTAAACAAAGTGTCTCCATGTTTCCTCATGGAATGAACATGTTATCGTCCCCTGTAGAGCTGCTAGACTTCAACCTGACCAGGGAGTAGAAGAATTAACTCAGAACTTTGACACAGTGCCAGGCGCCCCCCAGTGAAACAGGCACATTTAACTTCTTCCTGTAACAGATGCCAAATTCAGAATTGAATCTCTTCAGGCCAAAAGCTAAGACTTTTTGAGAAGATGCTAGATTTGTGCTATCATCAATGCTAAATGGTAAGTTGAAAGAAAAACTGTGTCTGAATTTGCCCACACAGAGTCCATTTAGCTGTACTAAAATTAGGCTCATAGTATATCAGCAGTGTTGCCAGGTCTGAAAAGACTAAGCTATATTCCCGAGTAGAAAGTTATCTAACTACGAGACAAGTATCTTAAGCAGACCTCAAGTTACCACTGGTTTTAGCATTAAAAAACCCCATTAATAGTGCTTCCTGAGATGGGTGCCTTACTTCCCAGTAAGTCCCACAAACATGCTGCATAGAGACAGCATTTTCCACAAGGACTTGAAGAATGAAAGGAGGTGTTAATGTTACAAAGAGAATTTTACCTCCCTCAGAGGAAAATCTATTTTAATGAGGTAGGGAACAGAAGCAGCATGATACTGGAAGAACATCAGGCTGAGAACAAGCAGCAGGACCTTAACTGCCATATTCTCCTTGCCCATAGGGTGGAAGAGTTAAAATAAAAGTCACAGGCATTTTCCTCTTTGGGAAATGGCCCAACAGCAACTCATGCGCAGAAATATAAAATCTGAGCAAGAAACGTAGCCACTGGGAGAAACAAAGACTCCAGCTGACCTGCATGTATTTTGAAGTCTTTGACTGGCACTGAACTAGCTACATTGCCAATGTGAGTCAGAAGGTCTTCTGAAATGCCAGTTGGAGGGCAAGACATGCTCTTGGGTTCTCCATCCACATTGAAGAATCCTGGAAGTAAAAAATTTGGTGAGATGTTCAAGGACCGATTAAGAGATATCTACACTATCTACAACTCATTTAAAAACTCACAACTCTTAAAAGACATTCTAAGCAGCAGCCTAAACCTAGTTCTTCACCTTTCACTGGGAGACACAATAATTTTGATTGTCTGCATGACAACAGAACTTGATCTTACAGGCACACAATGATCTGTTTTGTTTCTGCTTTCACTCCCCGTGAAGTCCAACTATGTGGGCAGAGGCAGCCAACAAAAGGCACATGGCACCTCAATCCCTCAAAAAAAAAGGAAAAAAAAAAAAAGGGAGCATGAGACATACTCCTTCTTCCTGAAGGCACAGACAGTTAACATTACAGGAAAAACACTTCTCTGCTAAACGGAAAAGACATCTTTTTCAAAGTCACACCTTACTTTGCGTGCTTTTTAAGAAAAGCACCTCTTTCAAGTTGATCTGGCAGGATGTTTTATTTACTATTAACAGGGGTAAACCAAAGGTCACATATTTTATTTTAAAGGAACACTGTCCGATAAAAACCATTTCAGAGTCCTAGAATATGGACTCAGAATAAAAGCACAATAATATTAACACTAGGATAAGTGAAAGGGCACTTCTTACCAGGCCAAGGTGAATCAAGCCAGTGCTTGATATGTAGGATCTTGTTATCCTTAGATCTAGTATATGCTTCTTCACATATTCTATCATACTTTGCAATTTCTTCCTGTAGAACAAAAACTTCCTTTTTAAAATGGATAAACATAACACCTTTGTATCTTACAGATGACACCTACCATTCAGTATGATAAAAACAGTTATTTAACTCCAGAAGAAACTTTAGTTACAATTATGGAAACAAATGAGTTCATTTTATCTAGAATCAAACTGCCTTCTAGAAACATGCTTACCCATGTTACTCAAATTATTTAGTTTATTGGGCAGGTGTTACAGAGGAGAGTACCAAGAGCTAAAGTTGCAAGCTGTACTCTAGAATGAGACAGAACCTAAGTATCAAATATAATTTACAGTCATACAGTCTAAGATCAGCATTATCCAGCTCTCATACTTCAGGATAGGCCACTAAAGACTAGAAAAGAACCTCCTAGAAAACTAGTCTGGCTAGGAGAGTTTAGCTAAGAATCTGCTGGCCATTCCTGTCAATGGCAACAGATACAAAGCCATATTTGGTAGAGGCAGAATGCCTCTACAATATCTATGTTTCAATCCAAAACCACACCCAAGTTACTGAGCTAGCTCATCTTTAAAGGAATTAACAGCAATGTTGAGCTCAGTCTGTACAGCAAAACATCCATTCAGGATCCTGGATCCAGTCGCCAAAGCCCATGCCACTACTGGCACACTCTTACAATGATTCAGGATAGCTAGTTCTGCATGAGCTGTGATCATTCTTGAGGATAACAGAATGCACGTACACAAACTGCTTTTTTGTTGATCTGCAATACCATGTCACTACATAGTTAGCGACACCACCTCAGAAGGTCCTTTGTTGCATCTGCACTCTACACATTCACTTTCAAAAAGATTAAGGTTGACCTAACCAGCTTAATATAGGCACCAGACTCTACACTTCATCGTTCTGGAATATTTCAAATTATCTCTGAACTTAGTTGAATTATTGCAAGAAAATAAACAGGTTAAATTGATTTTATTGCATTATTGCTGGATCCAAGCCTGCCAAGGTTATCAATATGAAGCTACAGATATACCTATGAGCATTCAAATACTGTCTTATTGCTGAATCAAGATTCTAGAGATGAAGAAGAACAGCTGACAAACGCCTCCATCTCCATCATTCACATTTGATCACTTTTTTACAAATTTCAGAACTGAAGCAAATTTTTTTCTGTGCAATATGTATTAATTACTTCACAGCACTCTCAGTCCTTTTGTTACAACAATACTATCTATTTTACATGAAAATCCAAACCAAATTGAATCAGAAATTGTCAAAGGGTGAAGACTTATCACAGTAATGAAAGGAAGGTTTTTAAGCAGACAGCATACAATGACAGTTGTGTCTTCCTACTGACAGCTTCTTGAGTTCTCTTTAACTCTGTTGACGTGTACCTCAAACTCCTGCAGTGTTACAGTCCCATCTGCAATCAGTTTGTCAGCATACTTCTTCAGCACCGGCACCTGCTTATGAATCTGCTTGTACATTAGAGGCTGGGTGAACATGGGTTCATCCATTTCATTGTGCCCTCTCCTACGGTAACAAACCTACAAAAGGGAAAGATTGTTTCTGTTGGTAAGGAAAAACATAAAATGAAATCTTTCAATTTCATAGTTTTACAGAGATTTTAGGAGGATTATTGTATAAGAACATTTATGGATTCTTGTGGGGCTGTTAGTTGTTTGGTTTTTTTAAATGAAGAAACTAAAGGCTGTTAAAATCAAAATATGTTTCTTGACTGGGTCTTCTAAGCCACAGCAAAATAAGAAAGTAGTACATAATACACAGAATGAAAAGTTATGAAAACCAAGACTTACCAAGTCAACCACCACATCTTTATTGAATGTGTTTCGCCATTCTGCAGCTACACTGCACACATACATCACTGCTTCAGGGTCATCAGCATTCACATGAAAAATGGGAGCGTTGACCACACGAGCAACATCAGTAGGATATGGAGATGAACGGGCCATACGGGGGTCTGTGGTGAAGCCAATCTAAAAATTCCAGAAACTTCCATTAAAATATGGGCATCTCCCTCTGCTTTGTTTTGAACAGTTGAGGTTTTCATTTAATAGCCATTTACACAGCAGTAGTATCAGCTTTTCATTCTGGCTAGCTAGGTTCTTTTTGCTCCCTTAAAAACAAAACAAAGTAAACCCAACCCAATTAAGTGTTATAAATTGAATGTAATAAATGTAGGTGATAAAAATATTATCCACTCAGAGTTGCTAGATACTATGATCATTTTCAGGAACATCCTAACCGTTCTAATAAACAGAGGGGACAATGCACCCAGCTAATAACAAGAATAAAAAGAAATACACTAGCAACTATTCAGCAGATAAATTGATTGGAAAGTGCTCTTCTTGTTACCTGGTTGTTGACCACAACATGAATTGTGCCATTCGTGGTGTAGGATGGGAGGTCACTGAGATGAAACGTCTCATAAACCACTCCTTGTCCTGCAAAGGCAGCATCCCCATGTAATAATATGGACATAACCTAAGAGGGAGGATTATACACACATATATTAGAAAGCAAAACTGCAATTTAAGCTTCTCAGCAGGATTTCTTTGCTCCATATTTCTGTAGTGCTTATAAAACAGGAATGTATTTTTATAATAAACCATAGACTTGTCAGCATTCTGCTGCCCTTGCTCAGTTCGCAAATGAAAGACAGTTTTAAGCCTACTTCCTGAAGTTACCCTTGAGGTACCATGTCGAAAACCTTATCTAGTTCAACAGGTGATACATCCCTTTTGTGAAGGAGGCATAGAGGAAGACTCTGTGATATAAAACTACTGATAAACTGTTTTTATCAAAAATACGATGAAAAACTACCAGTAAGAGTTATTATATTAAAAAAACTTTACCTTTTTCCCTGCCGTATCGCCTCGATAAAACTGTTCAGCTTTTGTCTTCCCTTGCACAACGGGATCAACTGCTTCCAAGTGAGAAGGGTTAGCCATCAGGGACAGAGTGATTTTCTTGTTTGTTGCTCGGTTGATCCTCTCATGGTACATTCCCAGATGATATTTTACATCCCCAGATCCCTAATATGCAAGATGTAGTCACAATTCAGGAATGTCATTCATACCAGCTGCATCCAATTGACTACACCTAAAATTTGTGCTTCAGTCTGAAAAATGCATCTAGCTAATTGTACATCAGTATGCACTATGGGTTTGACACTGTAATTTCAAATTGGAACACTGTTCCTATTTTATTATATTAGTGTCACTATCCAATATTGGATAAATATTTACAGAATACTGATACTTATTTCATTTATATGAAACAAAGAAAGATGCTTAGAACTCAGTCAAATGACCTCAAACTAGAAAAGAAGACAATGCATTTCAGCAGCTGATAATGCTATTTTCATAGTAACCATGACCAAAATTACTAAAAACTACCTTGAATGTAGAGCTCTCTCTATAGATCTAGTGAAGAAGCATCTTACCTCATCAGCTGCTTCAAGTTTGGGATCAAACTGACAGAAGATCTGCTCCAGCTCTTTTCGGATTACGTTAGCCAATACATTCAGCCTACCTCTAAGAAAATTCCAAACGTAGTTATTTCTCAAAAATGGTAATAACAGAGTTAACAGCATAAAACTTATAAAATCAGCAAGCCATCTCTGTCAGAAATTTGCAAGTAAGAAGTTTACTTCAAACTTTTGAACCTGAAACCCTTCATTCTACCCTTCTCCTCCCACTGCAAAGCTCCTCCAATGCATTCCCACAGACATTTTATAACACCTAATTATCCAAGTACAAGCAATGAATTTTGTAGCTATCTAGCAGTTTTAACATGATGAAATGAATAATTAATTAAGGCAGACTGCAAAAGTAAGTTTGATACTATCTCGCCAAGCTTTCTCAGTTCTAGACTATGCAATGGGATAGATACCATGGCTGCTGCCACATTTGCTTGCAGCTTCAAAGTACTCTCCAAAGAGAGTTTCGCTAGCATTTACCTGTGAAGCCTGTAGCCTCTCACTGACAGGTATTTGTTACAGTTCTCTGTTCCCATTACTTGCTATGACTGACTCTTGCAACCCTAACTTCTCTAATATCAACTTTGTTAATAAAATTCTAGAACCTGAAACTTGTCTTAAGACAATAAGGCCATTTGTTGGGGGTTTCCATTGACATTACCTATGAGGCATCCCCATTATAACATATTCAATTCCCATTTCACTGGATTTATCAATGATGGTCTTAAGTGCAGGAATCATTACTTCACATCCTTCCAAACCAAATCTCTTTTCGGAAGACCACTTGCGAGCAAGGAAGTCTTCAAATCTTTGCCAAAAAGAAACCAAAAAAACAAGAGAGAGTGTTTGTATTAAGATAATGTAGAAAATACTTATTGTCAAACATCTTTTAGCAAATAAAATTACATTACACTGTTTTAAACCATCTGTGAATACATGGTTTTAGGCCTCTGGAAGTAAGTCACATGTAGGGAGGGAGACATAGGAGAGAATTAAGTCTTCTTTCTCCTCCATCTGATAAATATTTACCACGACTTTGAAACAATTCAGACAGGAAGAAGAGTCTCCACCTCAGACAAAATTCACTTTCCAAGTTAAACTCTGCTCCTTCCCATGTATACAAAATGTATACTGACCACTGGGAAGGCAGAGTAACAGCAAAGAAGTCTCTCCTATGGATTGAAGAAGACATAACTGAGAATTTGTATTTTCTGGAAGTAACGATTAAAAACTCGTAGAAATACAGTTGAAAGCACGCATATTTCATAGGTCCTATTCAATGGCAGGGCTCCTCAGAGTGTGTGATGTAACAGTTGGTAAAGTGCCAAGAACTAGGACATTGGTATCTCTGCCTCAGCTGCAGCAGGAGAAAGATGTCAATCCTTGATAGCTCTATGTTCTTTCATTCTTTAATGCATTTGAGCCAGAGGCAATGTGAGTGGTTAAAAGGTACCTTTTAACAAATGCTGAAAGGATTACATGTTATAAAGCTTGGAGATACAAAAGGCAAAGAAAATACATCTTCATGAAAATAACTGTATTGGTTACATCATCTGTGCAATGCCTCGACTCACAACACTGCCATAACCCATTAATACTCAGCTTATTCCCCACTTAGAATGCTGACAGTTACCTCTTTAGATTGAAGTCCTAAAAGCACTGAAATGAGGAGTTGCCAAAAGAGTCTGCTTAGCTCACCCATCAATACCCTTACAATTCAGGCATCTAAGCAACCAGCCAGACCCCCAGCTGAGCTATGCTGCCAGAATTCCTCAGGGAAGTCTGCGGGGCTATGCCAGTTTATATAAACTGAAAGTGGGGTCCCATGTGAACAGCAAGTCCTACAGGGCAAATCAAAGTGGTGGCTGTACACACTGTTTTCCTCCTCTTTGCAGCTGCAAATTAAGCCAGTATTGGACAAGCAGAAAGTTCATTATTTGAGGCAAAGTGCCACTAAGTGTGCAGAACTACAACACTTTTGAAAACAGTGTTCTTGAGCAAAATGATGACTATCTGCT
Organism: Mycteria americana; assembly: GCF_035582795.1. NCBI lineage: Eukaryota > Metazoa > Chordata > Aves > Ciconiiformes > Ciconiidae > Mycteria > Mycteria americana. The sequence goes on from NC_134370.1 coordinate 31,548,338, forward strand.
TTACAAAGCCACAAATCCGAAGAGCACAACCAGTTTTCCACAAAACCAGATTTTTTTTCTTGATTGTTTTCAGACAAAAAAGCACGTTAGAGATAGCTGAATAGAAATTTATCTAAGACTTTTTTTATTCCATTTTCAGCAGACAATTAATTTGGCAGGAGATGAACGTTCTGCTCCTTCATGCTACTAGAAACTCCAGATCTTTCCACAGCTTAGACAAGCAGGAATAAAAGCACAAATTCTTGTCTCAAGATAAATGAGATGGTTCATACTGAGGGCTTGTTAAACAAACTTACTCAAGTGCAATATTAATTTTACCATTAAGTGACTTTTTTATTTCTGTTTAAATGAAACTTTTAACCAGACAAACAATCTTGCTATAACATTGGCAAACAAAACCTGGCAAAAATATCTTCCAACACCTCCAACAAGCACTTCATTTTTAAGTCTTTGAACATAGAAGCTTAATCGAAAAATGTGTCTTTATAAATCTCTAATCCTGTGTTTATCAAAGGATATGCAAACTGTTTCAGATTGTAAGAACTGTAATAAATCTTGTGCCTGAGAAGACAGTGTTGTTTTAGGGGTGGGAAGGTAATTCAGTCTCTGGGATCACAGTATTTCCATACAGATAGCTAGAAGGGGAACAACCAATGAGCTGTTTCCAAACATGTTTTCATATATTGCAGAGACCAAAACTCCCGCTGCCAGGTCATGCAACAGTACAGCACATCTTGGCATGCCTCAAAAGGAGAAGGGCAAAAACAGGACTTGAAATCACATTATGCCCCTCAAATCCAGTCGCATCTTGGCACAGCTTTCCAAAGAGACTGTTAGCATCTCAGCAAGTCAAACAATGCTCATGTCAACATTTCACCCATCTAAAAATTCTCCTTGAGCTGACTGTTAGGATGGCTTCCTTTGATCGTGTGCTACTAGAAAGATGCATAGTAGATAGAATATAGCAGAAGATCAGTATTCAACATTGTTCTGACACCTATTTTCTGAAACAGGTTATGAATCTTTAACACAGATACATATTACTAGTTTGTTGAAACAATTTTTTCCCAACTTTATCTCCGCAAGCCAATGAAAATTGCCAGATATGCCACTAAAGGCTGCACAAGTGTTACAGAACAGAACCTGCCTTTTAAGAAAATAGAATACTAAAAGACCCTACACAGACCCTGACATACCTCTCAGCACACACTTTCCTTTGATATTGCAGCCAGGTTAACTACACCCACCTGTACTCCAGATTTCACTTAGACTCTTCACCTCCACCTCAGCAGTTTACAGACTGCACCAGCTTCCCATACCAGCTTACAGCCAGCAGTCACAGAGCAGTTTCCCAGCACCACCCCAGCGTACCTCATTGAGCGCACCAGCCTTGCCAACAAAGTCCTTTTTTCCTCATTAGTAAACTTCATAACTCCCGGTGTCTCAAACTTCTGCCGGATCCACTGGCACTGCTCCACATCATTGATGAACATAAACTCCAAGCCAATGTGTTGGCAGTAGGTATTCTACGATGTGAAAACACCAACACTGAAGCTTTAGGAGTTAATGGGCCATGAAGAAACAAATGTATTTTTTAAATTATATTTTCTGTATATATTACTCTTCTGAAAGCTATCTTGTCTTCTTCCTGTTCCACTGTATCTTCCCCACAGTAATCCTATAAGCGAATCAATTGTTTTACTGAATCCAGTTTTGTGCCAGAAAGCTTTCTCTACAAAGTAACATTTCAAAATTTTGAATCTGGAAGATTCAAATTTGGTAATACATCCAAAGTAGGCCAATAAACCCGCCTTAAACTGCCTGGCACATTTCACCTAACTCACCACTGTTCTTACAGGCATAACAGAGTCTTTTCTCTAGATGCACCAGCAAAGATTCCAAGTAATTTATCAACATTTACCCTGTCTTTTTTAAATGTCACCTGAAATCAAGCAATAAAGACAATGAGAAGACAGCTATGAAGCCTTATGCAAATCATCTGATAACTGCCAAGTCTCAGAAGGCTGGAAATCTGAAAAAGAATCCAAGCAGCTGAGAGCAGAGAGAGCACAGGGAAAAATGCAAAGACACTTCAGAAATTTTATCTCCTTGTTGCATGTTTTTTATTTTCTTTTTCTTACCTTAAAAAGAATATTTCACTAGAAAAATGTGCCCAAAATACAAGTCAACTGAAGTAAGACCTATTGCAAGTTTAATTTGAGACAAAACCACTCTGAACACATAGTATGTGCTCTCTACTGCCTCTAAAAAAGAATTTAATGTTAACTTCAACTAAAAAAAATCCAAAGCTCTGGAGAGAAGAGGAAAACCAGAGGGTTATTTCTCTTTTACACAAATCAGTTCCTTGAGGCTTTTAGATTTTGCCATCTATTTTGTCCCTTTATTTGCACTTTACAATTTTAAGAATTATCTCTTCAAAATTGCTGTGCAGACATGCTAGAAGTGCAAAAAACAAAAAGCAAACATAGTGCTCAAATGCACAACAGCGATGTTGTGGCTTAACAACTTACCATGCTTCAGCTAAGCCGATGTAACAGTCAAACATGCAACTCAACACATTCTCTCACACTTGCAACAGGTCAAAGCCATGAACTCTTATATGCTCAGTAATTATTTTATTTTTACATTCTTGTAACGCAGTTCTGTATTTCATCCTTTAAAATATTTCCTCTTCCCTAGCCCTTTTTACTCCAATGGATTTCATTACCATGCAACAGAAATCTCTACAACTTCAGTACTCCAAAATCATGGAAAAAGCACAATCGGGAATATCCAATACTTACCAACTCAGTAGTTCACAAATTCATTACCATTCCTACTTGCTGTTTTGCTATTTGGAGTTCCCCTCTAATTATATTTATTCCTTTAAATTATTTTAGCTTTGATGACTTCATGGCATAACCGTATCGCCTGTCAGATAATGAAACTCTAGAAAAGGGATTGGGGATGGAAAAGAAAGAACATCACTATCTACAAGCTACAGCTGGGCTTTCATGAATTTGGTACCCAACCCTCATATTTCTACTCAGGTAAAAGTCTCACTAAAGCTAGGACTCTGACAGCAACCCCTGCATGTCCTGAATACTGTATGCAAAGGTGTTTTATTTGTGGTAGGACACTTAAAAGACAAGTTCTGAAGGCTCTACTCCTTTTAAACAACATCAGCTCTTTACAGAACTCGGGCCCGAATTAGTATTCTACCACATTCACTTCTTTTATACTCACCCTTAATCTATGTATTTCAGATATCCAGGCAGTGAAACTAATGGTGCTGCCATCTCTAGAAACAGTACAAAAGTTATTTTGAATGTCACTTGAATTCTTTACATGCTCTATTAATAATTGAAAAATGGTAAGTTTTTTGTGACTGACAACTGGAAAAAGTTCGCTTCTGCTTGGAAGAAAACAATCACAAATCAAAAAATGTCCCACTGACCTCCAGCCGTTTGATGATCTCTCGTAAAGAAAGACTGTTCTCATTTCCTCCTATGAAGGTGGTTGTAGGCAGCTGAAAGACTTTGTCCAAATCCGATTCATGCAAACCATAAAACCCTACAACAGGTACGTTATCAATTGGCAAAGCAGGGCAGCAGACAAAAAGGAAACCAGCATTGTTTTTCAAACCACCACGAATTAAAATAAAGCAATATTAAGAAAGAAGGCACCAGATTAAAAACTGAAAGTGTGAATATTTTGGAGGCATCCATTAGTACAATGCACTTTAGTCTGGATTTTAAAAAGAAATGTTTTAATTAAATAGTTATTGTTTGATTAGAAGTACCAAACCATTCTTTCCTAAATGCTCAGATAGAACAACTGAAACTAAAATCACCCAAACCTTTTTATATTTTAGCATATTAGCATACATGCCATCAATTCTCCGTATTATATCTTGCACTTCACTGTTTAGTAAAATAACTAACTGTAATGACTGGGATTTCTTCCTTGCTCTATCATGAGCAACAAACACAAAAAGAACCACTTTTCACAGACAGAACCAGTTGGTTGGAAGCATACTAGATTAGTTTATACAACATTAATAGACAGACGAAGAGAAAATACAGAACATGTTCAACGTAATGCTGTGCAAACACTCTGGTAGAACTTTCAAGGTATCTCTATTCACCCTCTTTCTCTTTATAGGGAAGTTAGTTTGAAATAGCCATGTAATGACCTGTACAGCTCTATTTCCCAATCAGCGACCTCTTATAAAACTCACAGATTTCCACATCCCCCCCAGTTAAAACAAGAGCTTGTTTAAGCATGTTGTCCCATCTTGATTTAGACATTTAGACATCTAAACTTGTTCTGGCTGAGAATATTTAACTCTTACACAGTTTCAAAAGCCAAAATACACAACAGACAAGACTGAAAGACTGGTTATCAAGGCAAGTTAAAGGCTTTGCATGATAAAGTTTAATCTAGATCTGTTAAATGGAGAAAGGAAAAATAGCTTCTTACAATTGTAAGAAGCAAATGTATAAAACTTATAATACACATTATATACAGTTATAGAAATTTATATATACATAAAAATTATATATGTGTGTGTGCACCCATGTAAAAATATTTTAAAAACTAAAAATAGCTTCTCTATTTTTAATTTTGAACTCTTTATCTTGGTTCCAGATAAGCTGCAAGCATCCACGTTAACACTGATATGACAGCCTGCACATAACTCTTAAATCAATATAGAATAGTGCTCCATATTCCTTGTTAAATGAATTTTCTGAATATGAAAGCAAAGAAGCAATTTGAAGACGAAATAATAACAGAACTTAGCATTTAGAGTTGAAGTCAGGCCATAGGACTGCGTTGTCACCACTTTTACTATACAACACTGTCAGTAATAACACATTTTGTGTTTTTAAAATAATATATTTTAAAATAGTATATTTTAAAATATTAATTTTGTTTTTAATAATAATATTAAAATGTCACATCTGGACTAACCAAAAATAAGTGTTTGTGTACCACTATTTCTCCTTTTTGGTACTGTAATAGGTTTTTCCAGCACCAAATTAATTCTGGTTTTCCATAATGCTAAAAAAAAAAAAATTTAAAAAGGAGAAAAAAAGGAGGAGGGGGGAGGGACACAGGGGATGACAAGGGCTTTAGTGTCATTTGAAACAAAGCAGTGCTAACATCCTAGTTTTTTTTTTTTCCTTTGCTGACTTTCTTTCAGACTTCACAGGCTCTTCATGTTCTGTCATGCAAAAACCAGTACACATACAGGAGTGATCTAGGCACACACAGAACATCTGTGCTTTGTACTGCAGCACTGCATGTTTACTGAAGCATCACCTCATGTTTAAAGAGATACAACCTTATTGAAATCCAAGAGCTCCTGAAATTAATTCTATAATTTGAATCGTGCAGTAGGTACACCTGCAACTAGCTGCATTTTTAGAAGCAACTCCCAGAAGAAACTTCCTACTAGAAGGTTTCTCAAAAAAGAAACCAGAAGATGGGACAAAGAAAATGCGCAGAAAAAGCAAACGCTAAAATACTTTCTGTACTACCAGGGGCCTTTTCTAAGTGTCCTGCCTGGAACATTCAAGGATAGGCAACATTTGAGATCCTTCTCTTTTTTGCTGCACCAAGACTAAGTTAGAAATTTAGTTTCCCTCACAAACTGAAATATCACCTCAGTTACACTCTCAGACACATCCCCCCATCTCATTCAGAGGTCTAGCATATTTTTCCTATGCTCATGAGGGCTTCAGTATGATGCCTTCCAACCAGTCACAACACTCTGTACTAAACTATCTGTAAAGTTTAAAGAAATTTGTACTGACGTGCTAGCAATCACCCATGCTCCAAACAAATTATATTTACTCAGTAAATGTCTAATGTATTTTCTAGTAGGTACTTTCCTTTAATTAAAGCTGACAAACTTCAAAGAGAACCCCTGATTTGTGTAAGCACCTCTCTATTTACAGTCTTAAGCACTCGACTGCCTTTATACGATCAAGGGTCAGAACTGGTTCTTTCCCTACCACCAGAAATAGAAAACACAGAAGCAAAGAGGCAGTAGATGTACTTACAGTAAAATTAAGCAGAATGTGTTTTATCTACTACTTGAACTATGTTTTATGTCTGGTCCAAAAAGCTTCCCTACATATCAAAGAAAAATTGATTCAGTGTCTTTATCAAGTAGAAAACCGCCTTTTAAACATACCAGGTAGATTGAAGAGTAGAGAAAAATCAATCGGATGTTTTTTTATTCAAGCAGAGAGGAGCAAAGAAATTGATCAGTGCAATTTCTCAAAGACATGCCCTCTTAGCAACCAGAACAACCTTTGCAAAAGCAAACCCTAGTGTATTACACTCTTCCAGCAGTAAACTAAAATGATCACCATTGGATTATATACACAAGTCAGGAATCCTACACTTTCCATGTTTTCTTCTGAAGTCAAACAGACTTCTGCAAGTTATATAGAAGGAATAAGTATCAGAGGCTAGAATCCAAATTTGGTATGAAATTTACCCTAAATCCCTGAAATGTCTTATTAAATCACAGCCCAATGAGACAAAAGAGACAAATGACCATTGCAAATAACAAGGCATACAGTGTACGCACCAAGTTTATCGATTGTGGTGATTAAGTCAGATGGAACAAATGAATCCAAGTCTGCATCCAGAATTCCAAGGGGATCCAGCTGAGCCACATGATGGCCGCGGATCTGAAAAAGGAGGAAAGTGAGAGAAAAATGAAATCACACTAACAAAAGTCAGACAAAGGGAAAAAGTCACTGATATCTCTCCATAGTATGTATATCGGCCATGAAGTCAAATAAGCGAACACCACTAACGACATGAGAGGGTCATGTTTCCCAAGTTTTCCTATAATAACAGGAAATAAGCATTATATCTCTGGATATGTATCCTGCCTCTACTAAAAATTGCTGAATACACATTAGAACATAACCTTTATTTTGTCTGACATATAATTTAAACTGGAATTACACTGAAGTCTAAGTAAAGAAAACTACTAAAGATTGTACTCTAAATCTCTGGGTAAAATTAAGAAACTATGACTAGTCTATAGATCCTATCATTTGCTAATTCAGTCATTTTGTATTTTTGCCTGAATCCTCCTTTCCGCACCTGCAGAATACTAAAATACAGCATTGCTGACCTAAAACATAGATTGGTGTTGAAGAAGTTTATATTGGAAGTGAAGGGATCACTCTTCATGAGCTCTGTTCCACATCAGATAGCATCAGATAGCATTTATTTTCATTCACGAAATTTCAGGAATTTCATCTATGATAAAATTGACATTCAGGACACCAAAGAACACAAATTCAATGGGGAATTTAGCCAGCTTTCAGTTATCAATATGACTGGTGTTAATACATGCCACAGGTTGCTATAAACTAGTGCCTTATAACATACATACATATATCTATGTAACATATGTGACATATATATAACATATAACATGGCTACAGAAGAAATAACTAATTGATAGAGCCAATTCAATAGAGCCACAAATAAAAAACAACTTTTTAAATATAATGTCTCTTGTGTGTGATTCTCATATACTAAATTAGCTCATTAAAAGTTTTTTATAGATGAATATATGAATATTTTCTCCTTAATATTTTTATTTTTAAGGACAAATTCAGATCACTTGGGTAGAATTTCACTCACACTGCTAGTATCTTAATTGCCTCTGAAAAAAAATTAATAAACTGCAATATTAATAATGAATTGCATCACACAGTAATGCAGTGTGATTAAAGTGTGGTTCATCAAGAAGTGACTTGTAAAAACGCCATTCAAATGTTCTGTATTTGCAGGAGGGTTCATAACAAAATGCTTTCCACTCATAAGCAAACAGAAATACGGCATCTTTTTTAGAACCACCAGCTCTGTAAATTCAGCCTGGCCTCTGAGATTCTTTGCATCTCATGAATCACCAGTAATAAAACTCTGACAGGCCAAATGATGCCCACGGCAACATCTGTGCCACCTCATTGTTTACAGAGGCACAAAGTCTATCTGACTGGAACTAAGCAAACAATTCTGTCTCAAGCATCATCAACAGGAAAGAATTCACCTCCCTAAGCTACATCTGCTCTGCAGTATTAGTAGGAAGAGGAAGAGGATTAGCTAGAATGCCAAAACCCAGAAGAGCAAATCAGTAAAGTGCTATGCCATATTACACTCCAGGAACAGTCTGGTCTTTAACTAAAAGACAGTATTTTCCTCAATATCAAGTTATATTTTAATAACTTCCACTTCTTTCACTGAGTACAGAAAATAGTAACAACTGCAAAAATCAGAGATCAACCTTGTGAAAATGCACGCATGGAAAATTTTCATCAATTGCCATAAATTTGACTAACTGCAAGTACAGACTACCTGAAACTAGACGTTAAAATCATATTTTCTAGACAGATGCAAAAAAAAAATAAATCTACATTATAAAAGAAGACTCAATAAATTAATTTATCTAGACTCATTTTTGTTAAGCACACACATTTCACTGGCAATCCTTCTTTCAGTGCATCTGGTGCTCTGCATTAGAAAAAGCAAGAGATTAACTGCCTTTTCAGAAGACCAGCTCAACAGACCACAAAGCAGTTTACCACAAAAACCATAAAATACTGACAGGTTTGAGAAATGAAAATTCTGTATCCTTCTCCACTTCATTTCATTATCAGGCAAAGGAAGGTCACAAATTGATCGTATCCCTTCAACACTGAATTTAGAGGGTATTAAATACCTTTTAAAAACAGACAGTTGCCTTAGGTAATCCTCTTTCATTGTTTGTAGCAGACACATGGGTGCCTGCCATTTATACAGACATTTCTGTTCCATCACTTGAGTCGGACAGCACACTCTTTCAAATACAGGAAACAAAATGGCAATCCCTGAACTATTTTCAAGTAAATGGTGTCAAAGCAGCCTAACATTCTCCAATTTTCTCTAATTCTTCAACAAATTTTTACTGCAAGCAAAAGTGAATGGGCTGAAGTGGTTGTTTTCTACATAACTATTTCTAAGCAAATTTCATATATTCTTTATATTCACAAACCTTTCTACTCTTTTAGAACATCTCTCCAACAGCTGGGTTAACATGGTTCATATCTGAATCAATGGTGACAATGCGATGTGTACAGAAAAAAAAGTTTTTTAAAAAGTTCCTCTTCTCTTCCTCTGATGATAGCAAACAGGAGTTAAAATTCTTAGTGTAAGGCAGAACAGATCTGCTCAAGTCGAACCGTAGCAAACTTCTTGGGAAGTTACATGCTTATTAAAAAAAAAAAGAAAAGAAAACAATTTAAAAATAAAACTGGAATGTTTTGCTCAACACAGATCTACATGTTTAGTGGGTTTTTTTTGTTTCACACTAGTTTTAAGCCTTTTATTGAAATTAAGATATTAAACACAAGTCTAGATAAAGTGCTTCAACTTGTTTTACATTTAGAAAATATCTAACCAAAACCACTGTGCTATTTCCAAAATCCTTCTTTTTTTAGAGGAAAAAAGGAAATTAGACTTAATTTCTTAATTTAATAAAAGGGTTAAAAAAACCTGAGTGTGAAACAAACTCAACTTTGATGAACAGCTTTCTAAAAGAAATTCATCAAAGCTGACCCAAACTCAGTATCGTCAGCCTCCCAGAATTCAACTTCTGGTTAATTCATTCTTTCTCCTCTCTCTTTTTACCTATAATCCTGCTCAAATCAGGAATCTCGAAATTCACGCTAGATGTATGAGAAGGCAAGCACATTTCCTCCTTTCTTAAAGAAAGGTAGTAACATTTCAAACCGTAATACAAACTTTCTCAGAGGTGAAGACAGACTTGGATCATGGAAGAGTTTGCTGTTGAAGAGACGGAAAAGCTCTTATTTCACTGCACACATCAGGAGATTCATTAGTACCGGTACATCCAGGACAACTCCCTTCATATGAAGCAAAACTATTTCAGATAACTTAGGTTTCCAATTTGGTCAAGTAACTTACTGAATCAGAGACACACATGCACACACAAAAAATCTTAATACAGTCAAGTGAGCCAAAAGAATAGTAAAGGCTAAGGTCTGACGTGTTTGGCTCCTGCTCCTGGTAAACAGGCAAAACCCAATAGATTCATGTTCCCTTTCACACACAAATTACTATCTCCATAAAGAGATTCCAGGTTAAGGCAGATGACCAGGTTGAGGGCAGTGGGTAATCTGAATCCTGAGTTTGCTAAGCCAGAGGAGCATCCCAGTCTGAATCCAGGACCTCAGTGTTCAGACACTGTGCAGGGAAGAAAAGACTGTCTAGTTCAAGACATTTTGGATCAGAAGCAAGACAATAGGTAAGAGTTAAGACCAGAAGACAAACAAGAACATAAAAAGGAAGAAAAAGGTTGTTTGGAAAGGAGAGGCACTCCCACACCTACCCCAAAGTACACTTACTTGGTATGCTCTTATCAAAGACTGCACAGCAAGGTGATCTTCAACAAGCTTTTCAGCTTTACCCGGTGTCTGGGCCAGGCCATGGCTCTGAAGAAATGATGCCTTTCTTTCCAGCTGATCTGGTAGGTGGGGATCATATGCTTGGCCAGCATTAGCATTTCGGAAAAACAGATCCCAGGACTGGACATGTGAACAGAGACGGAAAGAAGGAGGAAAATTTATCACCCCAAACAAAAGTCTCAACCAAAAGCAGCTCCTTCAAGCTGCAAATGGTACCTCACTACATTACAGTATTAAGTACCACTAATAGCCAGCAAAAACAGAGCACTGATATGTCCACATCTCAGTAGCAACTGTGTATTTCATTTACACAGAGCCCTTTTTATCTCATTTCTTACACTGAGCTTGTTCAGTGGAAAACTCTCCAGCACATATGAGTGCAAAGCGTCTTCGTACATTATTCATTCACACAGCTCTTTTTAACTGTGATGTTTATTCAGGCAACCAGTAATGGGTATGATATTATGCTGCTAGTAAAGAGGTATCAAGCCTATAAAACTGAAAACCTTAATAAATGAAATTAATCCATTCCTTTAATGATACTTAAAGAATTTATGTTACTTCCAAGACACTCACTGAATATGCTAAAACAGAATCAGTCCTTAAGGGCCTTCCTCAAAGAAGCTGTTTAAAAGCAATTACAGCTTTTCTGAGTGAGGCTTTTGGTCTAAGATCCTTTCCTCATTAGCTTAAGTTACCTTACTATGAAAGAATTATGGACCTGGTTTCAGGTGCAAGTCATAACTTCAGAAGAGTACATATCTCAGAAACCAAATCACAACAAATGAAAGATCCTTTTATTTCCATCTGCACTTTTACACAAGCCACTTCCTCCATGTATGCCCAAATCTGGTTTTCCTGAACTGTTTCCATTCTCATGAGGTGGTCACTGTCCCAGGTTAGAATGGTATTAGATATATGGATGCCAACAGAATGGGATAAAACATCTGAGATGCTTATACCCATCAAAGAAGAAAGCCTGCACTAGCAGGGAACTAATCAATACTTGTGCTTAGCTTACAGTTTCCATAGAAGGTAATGAAAGATCATAAAACACTTTCCTCACTTTGGCTAACTTAGGAAAGAAAGGAAGCTATTTCAAAACTTCAAAATCTTTGTGACTGGAATAGAAGAATTGTAAAAGCTAAATTTCATTTTGTACAGTGCATGTTATATACCCTGGCTGTGAGCTTGGCACTAACGCATTTCAAGGAACCACTGCCAGAAAAGACAAAAAGTAGCCCAAAGATTTGATTTTAAAAAGAACTTTACTTAATACATTTATTACAGAATACACAAAAGAATTAAAATAATGTAATACCAACACCGCACAACAGAACAATATTTGTAAAATTCTGTTTCCATTAACAAAAAGTCTTCATATTGAAATTTCTACAAGCTTTAAGGTGTTCAGAAACACTATGAGAGGGCCAGCATACAAGAGCTAAACATCACCCAGCCTTCCAAGTCCAAGTTCTAAAGTGGGGGGACTCATTGAACCTGTAGGCGGGAACCTTATCATTAGCATGAAGCCACTGCCCGAGAAACACTGCTTTAATGCACCTCTCTTACTTCTTCATTAATACAAAGCTGCATTGATACAAATATGATAAACTTACTTAATGTATCACCCTGCTTTTACACAGACTTGATCTAAACATAGCCTAACTTTTATATGCCATGACAAATTAAGGCAGACGGATCATGCTTGGTGGTCAGTTCCAGACACACCGATGAAGAATTCATTCCTCCTCCCTTCTCTCATTTACACCCATTTCCTATATTCTTCCTACCTTGACATCTTGCTAGCCACACTGAGATTAGAAGTCTGAATTTACACAACAACCTACACATGCTCTACAAGAGTCTATTAGTGTAACTGCATTTCCTCTGGTATTACAGAATCATAGAATCACAGAATTGTATAGGTTGGAAAAGACCTTTAAGATCAAGTCCAACCGTAAACCTAACACTACCAAGACCACCACTATACCATGTCCCTAAACACTTTTAAAAAATGTCTTTTAAATACCTCCAGGGGTGGCGACTCAACTGCTTCCCTGGGCAGCCTGTTCCAATGTCTGATAACCCTTTCAGTGAAGTAAAATTTCCTAATATCCAGTCTAAACCTCCCCTGGCACAACTTGAGGCCACTTCCTCTCATCCTATCACTTGTTACCTGGGAGAAGAGACCGACCCCCACCTCTCTACACCCTCCTTTCAGGCAGTTGTAGAGAGCAATGAGGTCTCCCCTCAGCCTCCTTTTCTCCAGGCTAAACAGTCCCAGTTCCTTCAGCCGCTCCTCAGAAGACTTCTGCTCCAGACCCTTCACCAGCTTCGTTGCCCTTCTCTGGACTCGCTCCAGCACCTCAATGTCCCTCTTGTAGTGGGGGGCCCAAAACTGAACACAGTATTCGAGGTGCGGCCTCACCAGTGCCGAGTACAGGGGCACGATCACTTCCCTAGTCCTGCTGGCCACACTATTTTTATACAAGCCAGGGTGCCATTGGCTTTCTTGGCCACCTGGGCACACTGCTGGCTCATATTCAGGCAGCTGTCAACCAACACTCCCAGGTCCTTCTGCTGCTGGGCAGCTTTCCAGCCACTCTTCCCCAAGCCTGTAGTATTGCATGGGGTTGTTGTGGGCCAAGTGCAGGACCTTGCACTCAGCCTTGTTGAACCTCATACAATTGGCCCCAGCCCATCTGGGGTCCAGGTCCAGGTCCCTCTGCAGAGCCTTCCTGCCCTCAAGCAGATCAACACTCCCACACAACTTGGTGTCATCCGCAAACTTACTGAGGGTGCACTTAATCCCCTCGTCCAGATCATTGATAAAGATATTAAACAGAACTGGCCCCAACACAGAGGCCTGGGGAACACCGCTTGTGACCGGCCGCCAACCGGAGTAAACTCCATTTACCACCACTCTTGGGGCCCAGCCGTCCAGCCAGTTCTTTACCCAGCGAAGAGTACACCCGTCCAAGCCATGAGCAGCCAGTTTCTCCAGGAGAATGCTGTGGGAAACCATGTCAAAGGCTTTACTGAAGTCTAGATAGATAACATCCACAGCCTTTCCCTCATCCAGTAGGCGGGTCACCTTGTCATAGAAGGAGATCAGGTTGGTCAAGCAGGACCTGCCTTTCCTAAACCCATGCTGGCTGGGCTTGATCCCTTGGTTATCCTCTACATGCCGTGTGATGGCACTCAGGATGATCTGCTCCATCAGCTTCCCCGGCACCGAGGTCAGGCTGACAGGCCTGTAGTTCCCCACGTCCTCCTTCCGGCTCTTCTTGTAGACGGGTGTCACGTTTGCTAATCTCCAGTCAGCAGGGACCTCCCCAGTTAGCCAGGACTGCTGGTAAACGATGGAAAGGGGCTTGGTGAGCACATCTGCCAGTTCCTTCAGTACTCTCAGGGGGATCTCATCAGGCCCCATAGACTTGTGAATGTCTAAGTGGTGCAGCAGGTCACTAACCTTTTCCCCCTGGATTATGGGGGCTCCATTCTGGTCCCTGTCCCTATCTTCCAACTCAGGGGGCTGGGTACCCAGAGAACAATTGGCCCTGCTATTAAAGACTGAGGCAAAGAAGGCATTAAGTACCTCAGCCTTTTCCTCATCCTTTGTCACTGTGTTCCCTCCCCCATCTACTAGGGGCTGGAGATTCTCCTTAGCTCTCCTTTTGCTGCTAATGTATTTGAAAAAGTATTTTTTGTTGTCTTTTACAGCAGCAGCCAGATTGAGCTCTAGCTCAGCTTTGGCCCTTCTAATTTTCTCCCTGCACAACCTCGCTACACCTTTGTAGTCCTCTTGACTTGCCTGCCCCTTCTTCCAGAGGTCATAGACTCTCCTCTTTTTCCTGAGTTCTAGCCAAAGCTCTCTGTTCAGCCAGGCCGGTCTTCTTCCCCACCAGCTTGTCTTTTGGAACCTGGGGACAGCCTGGTCTTGTGCCTTTAGGACTTTCTCCTTAAAGAGTGTCCAGCCTTCCTGGACTCCTTTGCCCTTTAGGGCTGCCTCCCAGGGGACTCTGTCAACCAGTCTCCTAAACAGGCCAAAGTCCGCCCTCCGGAAGTCTAAGGTGGCAGTTCTGCTGACCCCCTTCACCGCTTCTCCAAGTATCAAAAACTCCTACCATTTCGTGATCACTCTGCCCAAGACGGCCTCCAACCATCACATGGCTCACAAGTCCTTCTCTGTTCGTGAACAAGAGGTCCAGCGGGGCACCTTCCCTCGTTGGCTCACTCACCAGCTGTGTCAGGAAGATATCTGCCACACACTCCAGGAACCTCCTAGACTGTTTCCTCTCAGCTGTATTGTATTTCCAGCAGACATCCGGCAGGTTGAAGTCCCCCACAAGAACAAGGGCTAGCGATCGTGAGGCTTCTCCCAGCTGCTTATAGAATAGTTCATCTGTCTCCTCTTCCTGGTTGGGGGGTCTGTAACAGACTCTCACAACAACATCTGCCTTGTTGGCCTTCCCCCTGATTCTTACCCATAGACACTCCACCCTATCATCACCATCATTAAGCTCTAGACAATCAAGACATTCCCTAACATACAGGGCTACCCCACCGCCTCTCCTGCCTTGCCTGTCCCTCCTGAAGTGTTTATAGCCATCCATTGCAGCACTCCAGTTGTGCGAGTCATCCCACCACGTTTCTGTGATGGCAACCGTATCATAGTTTTCCTGATGTACAATGGCTTCAGCTCCTCCTGCTTGTTGCCCATGCTGTGTGCATTGGTGTAGAGGCACTTCAGCTGGGCTGTCGTCCGAGTCTCCTTCATAGAAGAACACCCCTTGTGCGCTATGAGGTGTTTCACTGGCGTTTCCCTCTTGGCTCCTGTTGCCGCAGTATCCCCTAGCTCAACTCTGTACAACTTCAACTGTGCCCCGGCATACCCCACACATCTCAGAGACACAGGCCGAGTGCCCTCGCTAGCACCCGCTCCCTCTAACCATGGCACGTCGTCCCTCAGCTTCCCTCAGGCAAGCCTGATATTATCCCCCTCCCCTTTCGAATCTAGTTTAAAGCTCTGTCGATGAGCCCTGCAAGCTGCTAAGCAAAGATTCTCTTTCCCCTTTGAGAAAGATGAATCCCATCAGACACCAGCAAGCCTGGTGCTGTGTAGGCCATCCTATTATCAAAAAAAAACAAAACCGTGGTGATGACACCAGCCACGGAGGCATGTGTTAATAGATTGGGTACCTCTGTTCCATCTAGTGTCACTACCCACAACTGGAAGGAGAGAGGAGAAAATAACCTGTGCTCCAGAGTCCCTTACTAGCCGTCCCAAGGCCCTGAAGTCTCTTTTGATTGCCCTAGGACTTCGTGTTGCAGTTTCATCACCCCCCACATGGAAAAGCAGTAGGGGGTAATAGTCCGAGGGCCATACCAGGCTAGGGAGTATCCTAGTGATATCCTTCACCCAGGCCCCAGGGAGGCAGCAGACTTCCCTAAGAGGAGGGTCCATCTGGCATATTGGACCCTTGGTTCCCCTTAGAAGGGAGTCACCCACAACTGTCTTCTCTTCCTCGTGGAGGTGGTGTTAATACGAGAGGTACGTTCTTCTGACCTGGGCGACACCTCTGGTGTATATGGACTGTCATCCCCATCCTCCATTGACTGGCCTTCCACCTCCAGGGCCTCATACCTGTTGTACAGAGGCACCTGGGAAGGCGAGGTGGGCAAGCAGGGCGTTCACCTGCCGCCACGAGCGTGGACTTGCCTCCATTCACTCTTCTCCTTTGAGCTGCTGCCTTCAGCCTGGTGGGGGGGGATAGAGGATCCCCGTGATCATGGGTTCTTACTGGTGGCTGCTGCTGCTCCTGTTCCTGTCTCAGGGGAGGCAGAGCATGGCACCACCGGTCTATCTCTTTCTCAGCCTCTAGGTGTATTCTCTCTATACATCTTACTCTGTATTAAGAACAGTATTGCTATTCCATGCCTATACAACACCTAGTCTGAGGGTCTGCAGATCCCAGACAGAAAAAAAAAGATACAATCCCTTCGTGTTACAACTAAGGCTACTTAGACTGAAGGAGTTATTTTGGTTATTAACTTTCATTAAATTAGGAAATTCCAAACACACATTTGGATCCATGACAAATCTGACCTTTATTAAAACTTTGAATGAATACCAAATAATATGCTTTGCTTATATTAAGGTTCCTTCCTCACTTTTTCCAACACCATGATACACATACAATGATGATAATAATATTCCTTTCTTGAGTCAAAAGCTTTTCATTTAGATGTAAAAGTTATCACAGCACAGTCCCACAAACAACTGAGTATGTTTTTAGACAAGTGCTCTGCTGAGACAGTTGCTAACAAAATCCAAACAGACTTGCCCAACAAGCTACACATTTAAGGAGAATAAGCATAGGACCCTTTCTTCATGCAAACTCACAAATATAAAGAAATACCTTAAAAATGTTTACATCTGAAGATGCAGCCAGCTGGGAGAGAAGGAACCCACACTATTTTTTCCTATTGCATTTTTTAACTTATTGATTTGTTGGACAGGCTTGACATTTAATCAGAGGGCAGGGAAAATACATCATTTGGCTACAGAAAATTAGTTTTTTCTAGATACACATCCATCAAAGCCTTTACAAATTTCTACAGTGTCTTTCAAGATTGATACCAGATTATAGTCTTCAAGTCCTGTGTATCAATGTCAGTCTTTGGCAACAGCATTCGCCATGTGACTGAACAGACAGAAGACCAGCTTGGTCTCACAGCAAACCTGCAGGTTCTCAACTAAATTAGTAAAGTTCTTTAAGAAAGTGATAGGGGAGACTTATAATAGAAAAATACATCTGTAAAAAATAAATTGTTATAGTGATACATGATACATTCCTTTTTTTTTTCCCCGTCAGCAAATCTATATTGTAGTTAACCATTAATTTCTCAAGTAATATAATACAATTCAAGTGATTCAGTGGCAATATTCTACTCTCATATAATAAACAGTGTTGCACTTAGAATAACAAGTAACATATTAGTTACCTTGATGGTTTGTTTTTTCCTAGTGATATCACAATATTTGTCAACTGCAGTGAGGACAGTAAAGCTTTAGAAGAAACACACTGAGCATCACTACATCATTTAAAAGAAAAAAAAAGAAAAAAAAGATGAAGTCAAAACAAAACAAAAATCCCACACTTTTTCCAAGTACATAAAACAAGGAAGTGATTACACACTCATGGTAGAGAGGCTGCATACAGGATAACATGGCAGGCATTATGTACTCAATATCCAACCATGCAGTTTTGTAATTAATCTTGTGATAGTAATAACTGAGCCTTGTCAAGCTTCTCCCTTATGATCTATGGCCCTGACACCACACTTCAAGGAGAAATAATGATGCCTTTTTCAAAACCCACGTCATTTCATTCTGATTGTTGTTTTGGCTACTCTAAGGATAGGAAATTCAAAAGACAAGGAAAAGCAGGAAATCATCAGGAATGGATTTGCAAAAGCTCCCATGGATATAAATGCATATTCCTTGATATGTAACTATGGTATAAGTAGAAAGGAGAGATTATTAGAAAAACACTAGTGATACTGAATAGGCTTATTGGAACATGACAGCCATATTCCAAACAATTTTAAATAACTATACATGGGATAACATGTCCAGTCAAATCTTCTGAGAGGGAAATAATTTGAGGAGCCTTGAATAATTGGAGTTTCTAAGTAAAAGTGAACAGAATATGATTTTTAAAGCCCAGGAAACTAGAAGGAGGCGTATCCCCTCTGATAAGAAGGAGATATGCAAGAAGAAGAAACACAAGGAAAAATAGGAAATAAAGAAGAAAAAGAAGAAAGAGAATGTACTGTCTAAATGCCTAGCACAAATTGGCTCTCTAAACCATGCTGGACATACTGTATAAAACAATGAAATATGTGTGGCCTGCAGAGAGTCCAATTATTAACAATACCATAACCAACTCCACATAAGCTGTTGGTGTCTCTTGACATTATTTTCCAACACTTCCACCACTTTCCTTAGCATAATGACAAATTCACAACTTGCCTACAGTCATACAACTACAGCATGAATTTTTCTGTATTCAAGAACACAGGGTGAGTTCAACTCTCAGCATTTTTAACCTGTTTTATTAAAGCCCAAATTGAACAATTTCTGTCAACAAAAATCTTGGGTAGGTGTTTACAGCTTTCAGCTGATGGAATGAGATGGTTTTCAAGAAACCAAAAATTAATTTTGTTGAGGTAAGATTAAAAAGTAAAATTAATCAGCACCATTCTCCTCCCCCTCTTTTTTCTAGGCTGTGAAAAACCTAATTATTTAGGCAAGAATAGCTGTAAAGTAATCCATGACATCCATCAATCATATTCCTTTAAGCCTCAGAAACCAGGCACACAGTGAATTTACTTCAGTTCATTACTGTTGAAAGAATATTACATATAGTTAACCTGGAAAAGAATTTACACATTTTTAAAATGCATCTTGAATTACCTGGGATCCACTCCCTAGGCCACACCCTGCTCCACCAGTACATTTACATTCCTCCCTCAATTCACTTCTGCTAATTTATCAGTTGCTGTTCAACCTACAAACTGCATCACCTCACCAGGATCCATCACCCAACTGTGCCTGAACTGCCAAACGAACTGGACAGACTTCGGGCGGGATTTTTGGCATTTCCGCCTACCCTCAAGTATCAGCAAAATAACAAGCAGGTCTAAATTTAGCAGAAGCCTTTGCTCTTTGCTAGGGCGGTTGCGCCGGGAAAGCTTACCGCCCCCCGAGGAGACGTGGCTGGCCTTTACGCGAGGCCTGAGTGCGGGATCGGCCCGGCCGTTCAGCACCCTGGCCAGCTCCGACGCCCGCGGAGGGCCGGCCCGCTCCCGCCCGGCGGCGGAAGGCTGCAGCCCGCCGGCACCCCCGCCTCCTGCTTAACGCTGATTTAACTGCATAACACTTGTGTTAATTTACTGAGGTTTATGCCCCGTTAGAAGTTTGCAAGACTTCACAGCAGCGAAATCACTCCGTTGTAAAGGGTCTGAACAAGAAATTTAATTCTTCTTTAGGAAAGAAGGTTACCACGAGTCCGTGTAACTTAAAACAAGAACAAGACGTCACCACACATGCTCCTCCTGCGTGCCTTCATTCCCTCACTGTCCTCAAAATAAAGGGTCAATATCAATCTATAGCACCAACACATCATGAGGGCTTCTCAGAAATTAATTCAATGCATACACACAATGTACTACCCTGCTCTACGCTGGTTGGAAATTTAGCTGGTGAAGAATCAAAGACAGATGGGACGAGAGGAGCCACCCCTGGAGAAGGTCTCTTCAGCTCCAAGTTAAGGCGTTACACAAAAGACCTAGGACCTATCTGCTATGCGAATAACACTCAGTCTTCAGAGTTGTCACTGCGTATGTCCCCTTCCAACAAGACCAAATTCATATGCAACATCTAAAAAAAACAGGTAGAAAACTGCTTTGTTTGGTCTCTTTTTTTTCCTCAACATGCATCACTTCCTCACACTCTAGATAGACTATCAGACTTAGAGAAACAACTTCTAAGTGGCATTTTGATATATGTGCCTCAGGAATGAGGGAACGCACAACCAATTTAGTAAACATTTTGGGCATAGTTCACATTACTTCTCTAGAAAATTACTTGTCTGTCTTAGAATTTATCAGACTTCTCATCAGCTTCTTAAGTTACCATACATGTATCACCATAACAGAACCTTCCTTGTCAGCAGAAAGCTTGTTAAAAAATAAGTCTATGTATTTTGCCCACAAGAAAGGATTTGGGAGAGATGGAACAAAATACTTTTCAAGATACTTAAGAAGGCTTTTCCGACAATTTCAGAATCAGTTTTAAGGTTACAACTTCCACAGCTACCTAAAGGGAACTGAACATTCATCTTCTTCAGACGGTTTAGAAGTACCAATGTCAACACATACTATTTAAATATACTATATCCTCTGATACAACCTTATTACAATAAACAAAAAAATTAAAAAGTATTTTATTTCTTGGGTCTTCTTCCAGATGCAACTAATGACTTAACAGACTGCTTGAACAGCATTTCCATGGAGGAACGCCAAAAGTTTGAGCAGCTTACTCTTTCTGGTCTGGACTTCTCATTCTTTCTGCTCAGCTCACCATGCCTGTGGCTCCTCTGTACTTTTTCTGCTGCAATATCACATCTTACAACAATCAATATGTGGGAAATTAGTTTCACATTTTTCATTTCATACAAGACTTTTTCTGGACTTTTTATAAAACAAGTTAAAAAAAGAAAAAAACCAATTCCACTCTTAACCTAATATTATCATTTACAGTCAAGTTTTAGACTTACCTTATGCACACTTTTAGGGTTTTCAAGCCATGCGTAATACATTTCCTCCACATAATTTGAATTACTCCCACTCAGGAAGGGTTCTGAGGTTCCTGATGAAGCATACCGTTGGCCATGTAAAAATACCCTTCTGGCTATATGTTGCTTTTCCAGAAGTTTAATGCCATGCCACTTCAGCGTAGCTGAAAACAACTTCAGATGACTCATGTTTGTTTATTAGACGGAAGACCCAAGTCTATTAATAAAGACAAAAACAAACCTAGTCAGAAAAAGAGCCAATGAATTGCAGATGCATTTCAGCCTCACAGTGAAAACTGAGGTTTATGGCTAGAGTGGTCTTCAACAAAGCTCAGGCCTAGGCACGAAGTTCTCTTCAGGAGAGAGGCCGCTCCATGACTGACTGTAGAGCGACACTTAACAGCAGTGAAAGCGTTGCTGATGGCCATCCCCACATCAACCAGTTCACCTCACAGCTTCTGTAACTGATTACATCATCCTGGTTCCTGAAGCAATCCTGACACCACTTGTACCGCATGCTCCCTGAGCCCCGGTTTCCTGGGAACAAATGAGTTTGCTAATCATTGACTTCTCTGGAGCTCTTGGCAACTGTAACTGCTGTCTCTTGGTTGTAGAAAGCTGCAGCCTTTTGCCAAGCCAAAGTGGGGTAGGTTCAATGAACAGTGTCAACTGCAAACCCAGTGGTTGCAAAAAAGCCTGCTACCTTAAATTTATGCCATGAATAATGGAGCTGACAAAATAATTAAAAGTGTTAGTGAAGTGTTCATATTGACATTAGCCTTCAATCAAACAGTGTTACACTAAGAAAAGGCTCCATTTAATTTGCTTTCCTAACTAGCAACATTTATCTTGTCCTTCCAATGACCTCTTATGAGCTTTTTAACAAGGAGAGCAGATTCCCTGCAGTTTTGAACACAGCGAGAAAAACAAAAAGGGTTGAATCTTGGGAATGCTGAACACCATCAGCTCCAGTGCTAGCAAAGGGAATCAAAGCTCACCTTCAGAATAAAAAGAACAAATGTAGCTTACAATTAGACCAAAAATAGTATAACCTTAATGCTGAAGTTGCTAAAATTGCAAAGGAATAGCAATAATGTGAAAAGAAATTATTAGTTTTGTTTTCACTTTAGAAGTATTTGGAATGCTACAAGAACATAAAGGGTAGGACACTAATTAAGAGGAAGAAAAATTCAGATTTAACTCTGAGGTCTCTCTCACTTGTTTTGTTGTCCATCTAGAGAAATAATTGATTTGGTCAGAAGGTAAAATCCAAGTTTTTTGTTGTTTTGTGTGACTAGTTGAACAATTGCTAAAACCAAACAAAAGTACTGAGCTGCCAAATTAACTTTGAAGTGTTTTAAAAACAACACTGTCATTTTGAGTCAGAGGTCAAATTTTGTGTTACCTATTACATATAAAGATTATTTTATCTCTAATTCAAGAAGTAATAGATACCTTAAAAATTCTGTATAAACATTTTCTGTATATAAATCTTATTAAATTATTTTCTCACTGTTTTTCCTCTTCCCCCTCTCCCTCCAAAAAAGGAAATATATGGTTATAAAATTCCTAAATTTATAAGGGATAAGGGATAGGAAGAGCTATATTTTTCATCATCCAATTTAAAAATGAATATTGGTCTTAAAAAAAAAAAAAGGCTCCTATTGAATAAAAGAGTATTACTGCATGTTCTTTGGCATCACATTTTCAACATGACATTTTTAACTCCACATCTATTTTGAAAGCTGCTGACTGGATCCCTTTCCTTGTTGCTGACTTTAACCGTATCATCCCAGCAGTGAACTGTTCTCCTTTATCACACCAAATTCCCTTATCTCCTCTTTCAAGACTTCTGCAGCCTTTTCACTCTCATCCACTAGCAGATCTGATGTCTAGCTCGTAACACCAGCTGCCATCATCCCCTTACTGAATTTTCCAAACAAGCACTTGTTCACATTCTCCATGGTGCCCAGATACATGGAAAGTATTCTCCCAAGGCAGTACCACCCAAACTAGTATACAATCTTCCTTCTAACCTACAAAACCCCCAAACCACACACTCTTCTCTCCCCACTTAGCATTTTCAGCAAATTGGCAGTGGTTAGGCTACTAGTATGCTGAATCCCCTATACATTAGCATTATTTCCTATATACTTATATTCACTTGTCATTTCCCATTTCACAGATTCAAAGCTTATTACAACACCTATTTCCTCCTGTGTCAACACCCTGTCTGTGATTAGGGCTCCTAGTATTTATGTTCCTACAGTTGCCTATCAGCACCATTTTGAAAGCAGATTAAGTCCCGCAAAAGCTCAGAGCAACTGGGACAACACTGACAGAGTTAATATATTGTCAGCATATATAATTCTCTTTAGGATGTAACGGCACTAAAAACACTATGTACGCATCACATCATTTTGCAAAACTTGGTAAGATTTCAACACGTTGTAACAGTAAGAACTGAGAGGTCACCATGGCACTTAGGTCTGTGCCCATTCTGATAGAAATGATTATTCCACTTATCTTATTCCCTGCAATCCCATCCTCTACTACTACCAAACTTCTGCACACATACCTGAGGGGTGGACACTCATTCCTAAAGGGTTACCCACCCTCATTTAAACCCTAAAGGGTTACCCACCCCCTTTGCTTTGCAAAGAGCTGGCACAGAAGTGAATGGGAGGAACATTTTTCTCAGCTTATCATACTACAGCGGCAAGCTTCTTAAGTGCAGGTAATTTCACATTCATTCTTCCTAATAGGTCTGCCTGGAGAATGCGAAGATCTTTCTTTTAGCAGCTAGCAAAGAACGCATAGCAAAATAACGACAATTTTTCAGGGAGATTTGAAAATGGATGCAAATGACATAATACATAATAGAAACAAAGAGCTTATAAGTAGTATCACTTCCCTCTAGTTCCATTTAAATTTCAAAATGGGGTCAGAGCCATGCTTCACGTTGTAACTACTGTATACGCAATCTATAAGAGCAGATATGGGCTATGTCACTCCTGTGAAGATATAAAGATCACCAGTGAAGAAAACTGTTATCACAGACATTACTCCCATCTCATGAAAATGTAATGCCTCCATTTTTATGCAGGTATGAAACAAAAATGGACAAAGCCACCAATCGTGTAATTCCAGTCAGAGTTCAACTACAGATTAATTTCACTCAACAAAACTGACTTCTTCCTAGTTCTTCCTTTCGCACACACTGCTCTTCAGCACAGATGTCAGCTGTCAGCAGCTAAACGAATTGGAGACCACCAGCATGGTCACAGACCATTCCAGCCCACTCAGCCTTGAGACTGTCAGTCAAAAATCAACACACAGGACAGCAGGCAGAAGTCAGAAATAGTTAGGATTGTTCCACTCCGCTATGTTTCCTAAATCAACCCTGAAATGAAAACAGTGATTGGCAAGGAATCAAGCTGAGCCAAGAGCAACCTAAAGGAAGGTATTAATTAAATCTCTACCGGAGGTCAAAAATAAGAAAGAAGCGGTGAACCAAAAGAACAACCTGATATTTAATGCACCAAAGCACCCTTAAAATGGTGGAAATAAATGAAAGCCCTAAGCAGCTGAAAATTTCTGCAGCTGTTCTGCAGTATGGCATGTGCGTCTCAACTACGAGCTAGCTTTCACCTTGGCACTTTCAAGTCTAGAAGTGACCTAATGTCATGGACAGTCCTGTGAATTATTCTACCCAGGTTTCTAGAAGGTAATAGAAGCATATGAAAAAGAGACAGCAAGACACTTCTGATAGTGAAGTGTTTATCTAGATTTTTTTTTCAAGATCACTTTAAACATACATACATTACACAGGCTAGTATCATATGAATCAATATTCTCCTGGTGTTGCCAGTAGCCTTACTGAGTTTCTTAACACACACATGAAGACCTGCTACCAATGCTAAAAAATGTTCTTTATGCTCTGCAGAAGTAGTCATTAATATGCCTGGTCCATATTTCACAAAAACACTCCTTTGTCCACTAGCATAGTAATTTTCTCCTATATTCCCCATACAACTCAATCCTAAAGCTCTTCTTAAGATCGAATAATACTAATAAAACAAGGCTGACGGTGAGAAAAATGGACAAAGATAATAAACTATCTCCAAAAACCTGTCATGGCTAATTGAAACTAGAGGCATGGAATATCCTTACCAAATAAGGCTACTTCAGGAATATATACCTCCACATGCTAAATGTTTCTTTTCCCTCCAGCACAGATGTGCCGTATTGTATAAAGAATAATCCTCAATCCAAAAAGCTGACCTGGAGGAAGTTTACAAGCCATGTATTCACCACAAGGCATACACTGTAAGTCTTGCACAATGGTGGCATCTCTGTGCAATAAAACTACCTCATATATTACTCTCCCCTCAAAAAAAGTCTTCAGTGGGCACAAAAGGGATAACATCATCACAGACTCTAGGCTACCAAAACGTTGTAAAAGAGCAGGGGGTAAATATCTGGAAGGGGTTTTATTCTGCTGCCCCTGCCCATAACGCAAGGACGCATCCTTCCACGGCCACCCGGCAAAACCTTGCCACGCCAGTGTCCTGTTCACCTTGGCCGCGACCAGAGGCCGGAGCCAGCGAGGCTGTCAAGGCGCTCCTGGCTACGACAGGGCTGAGGTATCACTGGAGCCCGGGCGAGGAGGGCCGCCTTCCCCCTCACCCCGAGCTGCGGCGCCCTGCCGGAAGGCCGCTCTCCGGGGCCCGGCCCGGCCCGGCCCGGCCCTGCGGCACGCCCCCTCACAACCGCACGGCAACGGTGACCCCGACCGCCAGGCACGCTCACACGGTCCGGGCCGGGCCTGGCCTGGCCCCGCCACGCCGCCCACAGCCTGCCGCCCCCGAGCCGAGCTGGGTCCAGCCTCGCCGCCAGGCCCGCCGCCCCCGAGCCGAGCTGGGTCCGGCCTCGCCGCCAGGCCCGCCGCCCCCCGCCCCTCGCCGGGGCTGACAGACCTGCGGGGACCGGGAGGCTCCGGCCCGTCCGTGGACAGCGCCAGCGCCGCCTCCGCCCCCGCCCCCGCCCGTGGCACAGGCCGCGCCGAGGGAGCGCCGGGGCGGCGGACCATTACCTGCGTCACGTGAGCCGTGCGCCGCAACGGCCGCGGCGCCCGGTGCGCGCGCTAAGGTCACGGCGGGGCGGGGCCGCGGGGCGCTGTCCCCGGCACCGCTGCCAACACGCGCGGCCGCCGCGCCCCCGCCCGAGGCCACGCCCCCTCTCCACCGCCCCTCTGCGCCGATCGCCCCCGACGCCATCTTAGGGGAGGCGCTCGCCGGGGCCGCGGCTGCCGCTGAGGTGCGAGGCAGAGGGCTGTCTTGGTGCCGGTGTGCTCCGACAAGGCGCCGGGCATTCCTGGAAGCCCCGTGGCGGCTCCGGTCACCTCTCCCGGTGTACAGGGAAAGCATTGCTGCGCTGGACGCCGCCCCAGCTGGGGGGCCTAGCCCTCTGCTAGGGCCACCTGCCATGGGGTGTCTGCAACAGGAGATCTACCTGACAGGAAGGGAAACAGGATAAAATCAACATCCATCTGCAAGATTCCCGGGTGATTGTCAAGAAAACTGGTGATAGAAGCAGACACCTTTGCAGCTGCACAGTGTGAGGCGTCATGGGGACATAAAAGATTATCCCGGCCTTGAAGACAGTGTGCTACACCTTCCTCAGGTTAATCTTCAGGCCTATAAAGATACCAGCACAAAGAAAGTAATTGCACTTGACATTAATGGCAGAGGACAGCATTAAACTTTATGCGTATGTAGGAAGCCCTTTGGTGATCCCTGCCCAACAGTTTTCATTAAAAATAGAATATAAGTATAAACGAAAGCACTGATCAGATAAATAGCTGTGAAGGGGGCACAAAAGGAAAACACATCTAAAGGACAAGTTGTTCATACAACTCCTCTACAGGAATGACTGGAAGTTTCATAAAGGAAATGCAAAGTGTCCCAAGGACACTTACGCTTTCTCTCCAAAATTTGTACTTAAAGTAGACTGAAAGTAGTAGACCTTGACAAAATGATTTGAACTATGTTTAAGGCTTTTTTTTTGAGTGAATTATTGTTACAGTTTATGTGGCCAAATATAAAATGCAAGACAATACAGTTTTAAGTGTTCCTTTGCTGGCAGAATTTTTATTTATATCTTCCAAGTCCTCTTTTCTCCTGGATGTCTTCAACTTACAAATGTCTATCCATCTTCTGTAATAATTCACAACATGACATATTTGTTATTTACCTGCTCTTAATCAAGTTACACAGTACATACAACCAAGGTCAGTCATCTATATAGACACTAAAATTGATATTTCAGGTAAGTATTGACACCATCACATAACTACCCATGTTTGATAATTTTCTGGGTAAATAATAAGATACGGATAATGGGAAAACTTGGCACGCCTTAAAAGGAAGGAGGAGAGAAAGAGAGCTATAATTTGTTTTGTGCTAAGGGTATACTGCAAAAATGAGTTTATCAGGGTCAGGTGGGCAGAAATGGAAAGTAAAACTCCTAGGAAGGAACACAACAGGCTTCATCTGGGGCTTTGTCGCCTAATGGTTATGCAGATTTTCATGAAGCTTATTGGTTATTACAGTTGTTGATTACTGTAAAATTAATTTCTTCTAGATAAAAAAACCTTAATCCTCACATAAATAAATCAAAAGCCTTATTATCATCTCAGCAGTTTTCCTAGCAGCTGTGCATCTTCAAGAAATTGATAAATACTGCAAAGTGAAGGTGTGAATGACTTTGTGTTAACATTTTTGTGATACAGTATTTAGTGCAGGGAATAGATTGCGCAGCAAGACAGCACAGGAAGCACTGTGGGACAGCCCGTCCCATGGACGGTGCAGCCAGGGAGGGCGACTGCCATGCTGGCTGGGGGAGCCCATCACCACTGCAAAATAAAATGTGTGCTGAACCAGTTACTTGCAGCTAGCCAGATGCTGGTTGAGCCTTCTGGCAAGTGGTGAAATATTGTTAGATGCTGCAGCTACTAATTGAGTTTTAACCTTATTATGAGCAGACAGAAGCCATCTTTAGAGCAATCATGTTATGCTGACTGAACATAAATTCAATTAAAAATTATAGTGAGGACAAGCAGACCTCCCCTCTACTTCAGAGGGAAACCCACATGCCAAATCTGACTTTGAATACCATTGCAGTGAACAGGGTAAATACGCTTGGATAGACAGTAAGATAATACAGTATGTTTTCAGTGCTTATGTTGTTCCCTGAAGCCTTTGCCCAATTTCACAACATTTATGTTCTTTCTCTTTTCTTTTTTTTAATTCTTCACACAATGGGAATTTGTGTGCTTGAAACAGCAAAATTCTGGTTTATTGTGCTTTGGAGCAACTCCTAAATTCTCCAGTATTCATTGTAACTGGATTTCCCTCCCACCTCTCCCATTCAGCTTGTGGTGCCTGCCCTGCCAGCTCTTGCTGTAGCAAGGCATTGCCTTACTGCTTCTGGCTTTCCTTCGTTCGGTGTCGCTTTGCCACCATTCTCTGCCTCCTGAGCCGTACCTTCTTACCACTCATCTGTTTCCTCTCCAGTGAGCCCCTGTGATGGACAATCAGCTATTTTCTCATGATTCTAGTTTTAATTCTTAAAATTTTCAATTACAGTTCACGTTTACCTGCCCATTTATGTGTCCACTTGTATACTTACCTGTCCCTCCCACCGCCCAAAGGAAGATACATACACTGGCTTTGCTTCCTGGTAAACTATCACACTTTGAAATTGGCAGGAATGAAAGTCCATCAGTGGAATGAAAACTTAGAAAAATTACAACTCATAGCAGACGCAGAGCCAAGTTTGCCAGCTTGCTTAGCGTCTTTCTCATGCCAGCTCCGCACTGAAAAAGTGTTACGCGTTAGAGAAGTTTTGCATTGGATAAAATGTATAACACAGGATAGTCACGACAATACCCTTCAAATGAAAGTCAGATGTGAAATTGTCTATTGTGTTGAAAGACACACTGCTTCACCGTGGTTTATTTTTATATTTATCCTTATTTTCAGTAGCATGTCAGTGTGTCATGGTTTAGCCCCAGCCGGCAGCTAAGCACCATGCAGCTGCTTGCTCACTCCCCCCAGGTGGGATGGGGGAGAGCATCGGAAGAGCAAAAGTGAGAAAACTCGAGGGTTGAGGTAAAAACAGTTTAATAGGTAAAGCAAAAGCCGCGCACGCAAGTGAAGCAAAGCAAGGGATTCATTCACTCCCTCCCATGGGCAGGCAGGTGTTCAGCCATCTCCAGGAAAGCAGGGCTCCATCACGCGTAATGGTTACTTGGGAAGACAAACGCCATCACTCCAAATGTCCCCCCTTCCTTCTTCTTCCCCAGCTTTATATGCTGAGCATGATGTCATGTATGGAATAGCCCTTTGGTCAGTTTGGATCAACTATCCTGGCTGTGCCCCCTCCCAGCTTCTTCTGCACCTGGCAGAGCACAGGAAGCTGAAAAGTCCTTGACTGGTGCAGCAACAACTAAAACATCTCTGTATTATCAACACTGTCTTCAGCACAAATCCAAAACACAGTCCCATACCAGCCACTATAAAGAAAATTAGCTCTATCTCAGCTGAAACCAGGACACAGTGTTAATCTGACATGCTTTCTTACTTATTTCTGCCTTTTTTATGTCTCAACTCAGGCATGAGTTAACAAAACTAGAACCAACCTATTCGAACAAACCGAAGCATGTCTTAACAAAATCAAGCTGTTTTTGGAAACACACCATGTTGCCCACTGGGGGCACAATGTGACCCATCGTTTGTTCCATGGTATGGTATTGCATGACTCTCTAATGCCTTGCCTCTGTCTTCACTTGGTTTTGGTACATCGGTTTTCCTTGCCGGATCAGCAGCTACTTGCAATCAGCATTGCAGTTCCTGTGGTTAATTGCTTCACACAACTCTCTCTCTAACGCAGCATGACTTCTCAGTAGGCTTGTTTCTTCAAAGGGTAGTCTCTTAGGAGGTGGTCTGGATACGGGATTACTCATAGAAGGACAATCTCATTAATAGCTTCCCCTCCTGAGACAGATATATTTATGTATTTTTGGCAACTCTTCATTGTTATTAGTAACGTAATTCCACTAGAGACAATGTTTACCAGAAGTTCTCTTAAGCCAAGCACAGAAACTCCATTTTACTTTTTTTCCCAATGTGTTTATTACACATGAAGGCTATAAACTAATGTAGTTTCAAATCTAAAGTATCATCTCTTCTTAAAGCAAGGCAATTTGGAAACGGTAAAGCATCTCTCACTTCGAGCCTAACAATAAATGCAGTGAATATCCTATGGGGCTCTGGTCATTAGGCTTGTCTAATATTTAAATCTGAGATTTAAAATATTTAGACCATCCTAGACCAAGCAGCTCCAATGAACAATTCAGTCTGTTTTCAAAAGTGGGTTTTTTGGGTTTTGCTGCTTATCCTAGGTAGACATTTCAAGGAAGTGCTAAAAAACTTTTAAAATCCCTGTGAACAGTAGCAGAGTAATGGCACTCACTCTTCCAGTTGGGATTTGCACCAATTCCTTGTACAACATTTCTCCCTTTCTGCAACCCTCTCAATTGGAATATCCTGGAATTATTTGGCAGGCACCTCCTGTGCTGGGCACAGGAGCCTTTCCTGGGCAGCGTATATCACTTGGGGTGGTCACAGCTGCTTTGACCCTGCTCCCCAGAAGTGCTCTACATCTCAAGCAGCTCATACAGGAGGGTAACCACAAATTCTTGCTTCAAGCCACATGCAGCATAATGAAGACCTTTCCCCTTCCAGCCCTAGCCCAGCACTCTCCGCTGTCATCACATGCCACTGTCTCCCCGTGCAGCATTCAGCGTCCTGCCTGCTGTTAAGCACCCTGCACCATCAGTGCTCCACTTATGTCCATTAGTGTGAAAAGATATTAATTTTAAACATACTTTTCAGCCTGGAGTTCATACCATGTTTTCAGGAGGAACCAAATTACTTTTAGCAGGAACTGACAAGTGCTAAGTGCTGCCAGGCAGTTCCTCTGGCAGATTTCTAATTCAAACTTCCCTGGGTTTGCTCCACAGCTTTTGTTTTTATTCTAGCAGATGTATCTGCATTGAATGCGAAAATGTTTTTTGGTAGCAGTAGTACAGATCTGCTTTGAGCTGCTGTGTAGCCAGGGAAACAGTACTACGTTTCGTGGTGAACTTGCAACACTCCCTAAAATGGCACGTGCTTAGGCATTGGCAGAAGGCTTGTTTGAAATAGCACAATGCAGTGCTTCATGCTGATGTTCTCAGCAGTTGGCTCAGGTGGGTTCCAGCATCCGGGAATACCCTTCACAGATACTTCCCTGTAGTAGCTACAGTGCCACATTCAGCACATTTTACTACTACAAAGTCACCAGGTGAAACCATGACCCTAATGAATCAGCAGCAAATTTCCATTCACTTCAGTGCTTTCCCCCAGTCTCTTTTATCTTCCTTTTTTTTGTCAACTGGTATCGTTTATCAGGCTTTTCTCTCTCCCCAGTCCTGCATGGGAGAAGCATATTAATTACCTCTGACACCTCCTGCAGCAAAGTTTATATGGGGAATTTCACACGGGTTGTTTCCATTCCCTTTGCTTGCCGAAACCTTGGCTTTGTGTGCCACGAGCTTCAGTAATATCCCTGACTTCTTAGAATAAACTTCCCATGGTAAGGGAGACACAGGCTGCTGGGTATCTGAGGGACAGAAAAATCAGTCTCAGTTTCACACTGCTTCTTGTATTGGGCAGGTTAAATATGAGGCAGCGAGGAAAGCCAACAGCATGCTGGGCTGTGCCAACAGAAGCACAGTCAGTAGCTAGAGGGAAGCAATTACTGCCCTTTTCTCAGCCGTAGGGATAACCGGGGGGGGGGTCAGCAGGAAGACAGAACGAGCAGAGCCAGGCTCTTCACAATGCTGCATGGCAGGAGGATGAGAGACAGTGAAATACGAGTGGTTCAATCTAGATAAAAGGAGAACATTTTTCACTCAGAGGAAAAACGAACACTGCAACAGGGACCCAGAAATGTGGTGGATCCTCCATTCTTGGAGGCTTCAGGACCCAGCTGAACAAAACCCTGAACAGCCTAGTCTTACTCCAGTGTTGATCCTGCTTTGAACAGGAGTTGCCCTGGATGACCTCCAAGGTTCCTTCAAGCCTGACTGAAGGTATGATTCGTACCAATTTCATAACAGAAGTCACATCAGATCTAAGGTTAAGCATGCAGTCATTATTTGGTCAACAGACAAACTCATATCAATAACTTTATATGGTAGCATCTATCTTGGTTTTAATTATTCTCTGCTGTATTGCTCTGGAGAAAACTGTGGCTTAGAAGTACAGTGTTTTATTGGAAGACCAAGATCACTGAAGACTGCTCCTCAACTGATTCTAGCCAACAGGTTATTTTCAAGTTACTTTATTCTCCAAACATGTTCCTAGGTAGAATCAAACTGCAGGAGCCCATTTGTCTGGCCACGGATCCGTTAGAGAGAGACAAGCTAGGCAATAGAGCAGAATGAAAATCAGGAAAACACAGCCTCTACCTGGCTGTTTCACAAGTCTTTCCTAATAAGTTAGCCCACTACAACTACAAGAACAAAAGCAACTGTTGCTGTAACTATTTCTGCGATATCTAACTGTATTGTCATTAAAATCTCAGCGTAAACAAAGAATGACAGCACATACAAAGCAGCAAGTGAGTCAGTAAGGGAGGTAGGTTAGGGAGGAACTCTGGCATACAACATTTATTATAGCTGCCAAATAATCAATTCACGTTGAAATTAGCAAGAGCACTAAACTTAATTTGTCCTAGTATTTTAATGGGAAGTTAGTGTGTTGGCAGGAGAAACAGCAAGAAGTTTTCCCACTAATTGTGGAAGTAGATCACCACTGGCACTGCAAAAAAGCCTGCCAGCATTTGGCATGTTGACGATGAACGAAGCACTGCCAACCGCCCTTTGCTTAACCAAGAAAGGATTGAAAATACTATTTTTTCTATTTTACCAGTGGATTAGGAGAAAACTGCTAGAAAATTGTTTTCAATATTTGCAGGTGTTTCATAAGAGAATCCTAACAAAAATAGGGGAAAAAAAAAATCTTTCTTTTTGATAGCTTTCTTTTAGCTATGTCTAAAACACGGTACATTTCTTTAGATTGTCCCTTTAGGTGAAAATAAAACATCAAGGTACCCTGACTTCATCATACTCAACTGGAAAATTATCCTCATCTCTTATTCTGTACCACTGGCTGTGTTTTCTTCAGGAGGATCTATTTTGATTTTTAAGGCTATTTATCCTGATGAGGGAATGTGTAATTATCTTCCCACTTCTTTCATTTGGAAGAAAATAAATAAGGCAAGACAGTTCTCCATCAGTTAAAACTTCTGGTGTATCTGAGATTTGTAGCTCTCACTGGGAGTAGGGTTTGCTAATGAAGCTTTTGAAGCCACAGTGGCGGTGTCTGATTGTAATTGCTGAAAGGTGACTCTTGAAGAGGTTTATTTGCACTAATCAACACCATGTTGTGCCTCAAAGCTAGAGTTCCCTTAGATGCACTATCCCTGCCGAGTTATTCTGCGGTAACGAAACAGGCTTTTCTGTTTACTTCTGTTCTGGCACCATATCTGTTTTTTAATGGGATCCTTTGAAGCTGCTCTCCAAACCTGTTGTACAGTTAAAACGTCATAATTTCTTTCTAACACTTTCCTCTTGCAGCCCCCAACCCCTTCTCCTCTGGTGCCTGAGCCAAAGGGACCTTCAGCAAAAATGTTAATGTAAAATATCCAAGGGCTCAAGGGGGGGCTGTAAGTATCAAATCTATTACATGCAGAGTAACAATCATTTCGTATTTTCCTGATGGTGGCCATTTCGAAACTTTACATTCACAGTGCTGGATGCAGCTGGACAATATTAGTGATTCTTGTTCACAGCTGAAACAGCTCTGTGCTTCCCTTAATTTTTGTTGCCGTATTTTACTGTACAATTGTTCTTCAGTAAAGTAGAAAATAGTCTGAGCGTCTCACTTACCAAGGTGAGCTTACTGTTCATGCTTCGCGTGGACTGTTGATCCATTAGCAGCCGCCATGTCACTGAATAGATTTTCAGAAAAAATAACGTTGGTGTTATAGGAAAAATGCAACAACTCACCCCAAACTTACACCCAGCATGTTGTTTTGTGCTTGTTTTATCAACTCGGAATAAATTGTTCTAACTTTGCTCTAAATTCCTTTCAGACTAGGTTGCTGTGCAGTTCAGGCTGTCGCATTACACAGGTCCTCCTATTTTACAAAGTCTTCGCCCATCGATGCTGAGCTCACTGAATTGTATTCATGCTTATGAACACGAGGCAGTTGTGGTGCTCAGGACACAGCACCATAATGGTGTCCAGCCCTCTAGTCTTCTCTGCAGGCCAGTTACCAAAGGATGCCCGGATGGTGCTTGTTTCACTAATGTGAAAAGAGTATCACTACAGCTCTATTTTGAGGCATTTGGAGCTGCATGAAATCCTAGTCTGATTAATCATAGTATCGCCTTCAATGCACGGTACACTACGTGAAGAAGAACGTCATTAAGTGAAAGGCAGAACCCACAGAAAGATGAGGTTTGGATTGTAATGATGCTAGGGTTGGGTTTTTAGCACTATTGCTGTGGCAGCCTAAGGCAATTACAGACGTTGCCTTAACGAACAGACCTTTCCTGCACAGACCCATTCCCCTGGATATGCACAGTGCCTGTGGAAGGCTGTCACTGAAGCCAATTAAAGAAAAAAAAATTGAAAACTCTGTAAAGGTGTTTGGAAAGCGAGAAGTAAATCCTACCTGTCATTTCTTACTCAATCCAGCTAGCAAATCATGACCCTCACTAATTACCACCCTTGCACGTTGTAGCAAGGGAAGGATCTAGCTCTGAAGAGCAAGGATTGCATGTCACTTTGGGGACTGTGATTAGCCCAAGTCTTAAGTAAATTAGTTTGAAGCTGACAGTTCACTCAATACTCTAAAGCCACTAAGCATAGCTGGCACATGCTGTCACCACGGGCGCTCCGCGTGCGATAGAAGCTTAGTGGGAGCGAGCCAGGAGGCTGAATTACGATTCCAATTGCAGACAGGGTGAGCCTTTCGGGCGAGGCTGAGATCATCGGCTAGACACTGCTGAGGAGCCGAGCAGCAGGGAGGCCATCAGACCAGAACACAGATATAAAGCAAGCACTTCAGTAAACAAAGAGGCTTCTGCGAGGAATTAACACCTTCTCAAGTGTGGGACAAAACACACACGGGTTTCACCCACCAGGTCTGGGTTTGTGGCACTTGCGTGTTTTACCTGTGTAAGGAAAAAGGCACTGCCTGTGTCTGCTGGACACTGAGCAGGGGACCCGCACAAGTTCCTCACCTCCTCCTGGCTCATTCTTTCCCTCAGCCCACTTCAGAGAATTTACCCCACCTGGGGATGTTCCAAATACTCATTTTTGGAAATGCTTTAAGATACAAACTACTAAATGCAACATTAGGATGCTTTGGCTGCTAGTTGCTGCTTGTGTTATGTCTCAGCCCTAAAGAAATATTAAGGCAGCAGAGAATACCTGGCATTATTTGTTGTTTCAAGATGCTGGTTGTCGTGATCTGTACGTTCCTGTGTGCGCCATTCAATCAAACATTGGCCGAGTATTGCTAGAGATCAGAATCTGAAGTTGGATTTAACTTCCTTAAGTCATAGCTCTGTCAGGTCATTGCCACATGAATTTTCAGAACAGCAAAGCCTTCCCCTTCTCATTTAAGTATATAAATGCATTATTTTGGTCATAGATTAAACATCTTTCATGGGTACAATTTTACACGGATCTGTCAGGAGCTTTTACTGGACTGTAGCAGAAACCAAAGTAATTTATTAACATTTTAAGGCTATCTGAAGGTCACATGTAATCAAGATTTGAGGCAAAAAGAGGGGGATGCTTGTTTAAAGCAAACAGGAATTTGATTAGCCTTGAAACCCTTCAAATTACTGGGGCCAAAAGCTTTCCTAGCAGGCAAAGGAGGTTCCTGCTGTCAGTCAGGGTAACAAAACCCTTCCAAAACTGACATGCAGAAGGTGCAGGTTCTCCTGAGTGTTTCCAGCTCTCATGCCAATGACTGACAAACAAGTTTAAGACTTCAAAAACTTAAAAAAAAAAAAAAAAGTCAGTCAAAAGATTTAGAGCCCCAGATGCTGAAGTCAGATGACTTTAGGAGGTTCTTAGTTGTCATTAAAAACATCTAGTCCTCATGATTGCCTGCAATCAAACGGTCAAGTTTCAGATAGGGAAAAAAAAAAAAAGCTCCAGATCTGTTGCATTTTAAATTTAATCTGCTGGGTTTGGCTGCTAGTTTTTGTGTACATGGAGTTAGTGGAATGAGGGAGGGGTGGACTCAATCAGTAAGTCTTTTTTTTCATCATGAACGGTCAGGGAATTGTCATCACCAACAATAAAGTCTAAATGCCACCTAGCTGAGATTTACAACGTGGAAGAAGTAGAAGCCTCCTTTTCTCAAAGTTATGGTATGTTCAATCCTTGCCCAGAAGACCCTGATTTTTTTTTTACCGTTCTCCTCAAAATGCAAAAGCTTTTATTTTCCACAGAATGTAAAATCAAACATCCCTTCATTCCTGACCCACATTTGCTGCAGGTCAAGTAATTATGAATGAAAATGCCATTTTGTTTATAGGAGTTCCGTTTATGACAGAGATTAAGTTATGAAATTTGTACTCCTGGCATCTTATTAATACTGCTCTGCTGTAAAATTCCTCAGGCAACAGGCGAAATAATGATTTAAAACTGCAACAAGATAATTACCTTACAATGCAGGCATTTTGAAGACAGAGTTAGCTCTGGATTTGAAAATACAATTTTTTAGGACCTTATCGTTTATATAAAAGGGTGTGAAACACTTACAATTACCTTAATTTATTTCCATGACATTTTGGTTTAGATCCAATCAATTCCTAGTACATTAAGGAAAATCTTGTCATTATTCAATAATGGGATTTAGCTATTCAAAGCAATTATCTTAACCTTTAATTTTGAAAAGGTAAGTCTTCAAATCTTAGCAAAATTAACTTTGTGCTGTGGTGAAACACTTTGATCTATACAGTATCTTTATTGCATCTGGTGTGCCAAGATGCTTTGATGAATGAAAGAAATTAGCAAGTTCAGCACTTCCCTTCAACGTCCAGCTGAAAGCCCAGCGTACACGCACAGAGGAGCCATGTCCTCACTGAGGCCATGGAGGAAGGTTCTTCTGAAGCATCTCTAAAGCAGATGACATAAACTACATCTACATCTTAAGTGGGCACTCTTCAAAATTAATTGCTTTGATTTAGCTTCCTCCACTTTCAAATGGAAGTAAACAAAGCTTCTTTCTGCTTAGTGATAATCCACACTAATGTCGTAGTTCAAGATCATGAACTTTCCCAAGTGTTCCTTTGCAGGTAACACCTGATGTGGAAATAGCACAACAGATTAATTCAACAAATGAATTTCCTTTACGAGTGGAGAAGGTCAAACTCCTGCAATGGGAAAAGATCTTCACAGTGCCTTTCCTCCTTGTCAGTCCTGCAAAGCCAATACAGCCAGAGGGGACACCCTGCCTTCTCTACACATGGATACAGTTTCTCGCTTAGCCAGTTACTGAAGATTACAAAAGGGGACAGCAGCTGCCATTAACATTGTTACATTGTTACATTGTTAATGCCATTAACAGTGTTACATTGTAACATGCCATTAACATGTTAACCATTAACATTGTTAATGATGAAGCTGCACAAGCATTGGGAACATTGTTCCTGATGAAGATGCACAAGCCCGTGGAAATATTTCACTGAAAACCTACTTTCTGGTATTCCAGCTACACAAGCAAAACAACTTGACCTAACGAGGCAGCCTGGAAAAACTTTTCCATGAATTTCTTATTCCCAATTCTAAAGTTGCAACATCCTGGCCATGTAAGGATGTAAGGTGCTTACACTTGTCATTGCCCCACTGAGCTCCAAAATGAACGCAACTTACCCGGCCACGGTCAGAGCTCACATTGCTGTTTTCAGAAAAACATCACTTTTTTTTTTTTTTTTTCCTGTAAGCAAAGCAGGACTACTATCAGCATCCAGTCAGGACAGTCTTTCACAAATGAAAAACATTAATCAAACAGGCACGTAAGGAAATCCATACAGGTATTTCTTCTTGGACACCAACATGTGGGAGACGGCAACCCAGCAAATGGGAACCACAGAAACAAAAATCAATTGCCTCCCTAAAATGTTTTCTGCCTTCTTTGCAAAGACCTGCAAACTTGGAAAGTAAAGGCTAATTGGAAAAAAAACAACCCCACCCCTATAACTGGTCTTGATAATGATTGCTGAGAATCTAAGCATTATATTTGGAGAGCATAACTACAGCAGATTGCTGTAATAAATCTGAAAATGTTGAAGTTTACCCCTGATTCTGCCTTTGTTTTCCTGATTTGTTTTGTTTTTAACAGGTACTATTAGCAATTTCCGAGAATAAATGTTCCCCAACAATCAAAATAATTTTCTATCTATCTCCATAAAGTGAGTGTAAAAGAAAGGTGAAAACACTGTCTTTGAGCAAGAAGATTGCGGCTTTCCCCTTTTGCCTCTTAATACACTCCTCCACCCTGAAAAGGAGATGTCAGATGTTCAGTAGCCATTACAGAGCACAATCAGCCAGGATTTACAGAGGTTTAATTTCTCACACGCTCCAGATGCTGTTCCTCATGTAAATTGCAGTTTACACAAAAGCTAGCAAACATTATACTTCCAGGCTAAAATACCAGTAATGCCTTTAACCTTTAGCTAAGGTCAGACATATTAAAAAAGTGATGACATAAGGATACATTAAAACAAACAGCTTGTAATTTGTCATAACTGCCTTCCTACAAAAATAGCCTTCGGAACTGAAGTTCAACATTTGTGTAGGGACAGCGATTAAATGCTCATACCTATACGTAGGTCTTGCATCCAAACTGGTAGCATCTTGTGTGCGCTACATTCTGTTTCTTGGTAACTTTAAACACGGACTTTAAAAACAAACCTGCGCCACTGGGTTTTTGCTCCCTTCCTATGGGAGCGAATGCAGTTTTTATCTGTACAGAATCTCTCTTTGATAATATTAATTGCAAAAGGAAGCAGCTATAGTAGGTATAAGAATTCCAAGCAGTTGCAGAAGGCATCTCTTCAAAGAAGGAAAAAAAAAAAAGCTCTCACAACTGGGCCTTCCAAGTGAATATAACTGAGAACAGGGTAAAAAAAGCGTCTGTGGAAAGGTCTGTGCAGGGCAGGTAGGTAGCTACCGGTGTGTTACGTGAATTCTCCAAGAGCAGATTTACACAAACCAACATTTACCCCTTGGCCAGAAAGAGGAGTTGGGGCTTTTCAGTAATCTTTACCTAATCAGGCATGCTTTTACCATTTTACACCCAATGAAGAAATCCCCTCGTTGTATTCCATTGCTCTGAAAACTTGAACATCAAAGTCCCGCTTAGATACTCAAAAAGGAAAAAAAAACAGGCAATGAATCTCCCATTTTTAATATCACCTGCTCAGTTTACTATTACAAAAAAAACCCCCACCCAAACAGAAAAACCCGTCTTTTTCTTGTTGCTGTTAGGCAGATAAGCTATAGAAAGGATTTGCAGTCCAATCCATTTTCCATTTGATCTAGAGAAAAGCTGACTGCAAAGGCTGAGGTGTGTGAACTGTGGCTACCAGCCAGCCAGCACAGCCAGATTGTAAAGATAGTGCAACCTCTCTCTGTTGTGCACAGGTTCCCCTGTCCTCTGCTTGGTAGGTTTACAGCTGATTAACAACGTATGATCGATCCACGCTCCCTGTAGCTTGTGACAGCTTCTTTAAGCTTCTGCAATATACGTATCACCTAGTCAGCAAGCATAGCACAGCGTATGCACATCCGCAAGCATCGTAACAGTGTACCACAGTATTACCAAGAGGACTTGGAACACACCAGCGCTTCCTTTAACCGCGCAGCAAGTGCCACTTACCAGAACCATGTAATGTAACCCTGGCTGACAGCTCAGTTAAGCAGAAATTGATGGTATTGCTGTAATGGAGTTATCAGTGACAGATACCTCCTATGCAGCTTCCAGGTCACGCTCACTTAAGCAATGATAAATGAGCATGAAACACTGCGAGCACAAAACAAGATCATAAATACTCAATTCTTAGTTAAAAAAACCCCAACAACTTTAGACAGCTGTAGGATCTTGCAGTTTCTGTAATTTTAGGGATGTTCTCACTCTTGTCAAAAACGTACCATAAAATAGTGAAAGACGACCTTTTGCAGATTTTAAAAAAGAAAGGAAAAAACCCCCAGTCAGCCATCCAGAGCAAATATTGCATCACCCTACACTGGCTAATACACAAATACGTCGGTGAACTTTACAGAGTTTACAACAGCTTTTGGTATCCCAAGGTGTGACATCCGTCTGTCCTTCTGTCATAGAAAGCTGCTTGGGCTGAGAGGATGCAGACTGTTTGGAATGTAAACATCAAAAGTTGTGAAATTCAGTTGTCTGGGACTCCTCTATCCAACTACTGACATTAAGTGAGAAGCCAATGGTTTGCAATGGAGAAAAATGGGAAAAGTCCAAGGGGAAGCAGCCCTTGCAATTGTGCTTTATCCCTAAGGAATTATCTCCACAGGCTCCAGCTGCTTTTAAGAATTAATAAAGTATATTCCTGAGGGTGTTTGCTGATTACAGTTAGATCAGTGGCAGCTTGGGACAGGAGAGACTGGCAGCTGCTTCCCCGCTGCAGCAGCAGAGCGTGAGCACCTTCTCCCGCTTCCCATCACCTGGCATTTACAAGGTACAACGTGGAGGGCATCAACCCTTCTCTACCCACTCATCACGCTACCAGAAGTCTGTCATCTCCGGATCATCCAACACTCAGCCGAACGCCTCTTACGGAGAATGATACCATTTTGGCCATTTACATGAGAAGAATTAAATCTAAAACCAGGAAGGACAAACCATGCTTGAGGATGAACCGAGAGCTAGGGTGCGGCAGCCGGCACGCTGGCAGCCGGAGAGCACGTTGCACAGGGCACCCCTGCTCAGCCACAACCAAGCTGCCCATTCCTGCTTCTGCAGATGTGCCTGCTGGTCAACGTCTTCCTTACTCTCGCTGCTGTACTACAGACGAAATCCTTTAGTATTAACACTGCAAACTTTAATAAGTAATAATAAACAAACTTTAATAAACTTTAATAATCAGAAATTGTATTTTATCCTGATTTTCTGTAATGCTAAAAAAAAAAAAAACCCAAAAGTTCTTTACTGGCTTAAGCAAGGACTTAAACCAAGATTTTTGAAAGAGAGTTCAAAATCTTTTCATTTAGGAGGATGTCAGTCCCACTTTTACAAACCATGCAAACATTTATGCAACATGTTCATTATTTGTACCTTTTTAGGGTTTTATTCGCTTTTATTTAGTTATATTTCCTTCATGAAGTTCAAAGAATATGCTTCAATGCTTACCAAAGTTCAATGCTTACCAAAAGCAAATTGGGCATTAACATCAAAATGGCTGCGTACGGCCATACACAAGTATGAAATCTCACACTCATGCCAACACCCTTCCAATCTACAGTAGTTACTTCCTTTTTACATTGCTACACAGATGGGAGCAACCGCTAGTGTTGTACAGTAAGAATAAATTACTTAGCTATACTTTATATGTCAAAATACTTGAATTGTTAAATTTACTGCTAGAACTACCTGTAGTATTGTGCCATGTACATTCAAATGTGCTGGAATTTCTCTGTCCTGGAAAGTGTATTACGAGACAAATCACACAATATTGCTTCAGTCAGAATTTTTTAATCTTATTCCTACAAAATATGTAAACATTAGCATACAGATCCAGAAAAATCAATATAATATAATGGTGCATAAACTGTAAGTTTAGAAGAATGTCAGGAACACTTCAACAGTTTATAAATTAATATATACAGTAATGGGTACTCATCATTAGATAAGAACACCTCAAAACTGAGGAATCTAGGTGCAAGAGCTGTAAAACAACAGAAGTGCTCCAACACCAAACTTGACTATGAGGCAACATTGCAATCTACGTGACTGCCTGTTGTTGTTTCATATTAAGCATTCAATTTATCTGCTAAGAAGTATAAAACAAAAGATTTGGTAGGAAGTTTATTTTTATTTGAAATCATATACCAAACATCCCTAAAGTAATAAAAACCCCGAGAAACGGAATAGTCCATAAACAGGTTTCTAGAAGAGCGAAACTGAAGCTTACTAGGCTGCACAAAGAGATCGTCAGCATCTCCATTCCACGCTACTTCAGACAGAGCACCAAAAGGCATCTCTAGCTAAAGAGAACGTTTCAGGTAGTTTATAAATGGAGAGTGGTGGGTGGAGGGAAAAAGAAAGACAGATGCAGAGCACGTATTGGGCTGATGCAAAATTCCTGCTTCCGCATGCAGCATTCTGGGCAGTTTAGCTCTTTATTGAATGAGAAAGTCATGGGAATGTAACACCGATATTAATTTGTTAACTCTGGACTATTTTGATTAAAAAAAAACCAAAACCCCAAAACAACCAAGAAAGATAGAATCTTCAGCCTGTCTGTGATCAAAGTCATATTCAAAGTGTTCTTACAACATTGCCCTTTACGAGATCAGGGACACACAGTAGAATGCAGGATATATCACTTATTCAGAAGACACATTAAACAGAAAATGAGTTAGTACTTTCCTTTTCTCCTGTCCCTACAGCCATATTTCATAGGGGGGGAAAATGTAGGGTAAACATATCCTAAAGAATGATCTCAAATAACAGGCATTCTTCCCCATATAAGAAAATTCTCAGATATCAGTGATAATAC
Organism: Mycteria americana; assembly: GCF_035582795.1. Taxonomy (NCBI): domain Eukaryota; kingdom Metazoa; phylum Chordata; class Aves; order Ciconiiformes; family Ciconiidae; genus Mycteria; species Mycteria americana. Next base: position 31,591,153 of record NC_134370.1, read on the forward strand.
AGACTGCATAAAATGGCTAGGATTATCCTGGAAACACTTCACACTGCAAACACTCTTAACTGGATACCTTATAATATGATCTTCAGAGAATCTTTCCAAACTTAAATATATTTTTCTGTCTCTGGAGTTGAAGTAGAATTTTATGCCATCTTATTTTGGCACATTTTTCATACCTGACGAATCACTTCCCCTCACAATGAAAATTAATATTGCACTAATAAAGATGTATTTATTTACAGTAAAGGGGAGGTCATATCTAGCCACCTAAAAGCTTTTTGCTATATTTTCTTCCAGTTGTTTAGGAACAAATTCTGTTCACCTTTCTATAGGAAATCCTGAGTAGTAAGGTGAAGAAGGTTTGGCAGATAGCACCAATTTTCCATCACTCGTCTTAATTAACAGGGTACATTTATCATCAGCAATGCATCTAGAAGCACTATCACAGTTGAACGTAAATGCCCAAATAAGAGCTTATTATAGAACACTGTTATTCCTATTGCCAGAATCTGAGCCAACACTGAAACACCAGGAGCAGGAGAAAAGATTGCCGCTAACTCTGAGGACACAAGTTGCAAACACAGAAAAAGGCCTGAAATTCGAGCCCAGATCTTTTTCCTTATAACGGATGGAGGTGGAGAAAACTACAGCGGGTGGGAAGAATAGGAAGAAACAAACTGCTGTGTCTGTCACCTTCCAAGCAACATGCTTTCAAGCTGCCCACTTAGCATTAACGCAAAGGTATGCACTCTGAAGGTGTTTATAAATGACCCAAACTCTTTGCTATTGCTTCCACTGGAGCAGCTCAAGCAGCGCATGCTTTATTGTAAGCCCGACTGCCAAGAGCTTCCAGCATTTAATCACCATGTTGTGTTTCAGGCTTGGAGAGGTTTTACCTGACATCAGCTGAAAGGATTTGTTGACACCAGAGCCTTAGCTCACTACATTTCCTGCTGCGGTTTTCACTTGTATTGCTAAACTGGTAATAGCAACCATGACAGACCAGAAAATCTAACACAGAAGAGGCTAAACTTGGCAATTTGGGCTCAAACTTAAACTGGGTTCAAACTACTAATAGGCAAACGTTTCATTGGATTGGCCCTGTACATAGACCTGGAAAAGTTTTATCACAGATGTATCTGCAGTGTAAACTATTAATGTACTACAGCAACACTAATTTGGTATTCACAGCAATAGTAATAGCACAGGTTGGTTTGGTTTTTTTTTTTTTTTTTTTTTTTTTTACACCTTTCACCTTCTCTTCATTGTTATCATTCCCATGCCTAAAAAGACACAGGTGCAAACTCCTAACAAGACCTCATGTTCTTATCTGTAGCCTGCAGACTTTCCTCCCACTGATATGTAAGTGATTTCCATTTCGTCACTCACGTTATCCCATGGGGATCTTATACTCACATATATGCATATTGCGATAAAGGAGAACTGATATGACAATATAAACACAACTAGCAGACCTTAATTCAAATGGTATCGCCAACACCAGTGACCCTTGAGAAACTTCAAATATACTAACATGTCTACGACCTTGTTCAATGTTGTAACAGATAGCACCAACAAAATGGTATTAAAAAGAGTTTCATGTGAAAATGTTTCCCTCTACTTTAACTTTGGTCACATTTCTCATTTTCCCACCCTCCCATACTTTGTTTTTTCTCTACTTCTTCATGCTAACTTTTATGTCTGATTTGATAAAGACAATGCAGTTGTGAAATGCATTATAGCTCCTCCAGAATCTTTCAATTTTTGACCATTTATTAAAAAAATAGATTAAACCCAGGACATTTTAAGTTAAATGAATGAAAAAGTTCATAGGAACAGTGAAGGTACCATGGCAGTCTTAAGGAGGTAATCACATTATGACAATTTTCAGTAAGAACGATCATTACAATGCTTCTCTCTCAAATCATTCCAGGAGTTACATGGTTGCCTGTACTCCAGCACTAACCTTACATGAGAAATCTAGATAACATCTCTGAAAAATAAAGGCAAAGAGTACAGAGAAATCTTCTGAAGTCTTTCAGCAATCTCTTGACTGAAATACAAATGTGTACCAAAATATCCTGCTTAACAAGGTATAATGCAAACCAGATTTACCAAAGAAATCTTTTCTGTACACACACAGACAAGGTTTTCATGTATGAAACCATCAAACAAAAAAATCTTGTCTCTCGAAGGTGGTCTTTTTTTTGTTTGGGTGTTATACATAACTACCAATGCAGTCAATATATATTAAGTTAAGCCAATTCATATATTATACCCAGCAATTCACACAATATACCAGTGGGAGATGAACAATATTCTGATCAAATACATTTATTTTAATCCTCAAAGCACAACCCTTTTTCTTCATCATCATCATCAGTAGAATCTGCATAGGACTCAATGGTGTTGTATAGGAAAGAGTACAGCTTGACATCTGGTCCTGAAGTAGAACAGCTTCTGCATTCTTCATTGTAATATCTCAGTAACAGCCTATAAATGTCCCCTTAAAAATAAAAAGAAATAATTAAAAAACATGTAAGATCATGCCATATGAAGACTGTATGATTGCAAATGAAGACTAGAAATGCACACTTACACTGAGATAGTGGCTAGGAACATCTCTTTAAATGAGTGAAAGAGGAGGTAGACAACTCTATAAGGGGAACATGAACAAACATTCCAAGTTTGTTCAGAACATAGGGTGGGCTCCCTCAACTTTCTGCTGAGCTTTCTGATCATTAGATCAGAAATACATGTAACTTACATACTTGCATGTAAGTTACAACTTACATGTAACTTGCATACATGTAACTTACAAACATATTGCCAATTACCTAGCTTTGTGCTTCTCTCCCAGAAACTAAAGACATGTAACAATTACAGTGGGGCAATGGATACACTGCTTTTCTTGTATTGCTACTGGATAACGCATCTGACCACATCTTGCGGGATCAAGCCAGAAGCACTATAAGACAAATCTATATCAAGAATGCATAAGCAGATTTTCCCTTTGTAAGGCATTTTGAGTTATATTAAAAACTTTTGCAAACCTTCTGTCTACCACATGTAACTGTATTTTCCAAATTCTGGAGCATAACTCCCAAGTGAATTAGAAAAGGATTCTAGAAGTCTTCTAATGGATTAACACTGTGCAGTTGACCCTGAATCAGAAGAGTTCCCCACTCTGGAAACAGGTACAAATAAACTGAGACCCATTTGCTTGTGTTCAGGACTCGATGACGATAATTCTTATTGGACAATTTCCACTTACAGAGATGGTTAAGTCTCTTTGCTGCGTGAAAAGATTTCTTTATGCTCACCAATAGTTTGGCCCTTCTCACAGAGAAAAGTGTGCATGCTGTAAATATCCCGCATCAGCTCCACATCTCCAAAGGTAAAATAAACAACATCACGTCCAGCCTCAGCAGCTGCCAATATCTGTATTAAGGCTACAACAACAAAACAGATTACAGACATGAATACAGGATAAAACAATTTGCTGAAGGGAAAAACACAACCTAAGTTTACCTCAAATAATCATACCACCCATCTCCAGGTGAACACTGCAAAGCAACTTGAACAATGGGTAGATAAGTATTACTTCCACTTTTAAAACAAAGTAAAGAATACTGGGCACTGCAGCTCAGAGCACTGAAGTATTCTGCTGGAGTCACTAGTGACAACCACCCTTACTTTCTAGATAAACAATGTGCTTAAAAATCAAAGGGGTTTTTTTGGTCCGTGTCCACCCGCAAGCAGCATGCAGCCATTAATTATCCAACAAACATGCGCAACAGCGTAAGAAGACAGAGCACCATCTTGCATCCTGGTTTAGGCTGCTTGCATTGAGTCACAAATAGTGGGGTAAAAAGCATCCATTAGCACATCACAATTTCCATTCTCTGCCATCCTTCAGAAGGAATGGAGCCAATTCTTTCACTATGTAAGCTACACAAAGCAGGAGCGGACCCAACTTTTAGCTCCAAGAGGAGATCTATGGTTCTGCAGCCTCTTACTGCACAATTTAAGGCGTTTGTCTTACCTATAATAGAAGTATGCAGCATGGAATACGATGGCTTGTTCTGACCTATAAAAAGTGACTGGCGATGCCAGGAATGCAATTCAGGTTATTTAACTTCCAGCTTTACGTCAAACTCGCTGGACCAAGCTGCATCCCAAGTTCTGTCAATGGCTAACATTACAAAATAGACAGACTTTGTTTTTCTATATGGAAAAGAAAGAAGAATGCTTCCTATCTTGGAAACAGATTTTTGAAGATTCATCTTGAGAAATCATCTGGGATATTGATCAATGGCCCAGCTGAACCAAGCTAATGAGCCCCTGCAATTGGAGAAAGTGGCTCTGGTCCAGCTACATTTTCTCCCTTCTCACCCACCTCCTGACTTTTCTGCAGCTCTCAGGTGCTCATCAAACATCTCACTGAGCCAATTCCATTCACCAACCTGGCAGAAAAGTTATACGACAAAAGGATAAAAGCTAATTGTTTTCTGCTAGATTAGCAGTTGAATTGGCTGAGTGAAGGGTTTGCTGAGAGCCAGAGCTGATGCAAGGGAGGGCACCAGACCATACAGCCAAGAACAGGGAAGGGGAGAAGAAAAAACAGGACCCTTTTAGGTAGCACCAAACTATTACAAGAGCACAGCTTTTTCACCAAACAGTACTGCAAGGCTGGAGTGTCACAGATGCATGTAATCAATCACACATTCATTTCAGGTAATGTTACAACAGTCCAAATAATGGACCCTGGCAACTATTTAATCTGATGTAGCTTGTCTTATTTTAGAATGGGGTGCAGTTCTGATATTAATTCTTTCCTTTTCTACCCAGTAGAGTTAATTGAGATGTGATTAATATTGTCTTTATAAAGATTAATTTTATATAAAATAGCATACGTACTGCATTACCACCTGCTAGTGGAAACTAAACAGAAAGCTGTTCATAGCTCAGCTCAAGAATCTTTCACATTTTTAAAGAGAGACCTAATAAAATACTGCATTCTTTAATCAAAAAAACCTCTTGTAAACCCATAGCTAAAATTATAAATTACACGATTCACATGTGAAATTAATCTCAATCTGGGAATGATGTTTTAATTAAACTACTGAACCAGCTGTGGATTTGGTAAAGCTTCAGTAGTTCAGCTTTTAAAGGGTTCTAATTAACTAGCTTGCATAGGGGAACAGAACCTAATGAATCTTATTATTCATTCCAAACAAACAATGCAGTTTCACTTTACAGAAGATATTAAAAATATCCTACTGTTTATTTTGAATTGCTATAAATCTTATGAAACGAAGGTCAAAATTTCTGTCAAGAATCAGGTTTCACAATCTTCTGGGCATTAGTGATATACAGTACCACGTGAAATTTCCATGCTACTGATATAGAAAGGGGCATCACAGGAAGAGCAATAGAGCCTGTGGTCCGGGGGGACTAGAGGGATTTGGGCTCTCTTGTCCCTTGCACCCAGCTGATGTGATCCCATTTAACTCTTCTGGACTTGCACCTGAAGGAACGGCTCTGCTGACATACCTTCTTCTACCACCCAGCGAGGGTGGTAGAAGCGTAATAGAAATCCCTCTGGGGACCCAACTAACCTCACAGGCCCTACATGTTCAGTCCCTTTCATCCAGAGGAAAGGATGTCATCACCAGGGTCTCCCCTACTGTGGTACCGTTGTGGCAGCGCAGCCAAAGTCCAAAGATCGGTGCGAGGAAAGTGGCACCAGACACACAGCAGGGGCAAGCAGAGAGGAACTCTGCTACTGCAGGCGCAGCAATACTCCTTGCGTCGTTGCCTACTGTGTAAGTTCAGAACTGCAGTACTATCACGGTAGCACCTCAATATCGCATGCCTTTACATGCTTTTCTCTCCTTCCACTAATCCTACAAGGGTCTTTCTAAAGCTGATGGCAGTCTTCCTATTGAACTTTATCTTCTCAGATAAATAAGAACACCAATTCAGCTAAAGAGTACTTTCTCACAATCGTTAGAAGTTAAATTTATGTATTTATGAGATGCCTCATCAGATCATCTCCTCTGCCTTTTCAATAAAACAACAGTTTTCCAATCTTTAGACATTTGCACAGCACCCCTGCAGCTAGTAATTGTTAAATTATCCTCTGGTTTGAAAAGCAAGACAAGGTCTTCCAACTTCTCCCAATTATATAAACATATTTTTTTCAGCATTGAAAGTCTTAAGTTTATACTAAAATTTTGTGGAAATATCCTTAACTTAGCTGGAATCTGTCTTGTTTACATACCAGGTCTTTAATTTATAAAGCCAGATTTTTTTTTTTCCTCCCTTAAGACGACTTTAGTTTCCACATCATCTGTGACCTTGATTGAAACCATATCTTATACACAATCGTGTTCCTTTAATTCATAACTTAAAAAAAAACATGATAAAAATATCATAATGCATTATGGCACTTATCCAGTTATATCCAATTACATCAAATACTTTGGTGGTTCTGAAGTCTCTGTTACAGATCCAGATACTACTTCTGAAAGGACAGAGGTCTATATTTAAGAACGTTAAATGAAAAAGCAAGATTTTAAGCTATGAAAACTATTGTCATTGCAATACACTGTAAAGTCTGTGTAGTCAACAAAAGCTATTTATTTGGGTTCAGTGAAACTGTGACACTGACAATCTCAGAGTTTTCTAAAACATATTCTGAAATGAAGAATTTATGACTCCCTATGAAGTGTAAAAGATTATTCACCAGTGTAAGAAATTTGCTTATAATGAAGGGAAACCATTGAGAGAATTTGCAGTTCAGAATAACCCTATACAGCATTTTAGATCAAAAGGGAGAAACACCTTTAGCACTTATGACTGTGCAGGGAGTATCCGTGAACTAGAGAAGACTTCATTTGGTTATCACACGTCAAATGCAACTATTCTGACAAAACCACACATGACTAACTACTGTACTCTTTTCATAGCTCATAGTTTACAAAAAAAAAAAACCACTGAAGCCATCTTGTTTCTAGTCAGCATCAGCTCAGAGAAAAACATCACATACTAAACGACTAGCTCCATATCCCATAGCACATCACTGTCATTTCATTCTCTATTAAGTATTGATTTTTCAGAGTCAACTAAGAAATTAAGCTAAGTTTACAAAAAGAGTAACTTAAGTGCAAGTTGAACCAATGCCTTTCTTTGCAAGGTCTGCCAAAGGAACAAGAGAAGACTTGAGAGTACACACAAGATTTAGATGAATTTTTTGTAACAGCAACAGTAAGTTACAGCACTGCTAAGTGTTAATTCTCGTAGACTTTGGAAAAAAAAATAAGGTTGATCCAAAACCAGAGGAGAAGTTACATAAATGAAAGCTCAAACTAAAATATTAAGTTAAAATAAAACTGAGAGAATGTTCAAGTCTTGACATGCTCTTGTTCTGCCCAGAGTTCATATTCAACTTACCAAGCACCACATCTCATGGCTTATTTCTTTGTCTACATCAAAGACTTTTCTTATGGGCTACCTCACCAAATGGACTCAGCTCTGGTGGTCTTTGTCAGTATGCTTCAGTTTTGAGCTCTGACCAATGAGTAAAGCATTGCAGTGAGCAATCCCTATTCTAAAAGTCACATGCAGTGTTAAACAAATAAAGGCTTAGATCAGATGAGCCATACTTTTATCAGAAACCCATACATTAAAAAAAAAAAAATAAATGGAATATTACAGTTCAGATCCAAGAGGAGGCCTTATGCAAATCAAAGCATTTATTAAACCCTCCTAACATAATCATAATCAAGTATGATCAGATCCTGCAGTAAATACTACTTCTGATATTGATAATCTGCACTTGGCAGCCCATTTTATCTAATGGAAATCAAAACACAACTGTCAGGAAATCAATGAGCATTGAGAAAAAAAAATAGATGCTCAATGAATAAAACACATTAAGAAAGAAAACTAATGAAGCTGGTAGCCTGATGATTGTTTGTCTCAATGTAACTACCTAAAGCTGTTCAGAAAAGCAAATTTTAAATACTATCCAAATGCTTGAAAACAACAACAATGTAAATTTCTACTTAGAACTATATGAATCAGGATATCAATTTAAATGTCAGGATCCATCAGTTCTTGACTTGATCAGGAAAAGTCTTAAGTGAATGTAGGCACATGATATCTGCTGCATTATGAATACTCTAATTGAAAATAAAAGAACATGAGAAAGTGAGTGATACAGCAGGCGAGAAATGAAGAAGCACATCTGAGTGACTGGAAACCTCTCCGACATTCAGCAATATATTAAGGAGCAAAACTAAACATTAAGCATTGCCAGCAAGTTTGTGAAGCCTTGCAAATTACCAGGTACTTTAAACAGCTTTGCAGTGATACAAATTTTAGGCATAATCTAAAAAGACTGCTCCAGAAAGGTTAACTGATTTATACAACTAAGAACTGCAATGAACATGTTCTTTTGTGAACTAATATTGTGTGTCCATGCTTTTGAAGGTTTCAGGTTTACAGGTCCTCATAAACCCGGCATTTGACCACCACATGCTTACCTCAAACTTTAAACAGAAAATATATATATACAAGCAGTGTGCATTTTTATTGTTTAAGGCCACATTACTCATGGCCTAAAGATCAAAGCTAATGAACCAGTTCTATGGACAGCTCAACTATTATTCCAATTCTTGGCTAAAATGTATCAATTCGAACAAAACCAAGAAATGTAGTTGAACAAAAAAAAAAAAGGCCAAAAATCAAAATCTAAGTTATTTGATTCATTTGGACATTAATGAATTGCTACAATTTACCTTTTAATCGGGAGTCCCCTCCAAAGGCACCACATCCCCAGTTGCCTGTAGCTATTGCAGAGAGATGTTGAGGTGGAACATTGGGTCGACAGAAGCCACAGTAGGCCTGCAGACAGACAAAAGTCAGAAGATGAAGTTGACAGGCAATCTGGTGCAATATTTTCAAACAATAAGATGACAGTAACCAGTATTGTCTTCTAGCAATACCAAATTCAAACTAGTTCAATACACCATTAGTCTTCCTTTAAATTCAAGGTCAATCACTAAAGAATTTAAGGCATGGAGAATTTTGCCTTATTTGGATCCAAGTTAAAAATTAGATACAGGTGCTGACTCCCAGGGATTTCATCACAGCTATAGGAAACTCTTCAGGATAGTCAGAGCAGAGAATAACCTTAGCAGTAGGTTGTATCATGTTTGTTGCTTTTCGGCCCATTTAGCATACGAGACAGCTGAACTGCTGTGTCCAGTATTACTGAAATTCCTCAAAACTGACAATAAGATACAAAATAGCATCTTAGAATACAGGTCTAATGCAATAAATGAGGATAGGAGGAAAAAGTGCGATATTCACTAAGAAATCTTGAGTAAAGGCAGGTGCTTCCATATATAGAAAAAATGATAAATCTCTTTGGGAAGTTTTTTAACAGTACAAAAATGTATTGAATTGGTACAATTGTCTGGTACAGACTGAAGTACCCACGGTTTCACTCCACTCTGATCTAAGCTGCAAATTCAGACTTCTGTTAGTTATCATTTAGCAGGGTACCATGATTCAGAGTTTGCACAAGGAGTACTTACACATCATCAGGTGCACACAGCTTCTTGAGCTTTTTCACATCAGAGCTACTAGTGTGCTTAATGTCTAAAGCAGGTTTGTACGAAACTAGCGGGCCAAGCAAGCTAGTACTCTGGCTGTCTGGACAGTAATTCTTCAAACTCCATGCTCCCAGTGAGCGAAATGGATTGGTGTTGCAACAAGATGCCATTTTATTTCAGCTTTTACTTAATGGGCATGTATTTCTCAACTCGCCAGGACATGGAGAACAAAAACTGTCTCCTCAGACACAGTAAGAAAGTCAGCAAAATACTTGGAAGGACTTCAGCAGCAATGAAGAAAAATACCTAAGTGCTTCCCTATGATTTTTCATAGCAAATAATCACTTAAAAAAAAAAAAAAAGAGACAATGCACCAATATTTTATATAGGTTTCACCTAGGAATACAGGAATATGAAAGCTTTCTGTGCAGTTTTAAAGCAGTTGCTTCCATATGGGAAGCAGAAGAGCTGTGCCTTTTGAACTACATAAATGAATCTGGTTTTAAGTTGTACACAACTTCAAATATATGGTATCTCATATTATTTAGAAGTTGTGTGATATTTGCAATCGGTTTGTTTTCATATAAAACTTATATATAGTTCTCACAGTTAACACCGTTTGAAACATAACTGTTCTACATACCATAATTCTTAGGGAAGCATTTCTTGCCAAATATGAAGCTGTAGCTTTTTTTAATCTGTGACTATCAAAATAGGCTTAATGACATTTATGAGTGGGATTGCAAGCCCAATTATTAGTCAGTTGGTTCCTTAGGATTTGGAAAGTGGAACTTGCAACTGGAAAAATTATTGCTAGTGAGAGTATTAGGCAATAATCTCAAGGAGCTAGCAAGGATGAAACAGTGACATCTCTTACCCATATATCTGCAAATCTTAATGCTGAAATCAGATACAATGATTTTTTTTTTTTCTTATTCTGAACAGCTGACTTTAGACAATCTTGTTTTCTGAGTATGGGTTAAACCAGAAACAAGGGTCAGCCTCAGACAGCTACCTTTTGAGAAAACTAACCAAGAGTGAACATCTGGTTCTTTAAGACAAACGGATCTTAGAAAGGAGAAATCATAAAGGCTTATAAGAAAATACAAGTTGTAAGAAGAATCACTTTAAGTTGTTTCAATCATTTCCTAATGTCTAACAAAATAACAGACAAACAAAAGAACCTCTGGATGCTGAGCTGTGTCTACTAATATATAATACACTCGTATTTCAAAGCTTGTGTGCATATACTCTGCTTACTGAATCCTGATTTATTAAATTGTAATAGAAATAGAGTTGCAGTTTATTCCATCAACTTGTTTTCACCCACAGAAAAATCTTAAGGTTAACATTAATTTTAAATCAAACTGGAAAAACCCACCACAGTACATTCAAAAATATCTGATTTGTTAAAATATTATAGAACCTCCAATAAACTTAATTAAATTTTTACTGTAGTAAACAGATAATTAACTCAGGCTTAAAATTTTCTTTAACTACCAATCAGTCCTCATCAAACAACATCAGCCAAACCAACACACTATATAAAAGTTGCATGGATCTACCATAATTTATTTTAAAAAATCCAAACCAAATCAATAATATTGAAAATTGTAGGCAGATCATAAATTCACTGGAGTAGGTAATTTGAATTTTGCACTAAGGTATAACTGAAGTTTACAAAATTTATTTACTGTCTTTTTCAGGGCTAATTTCATTACCAACCATGAAGAAACAAGCTGATGAATGTTACTTTAGTCAAGACGCTAAGGTTTTACAACTAAATTAAATCAGTCCTTCAGCACTGTATATCATTTCTGAGAGGGGGGGGGAAGGAAAAAAAGAAAAAAAAAAAAAAAGAGCTTTCAGGTATATTCCCTTTCCAGCTGAGAATTAGGAACACACTGCCCTATGTTTGAATTTATTTAAAATGCATCCTATATAATTCTATACACTCCTATACTACAGAAAGAAGGAGACTAACAGCAGTAGCATTGTGCCCTTATACTTAACACCCTAGCTAAAGCAGAGGCCCACTGCATCTATAAACATAGAAGCACACTAAGCAGATTTTATCATTAGCATGTTTTGAACCCAAATATAAGCACACGAATATAGTATAACTGTACAAGCTTTCTTGTACTCAACCACCCAGTAAAAATAGCATTGCCATTGCTATAATAGGCCACAGACCTTTCACTACCTATGCCTTATACTAGCCACGCAAGGCCCTCAATTCTGGCCCATTAGCCGCCTTATTAACTTATGAGAATTTGCCATGTGAACTGGAGATTGATACCAGGCATCTCATGTTAGGAGATAAATTTTATGCGTGGGATAACAGCAAAGGCCTTGAAAACATTGGCACAGGTTGAAAGCTAAGGCCTCAGAACTATAAACAGCTCACTGATGGCAATTACTAGTCATTGAAAAAGTACAACCTCAAGAGCTGGGAAAAGACTGCTTTAGCTTGAAGAAAGAAGCAACAGCAAAGCAAGAAGCAAAACAAATAACATGAAAGTCTCAGCCATGCAACATGATAAAGCCCCTGCCATGGCTTGGGAAAGTAACCCCATGTTTCCAAACATCATGCAGCACCATAGTCCAGGGCAGAGACCAAGGGCTGGGAACCATCTAGAAACTCAAAATATCTTACTTAAGGACAAGATCCCAAACTAGGGAGGGCAGGGGAGAGAAAAAAAGATACCCACCGCAGTTCCAGCTTCCCTTGTCAAAGAGCTCTTCAGCCTGGCAACTTTGATGACTAAGACTATCAAGGACCATAGCCATTGGAGCTAACTATGCAGTTTTTTATACACACAGCTAACGCAAGGTAAGGTCAAGGACTGATTGCTTTGAATACATAGTGTTAGTGATTAATAATGTGTAAGAATTATTAGTAGGAAGTGTTCTGTTTCTGAATGTCAGTCTAAAAGTTTTGTTTAAAGGATTAAAACTGGCGTGATGTATCAGTCTTCTGAACACCCCCATCACTGTAAGGTCTAACTGGCATGTATATACACATATTCAGTTGCAACAGCCCTTACAGCTATTGTGCAAATAAAGATAGGAGATGTATGAACAGCTGGATCTGATCTCAAGAAGACATCAATATACAAAAAGATAAACTCCCAGGTAATATGGCAATACCCTAAGAGCAAACAAGAAAGGTGGAAGAAAAGCAAGTGACACCATATTTATGAACTGTCACCATGTTAAAACATGAGGCATCCCCTTCATCTCGACTGCAGGGCTGAGTAGGATTCAGTAGAGCCAATCACAGGAAGAGAACTTAAAATCAGAATTTAGAAGCAGCACAGAGAAGAGTTAAAAAAAAAAAATGTATATCCAAGTTTCATTTATATTTTTGGAAGTTAAATAAGATACACCTTTGAACAGTGTATCAAACGATAAGAGTCATTCTGTTTGACAAGCTTCTGCTTTAACATTGGACAGCAAAACCCTTAAAGTACACCTTTTATAAGAGACACAACTAAGCAAGAACTTCCTTAGCTGAAGATGATAATACAAAAATATTTGAAAAGGTACTATAAACATTAGACTGCAGGCCGTTGTAAGAAGTTACTGGCCTTGTTGAGCTCTCTTCTAATTTTCTCCGGACCAAACTGATCAAGGAAACGCCTGAAGTGAAATGCATCTATAGCAACAATTTCAGTGTAGCGTCGCTGCCATTCATCCCTAAAATTGGAGGGAGGAGAAAAGTAGATGACATTAGTTGTTTAATATTGGCCATATAATCATGATCCAAAATGAGCAATTCCCTGCAGAGCTTCTCTGTTAGAAGAAGCTAGAAAGGTGAGTTCATAACAGACAATGGAGCACTTTTCTTTATGGGTCGGGAATGAAAGCAGCATCAGAAATGAGACAGGTCTCCCTATAAATTTAGAAATACTCTGGCTAGACTTTGGGCATAAACGTGAAACAAATCTAATCATGCAGCACTATTTACTAAGTAAGGTCAAAGAAAAGCATTTTGGCTCTCTATCTTCCTCCAACATTTAAATAAGAGTACATTGTGTACGTTTCTATACCAAATGAATAATTTTGTGTATACACTATGATAACATTGTTGGAGAAATAAATTAAAGAGCTCAGAGCTTTCTACTCAGATTCATGATATTAAATCTTATTTTGCCACACATCAGCTGCACTGTGGCACCTGAGGTATCATAGTAAAAATTCTTGTGACAGAGTCACAAGAATCCACAGTTCAGTTAGTATCTTAACAAAAATTTGGATTAAATACATATAGCTGTAAAAGATGTTGGTTTAAGAACTGACATATGACCAGGTACTATTTATTAGCATTAATATCTCATTATTAATATGAGATAACTTTCTTAGCTTGTTGGCTCTACTGAAGAGAGCAGGATCAAACAGTCAAATTCTCTATTAAGGCAAATGCTAGGAAATACTTAAAGCACCAAGTTTTCAAATCTATAACATTTCTTTATTCCTTCACTTGAAATATTTATGTGGAACTTTACCTTGGGGTCTTATCTTCATGGCTTCTTGCCCACCGGTAAGTTTCTGCATAGCCTGTATACTCACTGTACTGCTCAGTACCTGAAACAAATGATTTTCCACATTACATACAAAATATGTATATATTTTTCCACTTGGCAAATCTTTCATAGGAATTGCTGCTTCTCCAAATGAACACGCAGCTCTCAGAAGCAATAGAAAATAGAGATTCAGATCTGCACCAAGAATACAAGATCTTCTTGTAATGAGTAGAAGGTTCTTTTCCACAGATGATGTGTCGCATCCACCATAGAACATTGCAAGTGCAGATCTGTGTATGCTGTCCAGTATATAACAAGAAGATAGTTTCCAACTTTGCCACTCTCAAGTTCAATAGCTTCTCAATAAACTGCCTGTCATCTTTAAAGTTTTACTGGCTAATACCTGGTTAACAAAGACCGTGAGCTTTTGCACCACCAGCATTTTGCTTTTCTTTTTTGAGGCTACTACCTGTAAACATGATGAAGCAAAATATAAAGAGATTCAAAAGTGTATGTGGTGAGCTATATGTTTATACATTTTATTTCTCTAACAAGTTTTATTTCTCTAATAAAATTAAAATCCATAAAGCCAAAGAAAACCCTGACGGTCAGAAACCAAGCAGATATCCAACACGCCAGCGTTACCCAGTTTGTGGCCCTACAGCCTCTTGAGGGCAACCTTACCTAAGGATAGGTAGGACTGTTAAGCTTCCTAGTCTCATTGCCCAATACACTTCTTTCCCTTGTTATTGTTTTGTTTTACATTTGTTCAGCATTATTTCTGCACTATGGTTCCTGACACGAATTCTCAGATACCACAGCAATTAACAGCACTGAATGGACTGAAAGGCCACTGCTCTCAGCTGTGGTGGTCAGTACCAAGAAGCTTTCCATAAAAGCTCAAGGACCCGCAAAACCATGGTCTGGAACACGCTTGGCTGCTCTGTGAAAAAGTCCCGCACGGTATCTTGGCAAGCATTAAGGGCTGTAAGAAAGTAGCCCATTAAGAACTCCAGTAATTTTAGCTATTATGTTCTGCTATGACAACTCCTTTTCAAAGGTTTATCCCATGACCAAGAGCAGCAGCATTTTAACTGAGTAAGGATCATAACCTTTCTAAAAGGCTGCCTTTCACCTCGTTTTACCAAACTTCAGGACCTTGCTTCAAAACCTGGGGATGCACAAATGCTTCAAAGAAATACTCCTAAAGTAACACCACAGCAAAATCACAACTTTTCCCCTGTTTTGAGCTTGCAACAGCTGAATTTAAAAAGTAGAGGACTGAAAAGAATACCTTGTTTGGAAAATTTCACCTCCTACAGGTACAGTTTGGCACAAGTTATAAACAATAAGAGTAAGAAGAGAACTGTTAAGTAACCCCTAATTAAAAACAGTGACACCGGCTATGCCTATAAATATAACAGCAAAAATAGGTTTTAGAAAGACATGTAAGCTGACAGCACAAAACCTCTGATTACTAAGACAAGAGTAATACCTAACCATTGCACAGATCTGCGATACTCTGAGAATAAAAATGTTTAAATTTAATCTCAAAGTTTTTCAATCTCTAAAAAAATAAAATAAAAGTTGAACAATCAGAAACAAAACTATTCACTTTTAACCTCATCTGACAAGGGGATTTGAATGCTTGCTTCCAGTAGTCTCAAGCATAGGAAACACAAGCTGTTAAAAACTGTTTAAAATGATGCATATACTTCAAGACATTTTCCCCATTTAGACCAATTCATTTTAACTGAAAAGACTTATCAGCACTTCTTTAACTCATCTGCCCTATTACCCAGTCATTATTTATTTAGATTTGTCTAGATGATTGACCATACTGAGGGCACACAAATTCCACTCAAGGCTATTTTGAAAAGTTGCTATGAAAAATGAGTGGCATGGTAAAAGATTCCTCACGAAGAATTCACTTCCTGTTACAAAATCAAAGTCCCCAAAATTGTGATGGCAGAATATGCCTATATATTCACACACATCCATGCCCTCATACAAAGGACAACTGTGAGTAGCTTAAATATTCAGAAGTCAGCCTTCTAATTGAATTGTAGGCTATCAACCTTCAGTAAGGCTTTTCCTGACATAGGTAAAATTCAGTTTTACTGATATGCTTGGAAGAAGTGTCTGTCTTTTCTTACTATTTGCTCAGATAGTTGCCCTTCCAACTTTGAAAAGGAAGCATTTCCTTTGGTGTCGAGCACTTCGAAAGAAAAGACTACGTTATCAAGACACTAACAGGATAGATTAAATGACAGTCAAAGTATTAAGCTGACTTTTTCAAGGTTCCTTGTTTTCATTAATTTTATGGAAGTGCAGTATCTGATGATGAAAGCACAAGGAAAGAAACAAACATATATTTAAAAAAAAAAAAAAATCAATAACAGAGAAATTCAAAGAAATCACACGCACTCTAAACTCATGTTCCAGAAACCCAAAGTAATGAAAATCAATGGGTTTTCATGAAGTGAAGCTCTGGAAATTTCTCAGACAAAAATGGTTATTCAACTGGCAGCATTTTTGCCTGTGAACTACTGGGATACAAACTGCTGTTGCTGGGAGAACAGAAGCAGTACGGGATAAATTGGATGCGCTAATGTTTCTGGTGAATCTTTTTTCTTCCCATGAAAAAAAAAAAAGGTAAAAAAATCCAAGCCACAAATACAGCATAATAGCACAGTTCCATCAGAACTTTAAAAACAAGCTACAAAAACTAAAAAAGCCTTAAGTCAAAACAAAGTATATACAACTATCATTCAAAAATACATTCTTTGTGAAACTTTTAATAGTTACAGCATCAGACAAACAGTGAAATTGCCAAGTGTTATTGCTTATGGGACCTCATCCATCTAGAAAGAGTGGCAATTATTACTAAAAATAAATACACCTTTCTCAGGCTCCATAGCTTTTCATTTGCATATGATCTGTATGGCATTATAAAGTTCCCAGGGATTGGGAAAAAACCCACCATACTGTCCCTCTAGTATTCCTTACGAGCTAGAAATTATGTCTCTGAAGCGGCAGTACGACTAGCACTGAATAAAAAGGAGTACATGTGAAAAGCGCAAGAGTATAGTTTTGTAGTCACCAATATAAACGCACATTTACTGCCAAAAGTGAGGGGAAGGTCCTTCTCTCCCTTTCAACCAGTTCTTCTGATCCTTATCTTGCACCACCATTAGTCTTCTGGCTCTCCAGACAGTGGCACGATCAGCCTGCTAAATCCAGCTGAAAAACAATTTTCCCCTCTGAGTAAGTTTTCAGCTGAACCAATTATCTGATCTCATTTACTGCATGGGTAATGTGCTTAGAAGTCTCTGAAAATGCATCGCTAAGATGCGGTCAGGACTGGCCATTCAGTAGATTTAAAGCAAACAGGGAACACAGCTTCACCTGCTCTTAACGCTGCCCAAGTATACATGAACTCAAGGCGGGGGAAGGGAAAAAAACCCTGAATGAAAAACTCTGACACTTATTCACAGATCTACCAGAAATGCAGCTGTGGGAATCTTTGGTATCACTGCTGACATTTTTGTAGGCAGATGTCTGTGTTGAAAAACCTGACTGTTTGCATGACCAGTTCCATATTCATTACAGCAGTGATCTTAACCAGATACGGTGCAATCACAACAAATTTAATTTCTCTCCAATTTCTCAGACTCTTCTGCAAATTTAAGCTACGCAGTTATACCCATTAAGCCGCTGAGTCAAGATGCATCACAAAGAATGTAATTTATCAAGAGGATTGTGACACACAGTGGAGACTTGGCTAAGAACTGAGGTGGAAGAGCTCCAGGGATGAAATGAAAATGATGCAATGGCCATTTCCATTAGAGAAGAACACCTTATCACAAATACTAATGGCAAAACACTATAAAGTAATCAAGAAAATGAAAAGAATATTGCCACAGTGAAAAAACATCCTCACCTTTATTTGTTCATGCCAAATCACTAGTTTTTACAGGGGAATAGAAGAAGGTCTTTCAAAACATTCATTTAGTGTTTTCCCCCAGTTATTACAGAGTGATAGCCACTCTGTTTTTTACCCTCCCCAGAAGAGCCTCACCCAGAGGACTGTTAATCTTCAATATGTTAATCTTGTTATAGTATCATATCCAAAATACACACAGAAATCAGTGAAGGCCAAGAATTTTCTGACTCATTTTTTTAAAAGGTAATCACAAAAGCCAATTTATCAAAAAGTTTTCACAGAAAAGGCATTAATTTTGGCAGGGTAGAAAAACAAAATAAAACACTGTCTTAAAAAGATTACCAAGTATAAGACTGAAAACAAAAGATGCTCTGCCCAGTAAAATCAATAGCTCAGGACAGAGTAAGATTTGCAAGATCTAAGCTCAAATTTCTACTGTGCATGCATGCAAGAGAAAGAAGTGCTTTGGAAAGACTTTTCCAAGAAATGTGTTCTAATACCTGTACAAATTCCTGACTGTTGAAGCAGCTCAGGTAACTAAAACCAGTATTTTTACTATAGCAGACTGAAAAAATATAAAATATACATAATCTATTACAATATTTGCCCAGAGGATCTCTCCAATCAAATGTTTTCTTTATAGCTGTTCTTTAGAGTAAATAAAAAAATTATAGCATCATTTTATTTTTCAGTCATGAAAAATGCTCACTGTGTTCCCATGTATAGAACTGAGACACACACAGCATGACCTGGGCCTCTCCAGTTCTTAATAGTGACATTTGGTGTTTTGATGCTCACTGTTTTGATCCAATGGATAATAAAACATTCCAAGTTCTATGACAGCAGTGGAAACAAAAGGAAAAACACTTTCAGCAAAGCACTGGACAGAAAGGACATCTCCATATGCAGCACCTCAACAACATACTGGAGAAGCATTTAGGTTTTGATGCTGTAATTACGAACCCATAACTAACTTACAAGTAACACAAACACATGTTCATAACTTACAAGATCACAATCCTTAAGAGACATTTCCTAACTTTCTAACCCTTTTTAATGGATGCTGATTTTCTCCTCTTCCACTTCCTCCCCTTTTTGGTAACCAGAAGGCAGTTCCTCTTAGAGTTTTCAATCCTACTGATCACATCAAATGTCACAAATTCCAGACAGTAACAGAAAAAACCCCTGCTTTAACGTAACAGAAGCATTACCAGCTAATAGCTGGTAATTGTGGCTTTTACTTATATTGCCCAACAGTAGTCTTTAGCTAGCTAGGCCTAAAGACACTGAGTCCTCAAACACATTTATATAGGATAAAAAAAAGGTTCTGTCTGCTTGCTGTCACGTTTTTTTATTTGTTTCCTTCACAAAACGTCTATTGAAACAGCGGCCTTATGGTCTTAAGAGGTGGGGTGAAGAAGGAAGCTCTTTATCAAATGAATATTGATATTTTTTTCCTTCTTTTTTTATCCCTACAGCATTTAAACATACTAAACTTCAACTTGAAATACATTTTCTATATATAAAACCAGAATAAGATGTGAAACATTTTCTGCAAAGACTAACCTGTGATGATAAGACATTCATTGTGATCCAAGACTTCAGTGATGAGCCTCGATACAATCAGTTCTGGGTTGATTAAAAAACGAATTTCTTCTTGTACTAGTCCCGCCCCGGTCACACCACCTCCAACAAAACGGTTTGCAAAATCAACCTAACAAAATTCAGGAGGATTATGAGATAAGCAAACAGCATAAAATCCTTTCATTTACCAAGGTAAATGAAGTCCTGTAAAAATTTCAAGAATTCTGTTGAAATCTGCTGCTATCACTTAAAAGTACAAGCAGCAGGACAGAGCCTGATTAACAGCATGCCTTTCTCTTTTTTCCTTTCTATTTCTCAGAAAACTTAAAACAAGTGAGCTATTACACAGCAAAATAAAGTTTTGCATCTCAAATGCTCTGAATCCAAGTTTTGTGGGTTTTCTTTGAAGAGCACATATTTAAGAATAAAACACACTTCAGTAAATGTGAAAGATGAAAACAGCAAATTACAGTATTCTTTTTGCATTTTATGGACATGGAAGAATTATTAAGTTGTCCTTTAATAAGCATTCTGCCCCAGCTGCCCACACTGAAGCACTTTTAGATTAGCACTGCCCCTGTACCAGTTGTTCTGTACCTAAAAGAATCTCTTATGAATTCTCCTTGAAATGCACTTGCAAAAGGCAAGTCATTTTGATCATTAACATTTCTGCTTGAAACAGAGAAGGTCTGGACTCTATTTTTTTTGCTGCAATAATACATATTTTGCAAATTACATTGCTATATAGACAACAGTTTAAAAACTATTTTGGTTTATCCAATAAAGAGATTACTATTTATGCAAATTAACTGCCCATATAAATTTATAATTTTAAAAAGTCACTTCATCTTTCAAATGCTATTAGCTTGTTACTCATTTTTATTTAGGTAGCTGATGAGAGCACATTTACAGGAGGGGAATAAAAGTTGCTGGAGTGACGTGAACATCTGTGTAGATTACAAACTGATTCAGGAGTCAAAGTCAAGTCTAAAGCACACAGAGAGCCACCCACTACAACAGCAAGTGTTCCTGAAGTCCATCCTGGAAATACCAACACACTTCAATTGTTTAAGATTTGCTGAACTTGACTATGATACAAAAAAGTAACATGAAAACTACCCAAATGTTCAGTGCGTCAGGGCCCTAAATGCACTTTAACTGTGCTGAATAGCCTCAACCCCATCCTTGCCCCTGGCCCATGGCCCCTGTACATACATACACACACACCCCCTTGTCCTGGACCTCACCTGAGACACATCATGTATGGGCCCATGCCCAGCCCTGCCCTCTGCTGATGCCCATTTGCTGACCAGGTGTCTAGGATTGACCTTGGTGACCTGACTCATCACCTTGCCTTTGTCCGATGACCACCAGCCTGTCAGCAGAAACTGTTATTGTCACCATCCCTGCTCCGCTTGTCCCAGCCAGTGCACCTGCCTGCTGAGGCTGGGGTCACTGTGGACTCCTGCATTGCCTTTCCCTGGTTATCCTGCTCCCTCCTGGAGTGAACGCTCTTTGTCCGAGCAGAGATACCTTGTTTGGCAAGACTTGAAGTAGCCAGGAGGAAAAAATATCACATCCCACGCAATACTTACTTTTACAGGGTGCAACAGAAACAGTACATGAAACAGCATAATTCAACCTTCTCTCACCTCTGAGGTTACAGTATAGTTGAATAGAGAGACACCAGAAAAATGGTTATTACTGAGCAGTTGCTGAGTTCTTAATAATTTCAATACACATTTGAGCGCTCAAGATTCATAAAATCATGAGACATTTTAAAGTTTGAGCAAAAAGCGTCGCAGAAAAGAAGTCCTCCTATTCTCCCTCCTCCTCTTCCTTTGCAGCACTTGTTCCTGGCTAAAGCAGTTGTAATTTTTTTTTTTTTTTTTTTTTTAAAGACAGACAAAAACCAAACCAGTAATTTGGAAACTCAAATGTGCTCCTTGCTATAGATATGGACAGGACATCCTCCTTATGAATTTCTTTTGCTGACTGGCTCCCAGACTGAAACACTGGTGCTGGCAGCAGCAAGAAAGTCTCCTGAACCACTGACCTGGTCACTGTCTGGGGCACAAGAATAATTTTTTAAAAATAAACTGAAACCCTTGACAACTCATCAAGATCACAGCTTGAAACTTTTATCTTGTCAATCTTTGATCCTGGTTTGAACCAAAAGACCTGAAGCTGTCCAGGGCTTCTGATTTTCTGTCAGCTTTTTCTGTACCAGGTACATGTGCAAACCTAGATGAGCTGGGGAATATTGACAGTACTAAGACTGCCCATGGAATTGTTTCTTTTACACTGCATAACATCTTGTCATTTAAGTCAATTGAGGATAAACAAGTAACTTCATTAAGCTGGCAGACCATAAAAATATGACAAAAAACTGACATAAAGCCACATTTACTGTTATATGCGCTTACCTGTAGCATACCTTGTCCATTGCTTTCGATGGTGCCTTCGTAGGTGACATGCAATCTAGACAGTTTTTTCTGAGATCTATCATTGAGGAAAAATATTGTACAGAAAGGATGATTACAGAATCTCCACACAAAGACATCCATTTTAAAAGAAAACCCATCCAAACCCAAACTTCTTACACACCTTAACATAAGGTGGTTTATAAAAAACCCTGATGGATTAAAGAAAATGCATTTGCCTTTCAGAAACAATTTGTGAAGGTTTAACATAGTCAATCGTTCAGTTTCTCCACCTCTTTCACCATAAAACCTGAAACTTGAAATTGAAGTCCTACGTTTTTCACACAAGTTTGTCCCACATTAACTTGCTAACCAGCAAGAAAGCTGCAATACTTGTGTTTTCATGCTGGTTATCAGCCATACTTCATTATATTTCCTGTCATTTCTGAAATCAAGTCATCTCTCTCTTTCTTCCCCACTCAAGCAACAGCACCAAAGATGTGCTACTGTTTTTAAAAATTCACTTAAGACTTTTTGGCTTCACAGGCAAATAAACATGCTGGAAAACTCAGGGCACTCAAACTACTTGAGGCAGTTCACCCACTTCCCTCTGTACTTCTCTCCATAACAATCCATACCAAACAGTTTTCTGTAGTACTTCCAGGCCTGAATCAATTCCATATGAATGGGATTCAGTTATCATTGATTTAAGAAATTTCTTAAATCAATTATTATTTAAATTTATTAAATCATTAACAGGATGTTTGGCTTACCTTTCCCAGTCTGGAAACTCCTGCAGACACTGCCTTGTAAACGTCACCAATCCCGTAGGTTCTACAGGCAAACCAACCCCAGAGGAAAATGTATTAACTGCTGGAGCTTTAGTCCTTAGATTATTTTAAGTGGTAAGCTTTTAAAATTACAACAAACATCATTCTTGGCAGAAACACAAGAGCTTAATTTGCCTCAAGAGCAGCTTTGAATCTTCCCCTGACAGCCCACGCTCAAATTGAAAACAAGTAACATGAAGACCAAAATATTCACTTCTCTTCTCCCTTTGGATTTTGAGTATTTTTCTTTTTCCAGATCAAGGAAAAACTATTTTTTAAGTGATTTTCACTGTAAACACTACTAGAAAGACTCAACAGTTGAAGTTGAAGTAAAATGTGCTGCCACTTAGAAAAAAAAGAAATTGTGAACCTTTAGAGGTGACTACTGTTCAGTGTCAACAGGCAATGCAGAGAGTACTCAACCTATGGATGGATGAAGCAGCAGCTCATATTTCCAAGAAAGTCCTACTATGTCAATAAAGATGCAACATTAGTGGATTCCAAATCAAGCCATTCGCAGCCCTGCCAGGATGCTAGTGACATTCAATGTATTTCAACTGAGAAAAACTGCCCTCAAGAGAAAGAGAGGAGCCACTGCTCATTGCAGGAAGGATGCATTATCATCTTCTCTCCTTATTTTACTCAAAAAAGTTCAGGTTTGCAACAGAAAGAAAATATCACCCTTTTATTAGGTGATGTCATCCTAATAAAAACTTCATTTGAGACTCATTTCTTTGCTCCAGTAACTCTACTGCACTGGCTTGTGAAAAACATTCAGAACAGTATGTAAAGCACAAACATATCCTTCCAAAAGCCTTAAATAATCCTATGATTTTCTTCAAAATTATAGGGGTTTAGGGAAAAAAAGGGTTGCTTGCTCTTAAAAAAAAAAAGTGCACAGCTTTCAGTAATCAAGTGCTTTTCCACAAGGGAACTCTGGTATCAGTGGCGATATTTTACAAATTAAGCATCCACCTTTTGAGCACAAAGCCTTCAACTGATATAGTCTCCACTGTGTTCTTCTACAAGGAATTCAATTACCATTTACAATAAAAAGAGTTGCAAAATTATTACAGTAATTTATAGAGCTAAGTTACCTCGGTCTTACTAATTCCTTGGACAAAAAAGAACAAGAAATGGGGTCTTTTAAAGGTATGATAGGAATTTTTAATTCAAGAAAAGAGCACTCAAGAATCTCATTAAATATTATTTAAAGTTATAACATTAAGAAATCTAATACGGTAGTTTCATAAAGCATGTTCCCAACAGGTTTCCAATATGCACAGGGGGTCAGGGACAGCTGCATAAATTTAGGATTTGGTTTGCACGAAAACATTATTACTCAAGTATAAAAAAAAAAGCTAGTACACTGTATTTCTTCTCAGTCCCACACATAGATCACAATTTACTTTTTACCTCAGAGGTTTAGTTCCATTGACACTACTGAAAGTTTGATAGCTGAAACAGGATGTAGCTGCATTTAATTTGTGGTGAATTAAAATGATGAACTGAAAACAAACTGAACCAAGTAAAGGGATTTTTATATTTACTAGCTTAAAGCTGTCTTTCTTTTAAAACATGTAAAGAAAAAGTTCTTTAAAAAAATACTATAATAAGGATATTGCTGAATATGTGATGTATGCTACTGCAGTAAAACCTCTTTGTCCCCGAAAATAAAATATATAAGCTCTGACACAGTTCTCACAAAAATAAATCTATTTTTGAAAGCTTATGCAGATGTTCAAATTCATGGTAACAACTGAAGATCTGACTATGCACACTAAGGAAAATACTGCACTAACTTCTAAAAGAGTTGGGGATATCTCATGTCTTACTATCACTTGTTTTATTTGAACTGGGCAAACTTCACAACAGCTTTATTTTGGGAGAATAGAAGGGAAAAATCTGAAATATCAACACAAGTAGGGGAAAATCCCTCAGAACTACAAATGTTACAGTCAAAGCACTAAATGTGCATACTGCAGGAAATCTGAAGTGTGATTTGCAATCTTTAAGCCTGTGATTTTAATGACTAAATACGGTGCTAAGTTCCCTCTACATTCTCACTCTGATGCAGTGCAGCAAGTAGTTGCATGTATTACAAACACTATACATATGTATATTTATATATACACATTTATATAGACACACAGTTTTTTTATATATATATACACACACACATATATATAGAGGGGTGAAAATATAGATATATTTTACACATCCCCCCATATATATATCTCAGAAAAAAGAAAACAGAATAAGCTCCGTGCAAAAAATTTAATCGCATGCATCATCTATATGAGAAGTGACATGAATATGAGTATCCATGTACTTAGCAAGCTGGCTTTTGTTACACACATCCATCATAGTGCTGCATAGCCATTTCTAAATTTAATGGGATAAAATTTTTCATGTATCTGCTTTGTAGCTCAAAAAAAGAATAAAGCATATACTTTTTTCTGTGACTCTCCTAAAATAGCAGAAAAGGGTCTTAAGTTTCTCAGGCTTCCTTGGTGACCGTCCTTCAAACAATCTGAAAAACAAGAAATAAAAGCAATTAATTAGATTTCAGGGATATAGTGCATAGTAATTAGGCTACTTACTAATTGTGATTTGATTTTTTAACTATTATGCACATGTTTCGATTAGCCTTGCATTTAAACACTCTACTGTAGAAAGAACTCTCTAGACAGCCCCTCTGTAACACGGGTCTTTAGGAGAAACAAGTTCGTTCACTTGCTAAGTTTCTGCTGAAGATGCTAAGTGAATGCCTATCTCACTCATACAGATTTTGTAGTATCAAAAAACGTAATTTCAAAATAAACATCCAGGAAAGCTACTCGTTTTATTTGCAACAGACTGGCTTGGATTAAAATGAGTGACTGAGGGGTGAAAACATGTATGTTGAGCACTCCAAAGATCCAAATGTCTTACCCTACTTACAGCTCAGTGAGTTGCAGAGAAGAATTAATGCAACCATATCATTTTCAAGAGTTGCACTGCACCAGCAGTATTTCTAAAGAAAACAACCTACCCTCAAGAGAAATGGCTTCATCCACTGGGCTCCTACTGGCATTCTAGCATTCATTTGTAAAAACCTAAGCATTAAGAAGAAGCATCCTATTTTTAGCCATTAAGTGAATGTATTCTTTTAAGGTTAGCTGAAATACTTTTACTGCATCATCCATCTTCCAGCAACTTGAACACGCATTACTTAATTTCACTTCCAACAAAGTGACAAGGCATTGTTATTGGCAACACATAATGGAATTTATCTGGAAGGAAGAATAGCGGCGACTTCAGAAACAATATCCTTTGAGTAGGAAGTTCACTAAAAGATGTCTGATACAGTGAAAGCCCTGAGGATGTAAGCGCCCCCCCCAATAAACAGTCTAAGTAAAGGAATGACACAACATTATTCATTTGTTTCCATGTACTGGAATGACAACCTGCCTTTAAAACCAGAATGCTATCAGGTGAATTTAGCTTTTAGTAGTGAAGTGAACTAGATTTTTTCAGTATTTAAAAATTCTTATGAAGTATACATGCTGAAGAGATCAATTTCATCCAAAATCTATATAAAGTCACAGAAGCTAATTTTAAAAATGTTTCATGAAAACTTTTTTGTTCTCTCAATAATCAGTCAGGACTTTAAGAAGGCAAACTCCAGACTTATACAGTCTATTTTAAAATGGGCCAATATGCAAGTTCTATCAAGGGGTTGTGCTTGCACAACTACTAAGGGGTTCATAAAAGAAAGAGTTGATGTGTATGTGGGCACATGCACGCCTTGCCTAAATGCATAAATTATCTCTGACCTTTTACCTGGAAGTCTTATTTGGTATGAATCTTTTAAACTGGCTAATTTATCTATTAGCCCAATCATGCCTTTACTAGGTTTTTGCCTCTTTACATCAAATTGAAATCTTGCTTATGCTGCAAACTCTCAGGAGAGAGTTCTTCACATCACAAAGGTGATTCGGCACAACTGGCAGGCTGGGCAGGAGAAGTCTGGAACTGGAAAAACTATGCCTGAAGTCAGATCAAGCTAAAAGGCAATGGGCAAGGCAGATGAACTTGGTTTCATCCATTACAATTACTCACCAAAATGCAGTCACTCTGTCAAGTAGGAAACTTCAACCAAATATTTTTTTAAAACTGAAGTGTTCAGCATTGGCCTGTCTTTTCTCTTGTTAAAAGCTGTGATAATGACCTCTCTTCTTTCTCCTCTGGGATCAAAGCTAGAGTAATGCTGATTTGCTTCTGAAAAATCTCATTTACAGCAGATAAATATTCCCAAAACAACATCTATAATTACAATAATGAGAAGAGATATCTGTATTTCTGTTCTAGCCCTATATGGCTGTGTAAAAACCACAGGGCAGCACAAAAGAATCTGAAAAACTCTGGGTTCTGGCACACGTGTCCCTTGCTGTAGAGGGATACTCCATACAGTGGGGATAGAAGAATACTGTGGCATTCAAAATTATCTGTATTTTGACCTAGTAGCTATATCCATCCGGTAACTACATGCATCAGATCTTTTATAGCAGTTAGCCCAAGAGCTCTCATCACCCTTCTCCTCCTCACAGTATTTGCTTTTCTTTGCTATGGCGTAACATAAGTTGTACTTTCTCTTGAAAATCCACTGTTAAATACAGAAAAATAATTTTTTTAAAATTTATTTATTAAAAATGAAAGCAGGCAACACCACTCCTGCACACGTTTTAGGACTGAATCTACCACAAATAATGTTTGTCCAAAACAGAGCGCACTCATAAAAGGATAGCCATTCATGGCAGGTTGAAGACACCATGTCTTAGATTAATATACTTGGATTTACTTCATATTTTCTGTGTCCAGAATTTACCTTTATTAGTGAGCTAGTGGCAAACTGAAAATGGCTATCAGCAAACATGCCTTTTATTATATATATGTTTGCAAAATACAAAACACTAGTACATTACTTGCAAATTTTCATATAACCAGACCAAGGAACTCTTCTCTTCAGCTATTTCAAGTGCGAGTGCTTTACAACATTAAAATTTGTCCTTTAAAACAATCAGACCAGTAGAAAAATCCTCACCGATTTTAATGGGCTACAAATTAGCCTTAAACCCTCATAGTATCTAATTATTTAAAGTTATTGATATTAACTCAGTTGAATTTGACTGCGTCATATGTTTTTAAATTTCCACAGAAATTGTATCACAATGACATCAATGATTCAGAACACTTCCAGCAAGCTATACTAAAGTGAGAAGAAGAAAAGCACAAGAGAAAACGCAAACCCTCCCCCCCAATACACACAGGCAGCCAAGCTTTCTCAAGCACAGCACAAAGTAACCAGTCACCTTTGTGAATGCAACAGTAAAAGCAAGGGATATTTACAACAATCGAAAATGGCCCGGTCCTGCCCCATTAATTTGAGTGAGGATATAACACGGCAAAGTTATGAACGTTTTAACCTTAAATCTTACTTCTGAAATGATCAATTAGGCAACATTATGAGAAGTTTTATTTCTGAAGCAAATATCTCTAGTTTGAAGAACAAAGCTAGATGAGAGCATCAATAAGTTATTAAATAAAATTCTTCTTCAAGCTCTGAGACACAGATCCTACTAAAAAAACCACCCAAAAATATAAGTGGAAACCACATAATCAATTTCCTGACAGAAGAACCCAAGGCCAAAACCCATTAATTCCTATTAAAGAACTCATCCAAATGAAGTGCACCGTAAATCAAATGCAAAGCGCTGCAAGCTCACTTTCAGTCGAAGTAATTGAAATATCACTGGCAACTGCATATGTAAGCTGTTTTGCTTTGTACAAGATGTTCCCACTGCCATACAGCTAACTTCAATTTAGCAGATACAGGAGCTAACAAAGCTTGCAGGGCTGATCACCAAACACAGCTTCAAATTTATCTCTGACTCCCTGGCTTCCAAGCCAGGGTACAGGCAATGTTAATCAAAGAAAAGACCTCTATAGAGATACGCTTAAGTATTCAAGGAATCAAGGTCAGAGATTTAAAAACATAAGAAAGCAGATGTGTGAACAATGTCATAAACACAAAGTAGACTGTTAAAGTCATTATGGCTAAATAAAAACTCTTTCCTAGCAAATATTCAGACACTTAAATTGTTCTGAAGAGAAATACATATATGAGAAATAAAATATTAAAAATAATAAGAACTGCTATTGGGAAAATGTAAAAAAAATATTTAAAAATTTACTCAACAACTGTCAGTAAACATACAGTAAAGTTACAAGGCAATAGTTTATACTATTTCAATAATTATTACAAAAACGTGTGCATTTATTTTGCATTAGCGTTTTCCTAAAATTTTAGGGTGGGAAAAAGCATTTTAAAAGCGTAATCAATATTCTGGTTTTTGTAGTCTCATTGACTGCAAACTCAAAATTGTCTTATTTTCAACCGACATTTCCACCTTAGAAAGCTGGAGTCAAAAGCTCTAAAGAACCTGCTCCTAAACCCTTTGAGTGCTGAGGGAAGCAGCAAATCTGCAAGGTACTTCAAAGGGTGCATTTCCAATGATGCAACTTCAACATGATTTAATAATGTTAAGAGCTACACAAAAGTAGCCTTGGCATGCACATAGTTTACTGGGGGAAACTTGAACCAGCTTAAGTAAACAGTACCGAAATACGTTGTTTCCAATTAAGGTATAATTAAAATACAGTAGCTTACTTGTAAAATTTCATTTCCAAGGAGCTAAACTGATCCCTTGATGTTACTTGAAGAACTGGCTCCAGTAATTTTTACAAGCAGAAGGAACCATTACAATCACGTGGTTTAACCTCCCAGTTAAATAATTTCATATTGGTATTTCCATCCCCAGCCTGTATCTTCCCATCCCCAGGCTGGGCTTCCTTTGAATGTTTCTGTCCAAAGAGTATAATCATGTCTTTACATTGAAATTGGAACCTATCATAAGGCTCAGAAAGCTGTCCCCGCTGTAACAATATTAAAAAATTTGCAGTATGGATCATACTTCAAAAAACATTTCCCATTCATAAATCCACGGCATTTCACGTGTGCTGTTCGGAAAAGTGTGGATACACAATTTTATACTTACGGTCCCCACAATTAACTATACGTGCTTTTTCTTAACTACCACAGGCACTAAAAAGTGCCTTTTTCTTTACTACTATAGTTGAAGACACACTTTTATTCCTTCTTGTATTTTAGTGTGATCTCACTAAAGATAACAGCATCTAAGCAAGTGCAAGACATTTTATGAAAACAGCATTTTTCTCCTACAAATAAAAGTGGAAGAAGGATTTACAAGGAAGTAGTACGGACAGATGAATTTCACCCAGTAAAGGGACTGAGCAGGGGGAAGGATGGAAAGTTAAGGCAGAAATGAAAATAATGAATAGACGTTACCTTCAATCTCAAGAACAGAGTTAATCACTAAGCAGAGCTTTAGTCTAATGTATAGAATGACAAAACACTTGGAAAAAAGAATAAAATAAGCACCTTGCTTTTTGTATCTTGTTGCATTTCAAAGCCTAAGCTTATCTGATGTATACATGTAGGGGTGGAAATACCATGCTTACGTATATTACTGTCAAATTTGTATTACTCTCCATAGGATTGAGGGCTATTTCAATTAAAAGGCTGAGCATTCTCAATTGCTGGCAATCTCAATGGGAACTACTAAAATTTCATACTGATATATACACAATAAACTCATCATTTAGGATTACATCGGTTGCACTGGGGAGCACCCACGAAGCATCTCTTCCATCTTTCTCCCGCAATTTCCTCCCCCGGAAAAAAAAAAAAAAAAGTGGAGTTCCACAAAGAGAAGAAAAAAAAAACACCTCTCCCTTTTGCAAAAACAGTATCATATAAAGTATGATAATGAAGCATTTTTTTAAGATTTTATTTGCAATGCTAAGCACAGTTGATCAAAACACTGTTTCAGTAAGGGTTCTGTCACAATATTATTTGACATTTTTATTCAATTGTGCTCAAGGTAACCTTAGTCACGTATATTAAGGACTACCTATAGAGCTTAGTGTATCTAATGTCTAGGAAATCTGTATGCAATAATGTGCACAGAGAGAGAGACCTCATCATGTAAGAGTTGGAATGTGTATATCATTAATGTGTGCTTATCACATGATTGCACAGGATAGAGAACAATCTCTTTCACTCTCTAAATATATGAGAGCAATTCAGCCTACCATATAGGAATAACTGGAATTACATTAATTACCTGTATCCTTTGCCTGAAGTATTTTCTGAGAAAGCTGTTTCAATTGATTATGTATTGGGTGGGGTTCCCACCCATACAGAAATATTCACCTGCCTTTTAAACCAGAGTGCTACATCACTAAAGCTTCATTTCAATGAAAAAGATGGAAGATAGTTCCAGTCAGTTACTGGTCTTCTTGTGAAGGACTTCTTGTGAAGAATGGAGCTGCAACAAGTGTTTCATTGCTACCATTTACACTCCCCTTATCAAGAGGAATGAATTACACAATGTTTCATTCCTGCTTACATACCTGTATTTTGTCAATAGCAATACCCCAGGCCCACTCTGGTCTTCAAAGCACCCCAAGGAGTGTGCAAGACAATCCACTAGGATGCAGGAAGAAAATATTTTTGTACCATTCATCAAATAAAAAAATATTTTTAAATAGTGTTTATTTCATCTTTATCTCATCCTTTTTTAATTTCTTTTTTGTGCATGTTTTAGAATGCCATATACTAGTACCACAGCACATGTAATTCATAAGTAAATAAATATGCATATATTGGGGGTGCTTGCTCAAAAACTTTTTACTGATAGGTATGTGTGATCAAGAGAGTTTGGAGACCACTGCCCTAGACAGCTTTAAATACTTAAACATAAATTACATAATGTAAGAGGAGGAAACCTTAGCAAATTTAAAATAGGAAACTCATATACAATGTAAAATATAAACCCTTACTAGAAAGTCGTGCAGCCATTGAAAATATTTTAAGTGGGAACTAAAAGTAAAGCTATTCAGAATATCAAAACTTCAATTCATGAAATTTGGACTTTATATAAAGCAAAACCAGAATAATCCAGATGAGAAATTCCTCCCACAGAGATTAAAGGCAGGCAAATTAACCAGCTTTCTGACAGCACAAAAGGGAACGCCACTGTCCAGATCTTGCACTTCCCAATAGGAGAACGTACACAACCTTATACAAGTTAGGTACACCAACCTCCGTTCTGTTTTTCTGGTGCCTAGTGTATGTCTCTTCCACTTAATAACATGAATTCCATCTTTCTATATTAAAACCACCTTCCTTTTCTCTGTTTATACAGGAAGTAATTTAGAGTTTTTGAATTCCCCTGGCATCAAGTAGGAGAAAAACAATGCATTCAATAATTCAACCTCATAGGCAATTTCTTATTTACTGTCATGTGTCATAGGTACGAGCTATCGTCATCTCAAAGTTATTTAAGAACGTCGTACTATTCAACACCCTTAAGTTTAAATATGATTTCAACTTTAGATTAAATAGTGACTTTTAAGATTTGTACAAGCAAAAAATTGAGTGATATAACTTTGTTGGTAATCTAGATGCAAAAACTATCTTTCTGTCTCAGACACTCACATATACCCACATCTCTATTCTCTATGCTTTTCATTTTGTACTTTTGTTTATTGTGGCAAGTAACTTGGAGCATTATAAACCTATTTAGAGAAACAGTTTTGGTGATTTAGGAGTCTTAAAATACATCAGATTCATACTTGACTGATGAAATGATAAGATGCTTACTCCAAGTACTCATCACCAACAAATAGCAGGGTAAAATGTTTTAACCTGAGGATCTAAACCAAAAGACATCCCACAGCATGGTACAACTAAGTTCTGGACTAAATTACTATATTTACTAAGCTAACAAAAAAATATTCAGATTGAGTACTGTTTTAATCACCAAAGCAAAGTAATTACGCCAGACTTGTTAAGAATAGCGTCCTTTTAAAGTTGTCTATTTAAAGAGTATTTCATCATTTACCATACACAAATGTTGATTTTAAATTTTTCAGAAAATGATACTCTAAAGTATTCCATCCAAGGCTAATTAGAACATATACCTAGGGCAGGCATAACAGAATCAGTTTTGTAGGATCAGTGTCTGTAAACTCAGGAAAAAAAACCCAAACAAAACCAAAAAAAACTTAGAAGAGGAACAATGCATCTCAGTCCAAATCAAGTTCTCTCAAAGTCGCTAGATAATTTATTCCCCAGAGAACGCTCGTTAGTGTTGCAAAATTGATGTTGTTTATGAAGAGACAATTGCATTACTGGTAAATTAGATTTCAATTCTCCTGCATAAATGTACTATACAGTTTGCCCATTTCCTTTCATATATTATATATTCCATAAAAGACATATATATCTTAACTAGTGGGTTTTTCCCCCTCATTTCCAATCACTTGAAATTACTTTAAAGGTTTGTTTGATAAAGATGAAGAAATTCAGTCCTAGGGGAATACCGGCAGTTTCAGACCAGAGCATCCACTAATATAGGTGCCAAAAGATCCACCAGGCTTATGTCATTAGACATACTACCTTGAATTATGAATTCAATCTCAATTGCTTTGATGGGAGCTATTACACATGCATATTATCTCCAGTTTAACTACAGTAGTTTTTTGAAAAAGGAAAACAGAGGGGTTATTGTAACTTGACACAACAGCTAAGAATGGATCTGTAGCAGGTCAAAGACACAGCAAAAGCAAACTGGGTCCCTGACAAACCTGTCTCCTTTTCAGTCATCCAGAACACTGACTCAAGATTGCAAAAATTTTTTTCCTTATACTTTTCTTTTACATATAATCAAACTAGGTAGTTTCCCAAATTACCAAATTCTATAGTGTTAAGACACAGGTCTGATAACTTGGGCGGGGGTGGGGGGAAACCTCCACAGCGCAGTCTTGCATGACAGTGGATGGTATCCATTTCAGCATCTTATCAAAAATAAATGCAAGAACGCACAGTTCAGTCTCATCTTTAATATATTTCGAGAGGAATATATTTTTTATGAGTGCTACGTTAAACCACAAACTATTCACAAAGAAGATTAATTATGAGCATCACCATAAGAAACTAAACTGTGCAACCAATGTCACAATTGTAGAGATGATCTCAGAAGAGTCAATGCAATTCATGCTCTACATTCAACCAGCATACAAATTCCATGGAAAATTTATCAGTAAGAGGAATAAAATGGCAAATTTAGTTATTTCTTTCTTTTGTGATGGGATATTTTTGCATAAAGTTGCCTGATCTATTTCCATCTTATATATTATAAAAGTATTTTTAAAAAGAAAAACTGAACTCTTTAAATTTAGCTTGATATTTTGAACGGAAGCAGTATTTTATGCTATTTAGTATGACCTAATGCTTGGCCACTGAATGGACGTCATTCTATCTACGAGAATTCATAAATATTAAAGCTCTCAAAGTTAAACTATGAATTCCATTTTTTTAACTACATTTGAAATGAATTATGTTATTAATGACTTAAGAATCATAACAGGCCCATCCTTGCCAAGTACAAAAGGGAAGAATTCAATTAAATTACTGAGTATTTCATTACACACAGGTGACTTTGTCTGTAGCATGATGAACAATCAAAACAGACAGTCAGTGTCACAACATACTATTAGACTAAGTGCTTCACTGTCAAAAAAGGAATGCTCACTTTTTTTCCCCTCTCATCTGGCAAGACCAACAGGCATGAGAGGAGAGGTAAAGCATAGATGACTTCTGTTAATACTAGCACATACAGTGGCGTTCCTTCCAATGAGCTGCAGTTATTAGCACATGCACCAGCATTCAAACAACTTGCCATCATCACTGTAGTAACAGTGCCAAGCACTGGCGCACCAGAAAATGCTTAACAGAGGGAGAAAGGGGGGGGGAGAAAAAGAAAAAGAAAAAAAAGGAGTAAATTCTCAGTATCTTGCACTGACTGTCTGTTGTTTTGTCAAACAGATTTGTACCTTGGGGGGAGTAGGGGTGGAAGTCACAATATGCTAATTAATACCACAGAAAAACCTAAAGCAGGAAGAAGACTGGGAGGGAAGAGGGAACATGACAGCATTTAAATGTAGAAACTGTAACTGTTTTATAGTGTATAAAAAGGTACTAATGTTTAAGTCTGCATAAAGTGAATTGATAAATGACTGCTGTGTAAAAACTGAAAACACAAGAAAGAAACAGCTTATACAGTTGTGTTTCTAACTTAAGGCACAAATTTTATTTTTTCAGTCTCAACGAGTTGAGGGGAGGGGTGGAAGCCTTTTGTATGGATGTAGAAAGGGCATGCATAGTGGAATCGAGGAACACCACATTTGCTGAAGAAAAAACATCCCTCAAATGCTAGCATCCACTCAGTGATTTTGTTTCGTTAGGGAACCATGGCAGATTATTTTTTTGTACCCAAAGAACAAAGTAATTAATTCACAGTCATGTAGCAGATGAATTATGCTGAGGAAAGAACCAAGTCTGGAAAAAGCTTCAGACCATAATACCGTGGGGAGAAAGGGCTGCTGTGTGGAACAATCTGTTATGCCCACCTCTAAGCAGACAGAGCAGAGTAGCAGCCTCCAAAGCCTTTACATCAAAACATTTTTATAAGGGGGGGGGGGGGGGGGGGAGTCAAAACCATTTTAACTTCAGTCATTTCCTACTGCCTTTTGAGTATATCCAGCTTCACGAAAGGCTTTTTTGCAAAAGCTGAAAATACACACTGCAGTGGACCAAACCTTATCATCTTTACAAGTCTGAAACAATAGCTGAAAACATGACATTTTATTCTCTGTCCTTGCTACTAAAGGGCAAGAAAATACAGGGTTGACAGGAGGAAAAAGAAATAGGATACTACCCATCCTCCTTCTGCCCCCTCATTTTAGATTTCAACTAAGTCAGGTTATATACAGTAGCACGATAGAAAACTGTAAATTCTTGTAGTACTCTGTCCACCACTCACACTCTTCAATCTCCTTTTGCTTTTATCATGCCAGTCCCCCCCTCACTGACACATTCCCCTTTATTTTATCCACTGCCTGTCACACCTTGTATCCTACTTCACTAATCTGCTCATTATCAAATGCAAAATACATGGGGGTGGAATTTTGGTCCAACAAATGGTTAAGTAAAAAGAGGACTGAAAAAGGAAACTGTAATTATACAAAAATCACATAAATTGGCAAACGCTGAGGAAGAGCCACTTTTAATCCTCAAGAACCAGAGGACAGCAGCTTCCCTTCTTTTCTGTAGTTTGGCAACAATATTCTTGCACTTACACGAATAAAGATGGCTTTCTATCCTATGTGACTAAAAGCTGAGCATTACCTCATCCATAATGCAAGAGGAAGGCCTGAAGGTTGTCTGCTGCATTACCCCTTTTAAATAACATTGTCGGAACCTACTATGAGTTGGCACTAGGAAGCCAAGTCAGAAAACAAAGGAGGACTGACTGGAATAGGGCAGAAAATCCTGAATACTTTATACTGATCATTCTTCAAGTCTATGGCAGGAAACTATTTACCTAATAATTTGCCAAGGCTTTTTTATTGAGAAGTAGTTCAAAATATTATGCCTCAAGTTAACCACTAGTATTACACTGTACTACTGTGACTTTACATTGCTATGCAATGTTCATAGAAGAGAATATTAATTTACTCCAGTGACTTAACAGTATTTTATTCTGTAGTTGGTAAGAATTTAACTGCTTGATTTATAACATGGTTAAGTTACAACAAAAACTGGTACCTTAAAGTCCTTTAAAAAAACCATAAAATTCAGCTAGAAGTGTGTAGCTGGTACAAACAGAACTCTTTCCAGAACTTTACTGTCCTCTTTCACTGCTCTGAACATAACTTTTAATGCATGGATGGTG
The DNA here is from genome assembly GCF_035582795.1 of Mycteria americana. Lineage (NCBI taxonomy): Eukaryota > Metazoa > Chordata > Aves > Ciconiiformes > Ciconiidae > Mycteria > Mycteria americana. The sequence continues at coordinate 31,628,010 of NC_134370.1, forward strand.
CTTTTCATTTATTTGTTCTTATGGTGGAAAAATATGCTGAATTGTATGGCATATTAATGCCCATCCACACTTCTCTTCTGTAACCCACTGTGCTGTTGGAATAAACACCAAGACAGTGACCCTAGTCTCTCTTCTGAAATACACAGCGTAGAGAAACCTGTGCTAGCCCTTAAAGACAGCAAACACCAAAACCATTATTAGCACATCGGCATGCCTGACAATTTATTCTGGGAAGTTCTAGTCTAATATAGCTCTTATGACACATGTACCCAAGTGTGCTGGATCACAGGTTTATATTTCATCTAGGTTTTCAGAGCATATACACTACATACGTTAACTGTGGGGAATAAGAAAAACTCTAGACCAATAATCTATCCAAGCTCCAGCCTAATAAACTTAAGGTTGATCTACACAGACTTGTATGGAAGTGCCCAGAAGACGACAAACTCTCATTTCCAATCTACAAGTCCATGTGAACCATAATATTCTACAGCAGGAAATGTCTCCATCCTCTGCCCCCATTTAAAACCGAAATAAGCATATTTAAAAAAAAAAAAAAAAAAAGATGTGAAGAAAAATTTCTAATCAAGTCTGTCTGTAAGCTAGCATTGAGGAAAAAAGAATAAGTGTTTGTTTAGAAATTAGAGTATCTTTAATTAAATTCTTACTGTGGTCTTGAAACCTTTTTAGGCTAACTTGTAGCAAAAAGGACAGGTTTATTTTAACATGCAGCTCTACAACTGCCTTAAAATGATAAGAGATTGTATGAATGCTGAAGAATCAAGTCCTATTGATCTGACTTAATGTGCAGATCACCACTGCTGACACAAAGGAGAAAACAGAAACATGGCTGGGGAAACACTGACCTTTAATTTAAATACATATAGAACACTTGAAGCACAACTGAAATAAACCATTTGCAGACAAATGGCTTATGAGGAGGTAGGGAATTGTATCAGCCTAATTATACCAGAGCAAGAGCGTGTCTGTGCACGTGCCTGCATGAAAAAAAGAAAAATTTGGAATATTAAGCATATCTTCCTGTGCACAAGATCTTTTCTTGCATAGTTGCATAGTTTTCTTGTCCCTTAGAGGTAAACAGAAGAGACAGAAAGCAAACTACTGAAATTAGTGACAAAAACATGAAAGAAACAATGAGTTTCTCCCCTAAATGACAACAATAATATTTTCATTGAAAGGTTATCAGCTTCATTTACTCCAGAGTGCCATACCTGTTGAAGTTAATGTCTGGATAACTAGAATACTCAGACTTCATCTTCGCATTGCGACGTGGAAAAGTACAGAAGAAAGCATTGGCTAGAAAACTAGCAATCTGCTCCTGTGACATTGTGATCGAGTGATTCATCTTTTGTTTCAGTAGAGGTATTGGCTACCAACAAAAGAAGTGAGGGGGAGGGAGGGGCAGGGGAGAAGGGAGGGAAGGAGAGAGAAAAATAATTAGCTTACCCCTTTTAAAAGAAAAAACAGGAGCACAAAATTACATTTGTTAAATTAGAGCAAGAGTAATTTAGGCCATTGGTGAACCCTTTAATCAGCAGCACCATTAAAGTCAAGAACAGTTTATTCAAGACAATTCGGAAAAAGCTTGCTTGACAAACTGCAGATTTCTAATCAATAATAAAAAGAAAGACCAAGAAAACACAACTTATCAAACAAAACCATGGGGAGTGGAGAGGGGAAAAAAAGATAGATGGGGTGTTGCAAATCCTGGGCAATCTTAAAAACTGATGTAAACCCCCACTTTCAATAGCTGTGTAGTTAAGAACCCTTAAGGAATGCTTTCAGCTACAATAACCATGCTTTATACTTTACAAAGAAATGTGGAAGTCATGCCACAGATCATCACTCTATGACTTGCTTTGAATTTTTTTCCATCCTACTTGAAGAAATAACACTGATAATATTTGCAGAAAGTGCATGATTATCCATTCTTTTATAATCGGAATGAACAAAAAGCTCAGCTCGACTTTGGTCTTCAGTTTGGAGTTTTATTTTACTCTAGTCAGGGTTTCTTTAATATAAAAAGAAACAAAGGGACTGGGGGAACAAAAAAAACCCTGAAGTGTTATACATCTTCCATTTTATCAGGCTTTAGCCTCCTGATTTGGAATTTTTGCTCATCACATTCACAGCTTTTTTTTTTTTTAATTATGTGATAATACGGGGGGGGGGGGGGGGGGGGGGGGGGGGGCAGGGAGCAGGAATCATTCTGACTACTAACGAGTCCAGTAACAATTACGATAAATCCACTTGACAGGAGAAAGAGAACACTGTTTTCACCTCTTCTTCCAATATTCTCAGCCATCATCATTAGCCTAGCTCCAGGAGAGCTGAGCAGCTATATTTTAATCCTTTTAGTTGTGAATACAGAAATTGCTACTAATTTAGACTGTTGAATACACAGCCTTGTTCACTCCACAAAACAAACAAGTTTTCCTTCATTCTTATAACTATTACATTCACATTCACTGAATCTCATTCTGTCTCCTGGCTATTTAATTAACAAGCTATATTATGATGGCTGAAGTCACACAGCTAGAGGGAGGAAAAAAGCCTGAGAAGCTCTCTCTAGTAAGTTCTACAAGCCTATAAAAATAGGATACTTTGGACAGTATGTTACATTGGAACAAATTTAGCTTTATGTCTAACAAAAAAAATGAGTCTGACAAAGTTCTTCACAATTTACACTGCCTAACAGCACCTAATCTTTATAAAAGGCATTACTACATGAACTTGCAAGTCTTGTGCTTGACTTTGTGTTCAGAAACTTATAGCATTCTCAAAAACTTTCCCCATCAAGTGACTAGTAAAAAAATTTAAGAAATATTCATATTGTTTGAAATTATATATCTACTGTACGACCCCTGCAGCATAACAAAGTAGGGAGAGATTTTCCCTGCTCCTGTCCAACAAAATCAATTCGGAAAACTGTAACAAAGGAGCTTACAGATTAGAGTCGTTACTCTGCTAATGTGTTACCTATCATACAGCCTCACTTACTTGATCAGTCCTATTCACTTTTATCAGCTTTACTACCTACAGAACTGATTCCCATAACAATAATAAAAAATTAGTTAAGGTTTGCATGTGTGCAAGTATTGTGATGCTCTAACTAGAATAAAATATGCTCCCAAGTAAACGAAGGCTTTATGAAAATACTACTTCTAGGATTAAAAAATTTCCAAAATAACAAAATCAGATGTTTTAAGACTATTCAAGTATTTCCATTTAGAAGTGTGATTTTCAAACCTGAAAGGTTTCATGGTCATTTCATTTAAGAAAAGCAAGAAGCAACTCCAGCATATAGAATGGAAAGTATTACTGAAGTTCAGGCTAAAAATACGACAGCGAGATATATTTTTTTACATTCTATTATAACATTATAGATGTGCATTGTCTGTTCTGCTCCCTAGGCCTCAGCTACATTCAACACAAAAACTATAGCTTTTATTAAGAACATAACATGATCTTGATGTTTTGACCTTAGCCATTAGTTACAGTTTGCAGAAAAGTGGTCTGCCACAGAGCACTTAGCTAGCTGTGTCTACTTACCTGGGTGCAGATACTAGGGAGACAGAGCGCCAGCTTGACCATATCAGGAAGAATGGACTGGAACAAGTGTTGAGCCTCTGCATCTTCAAGAACCTGTTAAAAAGAAAGGGGAAAAAAGAAAAAAAAAAACAAAAAGGCTTTTTACCTCAGAAATAATGATTGTATGAAAAGTTTGTGAAAACAGGACCCATCCAAAAGAAATGAGAGAAAAAAAAATAGGTCCTATTAGCTTCGTGCAAATCTGTAGCATTTTTCATTGTAGTACCTCACTGCATTTTACCTTGCAATAATCCACTAATTGAAATACAGAAACAACTCTCAACAGTTGCAAAAAGATGTCACCAAACGCCCTAACAAGGAACCTTGAATAAGTTACCATTTGACTCTTTCCAAAGCAATGAACCAAATTCTCAATTGATAAAAATCACTACTTAACCACAACAGTACTGGAACAATTTACTTAACTTTCATATTCAGGTCATAGTCCAAGACAAGTATGTGTGACATTCTCCCGTTAAGGACATATGAAACACACTGCTGGGTCAGATCAGTGGTCCTCAGCAGCAGCAACAGGAAATGCTATGCAAGAAGAGCATGCAAGCCTGGGCACCTTCTGCTGTCCATCCCCACCATGTTCCCTCAAGTATAGCTATTGGATTACACACGTTAAAGGGTGCAGCCTGCCTGGTCCCACATGCTGAAGTTGCAATCTTTTCAGTGTCTTCCTGTAAGACAGCTGATCCTATGACTATTTTAGCTGCCCCTCTCTACCTGCTCTAACACTCTTCCTGAGAAGGAGAGACCAGAATTGACAACACTCAAAAAAATGGGTACACCAATGTTTCACAAGGCTTCTCAAAGCTTTTATACTCAAGACCAAGTCACATCAAACCCTTCTTGTCCTATTCTCAATTCCCTTTCTGACACTGTCTCACTGCCAAAGTGTATCAAGCCAATGTATTCAGAGGAAGTCCAGGATCTCTCTTCTAAGTTGCAGCTGCCAGTTCAGAGCTCAGCATCATGTACCCAGGGTTTAATGAACGCACCCACATTCATTTTTAAAAGGTGCAAAAGGTTCTTTACAGTGGGCAATGCTCTTCTAAGAAAAGCTAGGATAGGCACATGAATGGGAGGTTGTGAAGAGAAAAGCAGCATAAAGCAGTGCAGTTGCAACACGCACAGCAGCACAAAAGCATGCCATATCCTCAAAGGTCTCACATTCTGCCATATGAACAGGCTGAAGTAAGATCAAGGAGAGGAAACTATATTCTCCATCTTCCTGTGCAGTGCTGCAGTTTTTCCCCTGATCTAGGGATCCAGGCACCAGATGTGACTGGCTGTTAGATCTGCATGCTGCGTTTAAGGCAAAAAGCAAAGAGAAGACAACACACAACTTGCGCTACAGCTGGAGAACGGAAGATGAAGGTCACTGTTCAGCCTTCTGCCTCCCTTTTTCCCCTACATCTAGGGAATCTGTATTTGAGACAACTACCTTCTACCAGTTTCTTGATTAAAATAATTAAAATTCTGAAACTGTGGCTTTAAAACTATAGAATATTCTTTTTCAAGTAAAACTGTTAGAAAATAATTGGATTTACTACCAATTTCACACAAAACCAATAGCAGACAGAATGGCTGAAACAGCATCAAGATATTACCAATGTCAGTTTCTGCAACACTTAAGACTAATTGTGAAATCACAGAAAGTGATCTTTTTACTCATATAATCAAAGCTTTGTAATTCACACTTCAATGGAAAGTTTCACACAGACTTCAGAATGTAAAAAAAGATACTGGCAATTTTCTTGAGAAGAGGAAAATACGATGCCTCTGATTCAAAGCATACTGTTCCCCATAAACGCCAAGCTGAAAATATTGTTTGAAGGCTAACAGCTTCTGTTCTTCAAGATCATTAAAATAACTATAGAAGTATCTCTGCTCTATTCCCTCTCGTTCCAAGTGATATAAAGGGATAAGAGTACCCAGAAAATTAAAAAAAACCAACAAAACACAAACAAATGCTCAAATGACAAACAACTTATGCTAGGGAAGGGAGGAAAATAAAACAATTCCAATACCAACACAGTTACTTTCTATGCATTACGTATGCCGCTCATGGAGACATACAAACAAGGTTTGAATTTAAAGTTTTAAATTGAAACAAGAACTTACAAAGAACAGCGAGCCTAGGAAGCATGAAAATAATAGAGAAGGAATCCAAGTAATATACAAATTATTACTGAAAGTCAACTTTTTTTTTCCTAAGGTTAAGAAATGAACAAGATGCATATCTTTCTCTCCTGTTGTTGGCTCCATATGCACATACATATTTAGACAGTATAAGTCAGATATTGAAAATTATGACCTAACCTTTAACATCATCTGCTCTAGCAGGAAACTTTCCTCTGTTCTTAGGCACAATGTTTTTAAGTACCATAAAGTAACAAAACGAGTATTTAAAGGCTGGAATTTCAGATCTTGATACCTAAAATGAATATGTAAGTTAAATCTATTCAAAAGATGACATTTAACCTCAGATGTCTACCAGGCTGTCAAATTCTGATATTCTCTCCCCTTCGGGTAACACTTCCTCTCTTTTAAAGTTGACATATAAATAGTGGCTGCTATGCTTTGCTGACTGCCACAAACTATACAGTATCACTTATCTGGTGACATATTACGGCACTGGACTTTGTCATAGCTGTCAAGACTTCAACCTTTTCTTTATGCTCCTTTGAAAACAATATAATAATAGTATGAGACAATTTCTTCCCCAAACAGAAGAAGGGCCAGCAATTGCACAGCTCAGCTCTGATATAAAATGCGTAACTACAAAGTTCACTTCTTAAACTCTGAAATTCTACTTTTCCTTCTCCTTACCTTCCTAATGTACCAGAACACATTCTCCTCTCTACATTATTCCTATGCATGACTTTTACTAGACCTCCACTAAGGAAAACATCAAAATTTGGAGCTGTTAATGCCCAAAAGTGTTCTCATTGGACTTCAGACAGATTATTCTTACATGTAAATGACAAGTAAGGTGGGGTTTTTTTTTTTGCGAAAAGCTTTGGGTGCCATAGAAACCTTACTATGTTTTCACAAGATAAGTCACTTAAAGGACCCCACAACTTTAAAAAGATGATCATTGTGAGTGCTAAGTTCACAGAGCTTGTCAAGAAACTCCTAACTCTGCATTGTTCTCTAATCAAACCACCAAGCAGCCTAAGCATCCCTGTTTTGAGTAATCCCCTATTTAGGCAAAGGTCTCCTAAATATTGCAGGGAAGCAAATCAATAGTTTTCAAGCTCAAACATAGTTTGTTTCTTCCCAGAAGTTCGTAACTTCACAAAATAGCTGCTGCAGTGAGTGATCTAAGAACTCTGTTGTTCAACTGCAGGTGCTATTTTTTGTTTTCTGTTTGTTTTTTTTTAAACAAACAAACAAACAAAACAAACCTTTCTCCCTAAAAATAACTCTTTGGGGAACTATTTAGTCCTGTGCTTCCCATTTATATCTTGAGGCTATAACCCATTATTGAACAGTGGCAATAAGCCAGAAATATGTATCCTTCCTTGCTTTAAGTTTCTAAAAAAACTAAGTAACTTGAGTCATGGCCACATCCATGTAATCATAACTCCCCCTTTCTGCCCATGGACTCCTCCTGTACAGGTAACATTCCTGTGAGGTTTCTATGAAAAAGAACACCTGCAAACCCCTGGCTGCTTGGCCCTCATCCTCTTTTGACCACTAAACCAGCATGCCACCACATTTGCAGCTTTGTAGACCAGCCACTGTCACTGCATATTCTCAGCTACGCTCAGTGCAACACAGAGCCTGGTGTTATCTGTGACAGTCTTTTCAGACATTGAAAGCAGCAAAAAAAGAACACTCAATCATGGAAAGTAAACGGATTCCAGGACATGGAATGCTGACACCACAGCTACATCTGACAGACATCCCACAATGCAAATGCCAAACTGGGAGAACCTAGCAACAGTACAGAAAATACCTGGTCACAGAACTGAATGAAGATTTATTTAGAAGGAAACTCTTCAGGAAGCAGTGACTTGTACTGATGTAAAATCCAGCATATTTAGAGTCACATTACGTATTTGTACTGATGTAAAATCCAGCATATTTAGAGTCACATTACATATTCTACTTATTTGTTGCTGCTGAAAGAGGGATGTGTTATTCTATCTCCCCAAATACACACATACCCCCACCACATTTCACCAGTTCCCATGTTCATCTGATAATTTCCTGAGAGATCCTTCAGCTTGCTAACACTACAGGAAAATAACTTGGGGGGGGTGGGTGGGGTGGGGGGTGTTAGTCTTCCTCTGCATTAATAAGTCGAACCAGCCTACCAAAAAGTCATGCATTATTAGATGCTGCGCAGGGTGGATGGTAGGTGAAGCAGAACCAGTCACACCCTTGTCAATGGGCTACAAAGGCAGATACCAGTTACAACTCTTCTCACTGAAAAAGCAGTAATATTCTAGTTAGTATGAAGCTGTTACAACAAGCACCTCACTTTGAAGTAAGTCTCCTAGTAAGGAGCATCTGTATTGATTCAGTAATGTGCTTTTAACTGTGTACAATCTTTTCCAAGGCTACAACTATGCAAAGATTAAGAGAAAGGATTGGATTTCCATTGTTAAAAAAATATTTGTTTTATAACTTAAGGAATTCTAAAATACGAAATGGTTGTCAACAATTTTTGATGCAGGAATACATTAAGTATCCTAGCAATTTTGTTTCTAAACAATTGATCAGTTTCTCCTTTCCTTATTATGCATACATGTCCTTTGCAGCTTCCTTCAGGATTTGAAATAAAAAACAAAAATATTATTGTTGACTTTATTTGTAGTCCTCCAATCATGCAAAAAATTATTTAGGAATTAAATAAAAGCAGGGGTTATACCCTGAGGGAAAAGTATATGGAATCAGAGTTGCAAAGCATGACTTGCCTTTTGCCAAAGAAATCACTTGGCGATTTCATCAGTATTTGGAGTGACTGATTAAATGAACATGACTTAGGGCTCCAATTCATAAGATGCAAATGGTTCAGTGAGCCGTAGCAGAGGTAAGAGCTCTTGGCCAAACTTGTATTGCAATTTTGCAAAATGAACATTTATACTGCAGCAGAGAGGCCTGACGAAATGCCGCCATAACTAATGGCCTCTTGTCACTATAAACCAGTCCTCCAAAACGTAATGAACGAGTACGCCTGACAGTCCTAATAAGAAGGATCTGAGGTAGCATGGGGTGATAGTGATGGTAGAGAGTTTAAATCTAAATCTGACAGCTCATCAAACCAAACAAACTGCACATACAGAACACAAATCTGGACAGCTCTATCTATCACATGGGAAGGTAGAGTCATCATGCCAACAGGCAACCAGCATGCTAAGACAGCAATGGCTTAATGTTTTCAATTTGTTTGGTTTTATTTCCCCACGCTAACTTTTGTGGCAGGACAAGGACCAACTGAACCACGTTCCTAAAGATGAAGGGGAAAACCAGAGTGCTTCCTTCAGACTGTGTGTCTTTTATTTCCTAATTCTAATAGATTTTGACCTTCTGACTTTTTCCTTCCCAGCTGCCGTAATACCTCATGCGCTTTCTTAGAATTACTTTGTTTCAGTTTGTGTTTGTAAGTACTCCGTACCATCAGTTACTATACTGAACTGTCTTTCCAGTAACAGCTTTCCTAATTATTTTAATGTAAGATATAATATGGTTAGAGGTAGTAATAGCCTCCTAACTAATTAGACAAACTGTGTAACTTCTATGTACTCTATTCACAGTAAGTTCATTCTCTCAAATTTCAGTTTTTTGGTTTTCATTATCTTCAATTTGTCTCAAATAAAAACATATCTCTGTACATTTTTACAGGGCATTAAGATCCATATGATGAATACTTCCAAGCTGAAAAACTTGGTTGCAAATAGAGGCGTAGCATATAAGGACATATACAGCCTACCTAGATGTAACATCATTATTAAACCTCCTTCAAGTCTGCAATTCAAAGGAAATAACAAAGACAGACGTGAACAAAGCAATACTATTCACATTCTCACAAAGAGAAAGATTTGCTTGGTGCCACATGCAAGGAATATGCAGGTGGAACATGCTACAAAGTCTAAGACAACTCGGAATGGTCTCCTGAAAAAAATTTGATCAACTTTTGTAATTTTGCAATTTTGATGAGGATAACAGGGAAAGCAAAAAACTGAAAAAAAGTAATAAAATATATTTGGGGAACAAAGACAATAGGAACTTGTGTTTGAAGGCTTAATTTCTTTTTAAGACTGTTAACAGTCTTGTTCTACCCATAAGCATTTAAAATGCTGCTTTTTGTCATTCAATGCATAGACTGTACCTCCCTTCCAAAGGCTCCCATTTCACTGTCAAATGAGATGTAAGAGTTCAATTGTGCTCTTGCACTATTCTACAAGATATTGGTTCTTGTGCATTTTTGGATAACGTTAACAATTTCAATTTCCCACTTTTTTTTTTTTTAATGTGTATTCCACAGAAGAACCTCCCAGGCATCCTGAGCTATCTCCCTCACTATTCCCCTCCAGCTAAAACTTTCCTTTGAGATAACGCTTATACAAAAACTTAAGCGTACTTAAGCAATCACAACATGTGGCTGCTCCTTTATTGCACTAAGCAACATTGTCTTCATTTTCTCTTCCTTCCAGAGCAGCCTGTACTTATTTACGTGTTCTCCTGTCTCATACAGAAGTCACATGCTTTTTGTATGCTGCTTATATAACACTTAAACATGGTGGAGTCTAGATCCACGACTAGAACTCCTCGGTGCCAACAGAACAACCAAGCCACCGTCTATGACATTTAAGTCTTTTACCTGAAAGTAAACCAACCTCATGCTGCCAACCTGTACTTCCTTTCTTCCCCTAATCCTTGTCATAAGTGCTTTTAAACATTATAGAATCCTAGAAGTAGACTCTCTCAATCTGTTATTTGGAACAGCTGGGAAAAAAACCCAACAAACAAACAAACAAAAAACCCCACACAAAAAAACCCCAAAAGCCTAAACAAGTTCTTATTGGGTGACTTTGAAAACTAATATGTTAACTTAATACACCTCCAAAAAAACCAAGCTTCACTAAGTCATACTCTCTACAAAGCCTTTTCTTCTGGACAGGGAGTAGATGAATTCTACTTAAACACATTGTGCCACAACTATCAGTGTATCTGATACCTAGACAGAGACACGAGGCTGCAGCCCACTAACTTGCATGCCTATGTAAAACAGACTCTTTGTCATAATGTAAAATATTACACATATAAACAAGATTGAAACCTAGAAGCAAAGTGGGAGTTGGGGGGTGGGGATTTTAGTTCCCATTTCATTAAGTTATTGAACTTCCAAAACTGCAGGAGAGAATAAACTCTCATCTGTCTCCTTTAGTTCCCTTACAAAACTAATTCAGTAAGAAACACACTTAGCTGTCAAATCCATCCCATTTCTGGAGCACTTGTCTGATTAGAAACCAGAGGAAGGACAAAGTAATCTTTGGAGGGAAGGGGCGGGGGGAACAAACATAACACTGGATTATGCAGAGAAAAACCTTATTTGAGAAGAAGAATGCTTCTGACATTTATCAAAACCACAAACTGACACTGCAAAAGGAAAAAGGAAGACAGCTTACAAGGCAGAGGTTAATTCAATTTTGTTTAATTCTCCTCCCTCCCCAGGCTCATTCACGTCTTCTGCCAATCGAACCCTGGAATGATCTCTCAGGTGTATCATTCCTAACAATGGCAGCTTTGTTCTCAAAGCTTTTCAACATTCTAAATAAAATCTGAGAGAAAAATGTATATTTATATTTCCATTTCCATCTCCTCTTAATGGTTTTAGAAGCCCAGTTTATACTTCTAAGGTACTGGAAAACTAACCTCAATCATTTTCACTACCAATGAGTGAAACCTCAGCCCTGATTCTCTACAGGCCACCAACAGACTTTACCTGCATGTTCTTGCAGAGAGATTCTATCATGAGTAGAAGCATTACAAACATTTCCAAAGCACTGGCAGAGTCCTGGGAATAAAAGTCAAATACTGCTTTCTAAATGCTTTTGAGTTACTCTTGGGAAGTACAAACTAGTGGAAAGGACAATGACCTTGTTTCTACAGCAGGGCTGTAACATGGGGGGGGCGGGGAGTATCTTTCATTTGACTGACACAAGCTAAGGGTAAAAACAATGTTTCCAGGTTCATTCAAAATTTTTACCTCTCTAAACACAGTACTTGAAGAAAAAAAAAAAAATCATAGAATCATAGAATAGTTTGGGTTGGAAGGGACCTTTACAGGTCATCAAGTCCACTTCCCCCCCCCCCCCCCCCCCCCCCCCCAATGAGCAGGGACATCTTCAACTAGATAGGTTGCTCAGAGCCCCATCCAACCTGACCCTGAATGTTTCCAGGGATGGGGCCTCTACCACCTCTCTGGGCAACCTGTGCAAGTGTTTCACCATCCTCATTGTAAAAAATTTCTTCCTTGTATCTAGTCTAAATCTACCCTCTTTTAGTTTAAGACCATTTCCCTTTGCCCTATCGCAACAGGCCCTGCTAAAAAGTTTGTCCCCATCTTCTGTATAAGCCCCCTTTAAGTACTGAAAGGCTGCAATAAGGTCTCCCTGGAGCCTTCTTGTCTCCAGGCTGAAGGACCCCAACTCTCTCAGCCTGTCCTCGCAGGAGAGGTGTTCCATCTCTCCGGCCATTTTTGTGGCCCTCCTCTGGACCCACTCCAACAGGTCCATGTCTTTCCTGTGCTGAGGGCTCCAGAGCTGGACGCAGTACTCCAGGTGGGGCCTCACCAGAGCACAGCAGAGGAGCAGAATCACCTCCCTCGACCTGCTGGCCACGCTTCTTTTGATGCAGCCCAGGATACAGTTGGCCTTCTGGGCTGCGAGCGCACACTGTCGGCTCATGTCCAGCTTTTTGTCCACCAGTACACCCAAGTCCTTCTCTCTCCTTCTCCCAGGCTGCCCTCAAAATTCCTTCATCCCCCAGCCTGTATTGATACCAGGAGTTGTCCTGACCTGGGTGCAGGACCCTGCACACTTGGTCTCATTGAACCTCATCAGGTTCACATGGGCCCACTTCTCCAGCTTGTCCAGGTCCCTCTGGATGGCATCCTGTCCCTCAGGCATGTCAACCACACCACTCAGCTTGGTGTTGTCTGCAAACTTGCTGAGGGTGCACTCAACCCCACTGTCTATGTCATTGATGAACATGTTAAACATTACTGGTCCCAATACGGATCCCTAAGGATCACCATTTGTCCCCAATCTCCATCTGGACATCGAGCCATTGACCACTACCCTCTGGATGTGACCATCCAACCAATTCCTCATCCACCAAACAGTCCACCTATCAAATTCGTACCCCTCCAATTTAGAGAGAAGGATGTTGTGGGGGACCGTGTCACAGGCCTTACAGAAGTCCAGATAGAAGACATCTGTAGCTCGTCCTTTATCCACTGATGTAATCACTCCATCATAGAAGGCCATTAGGTTGGTCAGGCAGGACTTGCCCTTGGTGAAGTCATGCTGGCTGTCTTGAATCACCTCCCTGTCCTCCATGTGCCTTAGCATAGCTTCTAGGAGGATCTGTTCCATGATCTTCCCAGGCACAGAGGTGAGTGTTTAATAATTCCATGATTTTAAAAACATCGGCTGAGAACCATAGTGTGGAAGCATTCAAAAGCTGTCAAATACTTTACTACAACTTTTTTCCACCACTTTTGAAACCAATAACTTTGGCACTAAAAACTTCATGAGACAACATAGTTATTGTCCTTATAAAAGCTTTTTTTTTTTTTGTACTGTTAAGGAAAATACAAGTCAAGCACAGACAGAAGGCAAAAAAAGAAGGATCAACTAAAGACAACACAATAGCATTGTAGATTTAATCAAATCTATAGACTATTTTTTGCTTGGTTGTCAGAACTATAGACTCAAAATAACCAGTATCTTGAGAAAAATATCCAGTAATTAAGATTATATTGGCCAAATAAGACCCTCAGACCATCTCCAGGGTACACACTCTGCCACCTTTGCAAACCTGCTCTTTAAAGAATGCATGGCAACTAATAACAAACTCTGCAAGGAAGCAATATAAACAAATTCAGTTTTTCAGATGAAAAAGCATGAGAAGAATTGTGAATATAGTTACAATACACTTCATTTATGCCTTCATAGTCATCCTAACAATGGCAATGCCTCCATCATTTCCCTACTTCCATGTATGCTTTTTCAGAGAGCGTTTCTCTTTGAAAGCTTTGACCATCATCAGGTTTTTTTTTAATTCTAACTGCTCCAGACATTTAAAAAAAAATCTAAAGGCACAAAGCAGCTAAGGAAAGCCACCACAACCAAAAGGAGCTTCTCTTAGTCATTTGGGATAGATAGGTGAGCACAGATAGAAGACGATTTAGACATAATCCAATGGAATCAAAGAAATACATTCATCAGCCCCCTACTCCCAAAACAAAAAAAGCAACTATCAGAAGATAGCTTTTAAAACCAGAACATTCATATTTACCAGATTTTTTTTTTCTTTTCTTTTTTCAACAGGAATGTTCTCAATACAGTGAAAAACTATGGCAGAGATCCTCAGGATAATGCTTTGAGACAATGTAAAGATATAAGTATCCACAAACACTTAAGACACAATATAATTAAAACTCTACACCTCGTATGCATAGATATCCCTTCCCTGGTAATTCTGAGTCAATAGTCTGATGCAATAGTCATTGCAATGGTGCTTACAAAACACCACTTAAAAGATACTCAACTGTTTTGCTGAGAATAAGCCTGTAATTCAGTACTCAATGCTATTTCTCCTCTCCTATTTCTCCTCACAATGCTTAGCTTCTAATGTTTTGAATGTGTACAAGATGCATATTCCCCCCATGCCAGAAAAGCTCTCATTTTGTTCAATATGGGGACAAATTCCTTTCCGCTACTGTGAAAAGAAAACCTTTCATGGCACACTGAAAAGACCTTTTCAGTTTAGATTTTAAAAAGGTAATCTGATGTAATGTAAATTGTTTGAAAACATCTGGGCTAGAATGAAATCCAGCAAGGAGCAATGGATAGGCTATTTTCAGCCTTGGGACACTTCAATTCTTGCTTAAAAGCCTACATTTGTAGTGCTGACATCTCTGTACAATGCTCACTTATGTTACTACTGTCCAGACAATTATAAAAATGGTTTTTCAAAAACTCAGTCACCAGAACAATTTGGTACTTTAAAATTCCTTCTATTCCAGTATCACTGATTACAGCAATCATTTTTTCAAGCAGGTCATTCAAACAACAAAACACACAGGAAAGACTGACATAGTTCATAAGACCTGCTAGGAGACAAGAGTGGGGTGTAAAGCCTTATTAGAACATAAAAATCTCCCAAGATATGCACGTACTTAACAGTAGTGGGTGTTCTTAAACAGTTTGCTCTTTTTCAAATGAGTGAAAATCCAGAGCTCAACCATAATCCAACTAGACTATAGTACGGTCGCAACATCTTCAGATGTTGCATTCACAGTCTTTTTTTAGATGAAAAATGGAAATAATGGTAAAAAAATGTAAGTATAATTTCCAAAATTGTCCAGGTAATTTCCAAAATTTCTTAAAGTTATTAACTTTAAGGTTATTAAATTAAGATTATTAAGATTAAGACCACAGACACTTAAAGGCTGTGTGGTTCTGTGGCTGTTTGAAATTTTGCAATTGAAGTAGAGTATTTCATTCACAAGACAGTTCTTAATGTCATTCAAATCAGCTCAGTGATCTCAAAACACAACCAATTCTTCTTAGAGAAGAAGCAAACATACTGCCAATATTTGCACATCCGATTTTTCTGCTCAGTTCTCAGACATTTAATATGCTCTGTCTTAACTCAATTACTTGCATCTGACATTTTCTGAAAGTAAGTTCAGGCCAAATGTACTAGTATACTACGTAGCAACATACATTCAAATGAGAAACTATAGTTTGGCAAAAAAATGCACTAAGCAGATTCTGTAGATATCATCCCAGGTTTTACTAGGTTTATGCCACAACTCAGCAATTCAACAACACATATTTGTAGGTTTTCAGTGAAATATAAGAGTTTTCTTCTATTTATTTTAATTATTCCTAAATGCAAAGCATTGACTAACAGAAACAAGAATCATTGTAATATGCTCCACCACTCCTCACTTTAAGAATATTCTCCTATATTCTGGAATCTGCGCAGAACACCTGCAGTAGGAAAAAAAAAAGTGATATCTTAGAAAAAGTGTGTGCACATATCCATGTGAATATTGCTAGGCCAAAATTTAAATAGTAAGGATTTGTGCAAATGAAAAATAATTTCTAGTACAATAATTAACTTCAATTTTTCAAGAAAAGGAAACCGGACTTTTGGAAGAGCAAAACATCTGTAATATGGATGTGTGATATTTATGGAAAATAGAAAGTTATATTTATAAATGAATTTATTTACATATTTCTTGCATATTATATACTAACAAGTTTATGTATTTGTAAGTTACATTTATAGAAGATTTGAAAGGTATTAAGTGAGGTTCTAGAAATTTACAGATAGACACTTGCATGTAAAAGCAGACAGTAACAAAGCCTCACATCCTGACTGTTCCGGACTTCTAAAAGGACCTAGCATCCAGAAGTATGATCATCATGCAAGTTTTAATGGAAGGAAGCAGGGAGGAATGGGACTCCTTTTCTAATCCTGTTTCAAAACTAATTACAGCTGTAATTGTAAGACAAACATTTTTAATAACCCATATTCTGTATCATGTAAAAGCATAACTAAAGGGTGAAGAAAAATAGCAATATATTCCTTCAGATTTTTATCAGGTTTTAGGATAAGCTGAGATTTGCGCCATAAAAAAATACCTGCTAACAGTCAGTTTTGAGGCTAAAACCAGTGAACTCATGCTTGACTGGAAAAGGAGAAAAAAGAGCACAGATAAAGTGGTCTGCTACATTCTTCCTTTTCCTTCATGCTGAAGATTCTTCTCTGCAATTAAGTATAGACAGGAGAAGAGACTGGTCTTTTTAAAAAGCATTATCATGTTTCTTTCAACCTCATGGAAAAATCCAAATGTAAAAGTTATACAGCTTCCTTCATAGTAGAAAAGGATTTCCTGAATGCTGAATTTGTATGGGAATCAACAGCAAATATGCAGGTCCTGGTCATTAAATAGATTGATTGGCTTCAAACAGTTTTCCCTAAAGACAAAAAGACCACAAGACATCCATAAACAGGCACCGCAGACAAACACACATGCTTTTTTCCTACACTAAAAGCCAAATCTAACAGTTGGAAACTGAGTATTATACAGTGGAAAATGAGATACTGTCTTTGTAAAGATACCAATAGCATATCCCCTTTAAGTCTTCCTATTTGCATCAAGTAAGCACCAAGGGTTTCAAGTTCCGCAGAGAGCCTGCAAAAATGAATTTTAAAAGGCATAAGTGCCTTCAAGTGAGGTTCATTTAAAATGTCAATTACCTTTATTATTTTGTCCTCCTAAAAGAGGCTAATGTATAGATCTCCGTGCCTTTCTGTCAGCAACGTCTCATATTGGTACCACACCACAATGGGGCCTGCATGACAAGGCCACTTCTGCCTCTCAACTTCAACCCAGCAAAGTTATAAAAATGTAAAAATAGACAAAAGTTCATGAAAAGCCATCAAAAAGAGATACCTAGAAAAGTCTAACAGCAAGAAAAGCAAATAATCAGCAGCACTTCCTCACAACGCTCTTTACTTGCAGTTTCAGAAATTTCCAAAGTCCATCACAGTATCTGTGTAGATGTCAATGGGATCTTTCTCCAGCAATTTCTCCAAATCCCTTCAAAACCTGATGTAAAGCCATAGCATCCTCTACATCCCCTGACAAGGAGTTCCACAGCCTTTTATTCAGTATCTAAATAAGTAATTACTTTTGTGTGGTTTTGAAACCCTTACCTGCTAGGAACACTCATCTAGTGTCCCTTAACTGTTGTACTACAAGAATGAACAGTCATTTCCTCTTCACCCTCTCCTACATTCCTTTTGAACACCACTGTTATACCCATTCCTCGCTTCCCTCTTAACTAAGATGAAAAGATGAAACAGTCCTAGCTTATTTAGACGTTCTTCTTACGGAAACTATCACATACCTTTACACCATTCCTGACTCCTCTTATTGTATCTTCTCCATTTCACAGACACAAACTTTCCACCAAGATGATGAAGCTCAGAGTCCAGACAAACATAAAAATAGTTATGGATACAATGTGAACATCTGCAAGATGTATTGTGATCTATTTTTCAGATGACTCACAGAAGCTCAGAGACAATCACTGTCTATGCCACACAAATTTACCTAATCTCCAATCTTCAGTCTATGCTTCTTAAGAGATCAAACTTATCTCTAAACTATTTGCAATTTCCAATACATGAGTAATCACCAGAGATTACAGTTTGTCTTTTAATGACATGCCTAAGTACTGGATTTAATCCTTTTCAGCACCAAATAACATACAGACATTATTTCACAAAGTAACTTTTTAAACACAAATATTTGGGGAAACCTAAATGCTAACAGTCCTGCATAGATAAGTCCCCCTCTTTCTGCTTTGCATATACAAAAAAGCAGCAAGAGTAGCTAAAAATCAGACAACTAGATCTGATTCCTTCCTTTCACTGAAACATAGCAGGAAAGCCTATAACTTAGATAACTTGCAAGTAAGAATCGAAAAGCATACAAGCTTTATTCCTTTGTTTTCTGACACTAAAATGATGTCAGTGTTACAGTTCTTTATCAGGTTTCAAAAGAGTTTAGAAGACGACTGAAATTAAACCACATGAGCAATAAAAGCACCCATCATTGTTTCATTGCCTGCAGAGTTCCTTTCTGTCACTCTAAGTATCTGTCTTACATATTTTTTCAGTAGATTTGTTATTAAGTATTGCTGCTAAATCTCACAAGTTTTAGATGGGACCAAATAACTCAGTTTGATACAGCTCTACTGTAAAGGACAAAACCAGTTGGCGAGGCTGCTCACCAACTGGTTCACCTGAAAGAGCTCAGATTTCAATGACGTTAGAGGTTCTATATCATCATGGTTCCTGAAGCTTCACAACATAAATCCTGCCGACTTAAGTTCTTGTACACTATGCAACTAAAACTGAATTTAAAAGAAGGATCACTTTAAAGAAAGTTATGCACTGCTTATACAATGTTATGTTATTTTCAGATTTAAACACTCCTCTGTTCCTGAAAGAGCAGGACAGATGCAAGCAGTAAGAGGAAGAGCTCATGAAACAATATTAACAAGAATTATGCTTAAGCTCTAAGAGACTTTAAAGCAATACAATAAAAACAAAGCATGTCCAGAACAAGCAGGCCCAATCTAAAGCAGCAGACCACGTGACTCTCTTAAGTGGTAGAGCCCTACTCTTCCCTTTAAATAAAGTTGCTGTTGTTGGAGATTAGTCTAAGACATAAGCCTTGAATGATGTCACTAGACTTTTTATTTCATGGACTTAGGAAGCAGCAAAAGAATTTGGTCTTGCCTGGAAGTGGAAGGGCAAAACTACAAGAAAGAAAAATAAAAACTACTACAGTATGTAGCACTGTTGATAAAAAGCATGTAATAATTTCCCAACCTAACATCATTCACATAAATAAAGCTCATCTACAACACATTGTGGGTCCGAAGACAGTTTCACCCACAGCGATTTCCTCACATTTCCTTTTCTGCTGCTTGTTTATTCTTTCCTGTCTGGCTTCTAGGTAAGTTCTGGGAAAACAGATCCAAGGATAACTTCCAAGTGATGACAATTTTGCAAGTAAAAAGAAAAATGTTAGTGCTAATAATTTTCAACCACTAAGTAATAACTTGAATAAATCCTAAGCCTGTTTGCCAATATTAACAAACAGATGGCAAAACAAATCAATACAACAATGTGGAAATTCCATAGAGAACAACAAAACTGTCGGATGTCTGAAGCAAATAAGCTACCGAGAGCTTTACGTACATTACTGATGGGTGCTATGAACATTTTAAAAGAAACAAAAAACCCCCAAGCCACCAAATTTACTTCACTGTACAAACAGGAATTTTACTTCCACACATTAACTGGCATCCAAAAGAATCTTTTTAAAGTAGTGTGAGGGCTCCCTCTTCTGACAATGCTTTGGACAAACTGTAAAACTGGTCAGCCTGTACATGTCAGGGTATGTTGTTTTAGAAAAAAATCCTGGCTCACATATATGATATTTATTTCCTATTAGTTAAGAAAGCTGAAAGTGTTTTAGTCTTAAAGGAAAATAAATTTAAGTCCAAGAAACTGGTAATTATTGTTATTACAAGGAAATTGATTTGAGTCTTACAAATAGGATTTTAAAACAGTGCATATTCTGACTGTGTAACTTGGAAGGAAACTACCTAAAATAGGAAACACAATGTAAGACTGATATGAAAGCATTTAACAGATTAATAGATAAGGTGAGCTGTGTCCAGAATCAGAAGATAAAATAACAAATGGCACTTTATAATTTACCAAGCACAGACCTATTGAAGTAATATCTGAATACAGTAGCCTTAAATGAATCAGTAAACCAGACACCATTAGATTTGTGGACCCAACTCCCTTCTAAATCAGACCACAGAATTCTTGGTTAAGAATGTATTGGAAGTCAATACTGCTCAAGACTATAAATAGATATTTGAGGATCACAGACTCTGTTTTAATATTTTTCTTTTAATATATATTTGTGACTATTTCTCCCTCTGTTGAGCTGCTGCCCCTCACTTTGGGCTGACTATTCAAGCTGGCTTTCCTTCCAACCAACCCTCTCAACTTCCGCTGATCAAATGTCATCTGAAACAGTTTCCCTGTTCCCTCAAAACCATAAGATAAACAAGAAAATACACAAGCCAATGGTAAGCCCTTAATCATTAACTCCCAAATACAGTATCTTCAAAAGCCACACTTCACTACAGCTCATATATTTAGGTAATTTCCACAGAGGATCTCAACTTTTCACTCAATAGCTGCTCACTTCAGCAGACTGCAAACAGTCTGTGAAAGCAGATGCCTTGTTAATTTACAGAACTTGAAGAGTTCACACATCCTTTAATAATAGAAAGTATTTAAACATCTCTCTAGAAGATGTATCCCCTCCACATGTTCTGTTCACTAAATTAAATACATTCAATAAACAAAGCTAGGGTAAGATTTTGCTCCTGTGGTCTACAAGGACCCACTGTCTTAGTGCTTCGCTGTTCCTTATTTAATATACTGCTGCACACTCTTCACCTTGGTCTAAAAATCCATGTTTTGAAACAGCTCTCCTCCCTTCATCTGGGAACCTCACAAATAAATCATCATTCCCAGGTGACAGAAATTGCCTTTTCACCCTCAGTGAAAGATTGATGCCCAATACATAGTTTATTTCCCTATTGTTCCTCTCTTCTCTGGAGACAGCTGATATTACTTACTCTCCCTGGCTGATGATCTCTGAATCTAATCAGCCATAGTTTCCAAACTCCCAGATGCACAATATGAACGCATCAGGACAAGCTCAGTTGCACAATAAAAATCTGGTACATTCCAAAGTCAGATTTTTAAATAAATAGTTTGCTTGTACTTTAAAACATTCTAATAATTTAAATATGTATTCTTTAATAACACAAGATTGAACAGTTGAACAGGCCAAGTTAATTTAGGTTAGTACAAGAGTCAACAGGAGCAAAGACATCAAATGTCCACAGCCTCTACTATCCAGCCATGACAGTCTGAAAAACAGACAAACCCCACAGATGAGAGGAGGGAGCACTAAACTGGCTGGATGGGTGAACACAGTAGCTCTCATGGCTAGCAAACATGATAGCGCTGGTATTTTTACAGGTACCTTTTGTCAGTAATAACAATACTGTGTTGCATGCAAAACAAAACTAATTCTGTAAAACAGTAGACCCTATATGCAATGGAAATAGGCAATAGAAAGAACAGTTCCTCTGATCCCATTAATTAAGCGGACATCTATTTTAAACACAACTAAAAAAATTAACTTCAAATCAAATTTAATTTCCACTGAACCTTAATACAGCTTAGCAAGCCCCTCCCAAGAAAACAAGCACACGTGTTTTCAGCTTCTGAGTTGGTGGAAGAAAAATACAACAATCTCTATTGCATCTCATTTAATTTCCCATACTGCTTTAATTAGCATAGTTTCTGAAAGTCAGTAAGGATGTACATTAATAATAGTCCAACTTGCATTTGCCACCTACTAGTCATTTTTCTTTTCCATCCTCTTCCAGGAAGGTAAGATGAAGTCATAAAAACCACCTCAATCTTTCAAAGGCTCTACAGTTTAAATTCATCACCTCAACATATAGCAAAATTTTACTGCTAAACCAGCAAAGCACAGCCTATACAAACACTACTGTAATATAACATTAAAGTTGTTTAAAAAAAAGGAAAAAAAGAGCAACACCTTTTAAAACAAGAAACCATTACACTGGAAATATTAATACAATTTATTACTAAATCTGGTTATCATAAAACAGAGAAAAGGCATTTCTCACCTTACCTTCAGTAACCTTAGTTGTTACTGAAGCACCCAAATTACCTGCTTATGATTTAAAATTAATCCAGTTTATAAAGTATAATTATCCTTTCAACTGAAGTTACGAGCCAAATAACTGTCCACATAGATGAGTGCAAAACCTTTACTCTTGAAAAGTTAAATAGAACCAAAAGCACTGAGACATATAGACAAAGTAGTCACTTATATTTTACATTTCTTCCTATTTTAAATCAACTCGGTTTACCTTCTCACAGAAGTCGGTAAGAGCAGTGAAGTCCCACTTCTTCGAATAAGCAATATTGTATCTCAGTATAGCTTCCTAGGGAAAGAGCACAACGAAATAAAGCTTAGAGATACTTACTAACAAAAGAAAACGATTTTATGAAATTTCCTTTTTGAAGGAACAGTACCATCTAGTGGCTAAAACCTGTCACAGAGCATACCAAAGTTCATAAAACTGTATTAATACAGTGCTACTCCATGATATTGAATCCTGTATTTTAGGTTTAGCATTGAATACGCTTTGGTTTACAGGTTTTTCCTCCTAGCACAAAACAAGATAAGGCATGCTTGGATCTGCCTACAACACACAACATAAACCTTCCCCACCCCATGCTTGCTCTCTTTAAAAACACCAAAAAAATTGTCCCTCAGAAATATAGAAGTTTTACCAGCTTACGAACTTAAAGAATCAGAACCACAACAAAATTAAATATGCCCTTTAGAACAACCACCACCTTTAAAAAATTCTCAGGAAAAAAAATACCAAATAAAATAGTATTATCAAGGACAGTTTCGTTAGTTGCCGGGGGAGTACTATTTATTCATTTAAAGTTTACCTGTAGCTTTTGCATCCTCCTCCTCCCCTATCTTTCAGGTATAATCTAAATTACATTATTCTCCACAAAAAACATGATAACAATTCATTAAAAGCCAATAAGAACTATAAGAGTTATGAACACAGCATTAGTCTCCAAAATTTAGAGACTTTTGTCAGCAGCTTGAATTGTTGCAATTTTAGTGGAGTATACTGGTGTGAACAGCTACTGTTTCAAACTCTCTCACCTGTGCATTGCCCTACCATCTGGTTATACAAAAAGCCTGCACGCTACTTTCACCACAAACTAGTAGATACCACTGGAGAAATACAGTTTTGTGTAGACTTATAAAAGACAAATCTTTTAATAATACCTAATAAATTCAGTGATAACACTTAAGACTCTTTAATTAAGACCCTTACTTCACTAGGGAATCCCTTGAACAGCATAAGATTTTTTTACATTTATTTTTATAAGTGATTAAACAAATAGGTCTGAGCCAGAATCACTAACAGTACATGGAGGGCCTGAATGTACTTATATGTATATAGACTTGATTTCAAATTGACCAGCTTACCTTCAAATCACGTGAGCAAGTAAATTTGTTAAGTAAGGCAGTTTGGATTAGTTCCCATCGACTTCCAGCAGTTCTATCTCCATTCTTTAAAACAAAAGCCCAAAACAAAGTCAAAGTTATCCAAAACAGAAAGACATATTTACTAATAATTGTCTTCCTTGCCACATTTTTTTAAATAAAGTTTGCTTTATTTGTGAAGTTCTTTAAAAATAAACCACATATTTTGAGTAACCGTAAAGTACTTCTGCAACTTCTAGTCCACTGCATTTTACTTAAGAGTTCCTTTTTAATTGAAGCATTCACAAAATTCATAGAGCTCTTTCACATATGCAGCACTCTTCCTCATGCCATCTCAAGAAGCACAAGTAATGTTCAGTACATTCCTTGTGAAGAAAGTGGATTTTGCAGATAAAACGTGACCACAGTTTATAAAATCCACAACTCAAACATACAAAGTGAACCAACTTTATAAAAATGTAGTATTAAGAACAATAAGGGCACAGATCATAAAAGCATATTGCTGTGGCTGACTCTTGCGCCAACACAAATTTAAGACATCCTGTGATATTTTTCCTCAACAGAAAGTCTTATTGCCCATTGCAAGCAATGATGATATTTCTTGTGAGACTACAAGGGCAGAGACAACTCATCTTGCTCAACTGGCAACAAAGATCTTATCAATGCTTTATCTCTAAGACATCAATTAAATTCATTTTATACTGTACTTGTGAAATGGATAAATGAAAAGACTGAGGGTATTTCCTAGAGGCTATAAAAATTCTCTGTTCCACATTCAACTATCAATAATCTTTATACAGTTTTCACTACAGGACACAGTTGCTCATTTTATTCACCACAGTCTAAAGTATTTCAATGGGTAGGTTTAGGTAAGTCTCAAGCAGTGACAAGAAACACCAGGATCAACACACCATGCAGGGCCAACTCTAATCTCTCTGCCATCGTTTTAGTGGAACAGCAGGCAGATACACCTCAATCTATCAGCAATACCTGACAGAATGTTATAATCAGAATGTGGTTACAAATTCATTCACACCTGTTAGCATCCCAAATTGCTTCACAAAAAAAACCCCCATGTAACAAATACGTAAGTATATAAATATATAACTTATACAGAGTATAAACTTATACTTCATATAAATACAGAAATATATACACCATCAAATCAACGGCTAGGTAAAATAATTACTAGAAAAAAAAAAGTTCTGCTCTGCCTGAAGCATCACGACCCAAAATCCAGCTTTTCAGAGCACGTATGTTCATCTATTCGATTTTCCAATTCTATACACATAGTTTGCTAACTGAGCAAATGCAGTAAACTGAAAACTCATCTATATGTAAACAAACTTATTTGATTACACAATGGTAAATACTTTATCTTACCTCATCCTCTACAGGGTATAAATTTTGTTCTGAGCAGGGCATTTTAACATGTTTGTTGTCCCACAAATCTTTGTAGTGAGTTGGAAAAGGTTTAGGCACCTCTCCTTCCCTCAGAAGATCTACCTGCAACACAGAAGGATGGGGGGGGGAAGCTCAGACTCTACTTTCAAGTTTTTAAATGGAAGAAATAAAAAGTAAGCAAAACCATAGTTAAACAAAGCTCTCATCTACAGCCACTCTTCTGGGAAAGGGGAAAGCTACAAACCAACCACATGATGGATATTCAGTCAGAAAAAAAATCCATCTGTTACTCTTAGGTTATACCTGGTGAAAAGAACACCACCTTACCATTTGACCTACTGAAA
Source organism: Mycteria americana (assembly GCF_035582795.1). Classification (NCBI taxonomy): domain Eukaryota; kingdom Metazoa; phylum Chordata; class Aves; order Ciconiiformes; family Ciconiidae; genus Mycteria; species Mycteria americana. Next base: position 31,653,384 of record NC_134370.1, read on the forward strand.
CACACTGAAATAAAGGTAATACATGCTATTATTTTATGTCAAATTATCAGCTAAATACTTCCTCATTTATGAATTTAAGTATCCACATAGTTTCATCCAAGTATTTTCAAAATGTAGTTTCAAATCTAACCAGTCGTGCAGAAATAACATTTTTTAACCTGACACTGAAGAGGATAAGAAATCATTACAGATATAGCAATATTTCAAGTTTACTCCACAGAATATAAGAAATGTAAAAATAAATAATGCGATGTTCTTAAAGACTTAATCTTCTATACAGCCTTCTGGCAGCACCGATTCTCTCAGAACTTGCATTTAAACTTAACGTGCTTTGCTTTTGTTTGCGATTTATCCATGACCCTACAGGTTTCTGGTCACATGTTTTATTTCAACAATAATTTGACTGCGTACTACTCCAAAGGATTAAAGACAAATATATCAGATTTGATCTAAAATGCAGTGGTAAAATTGCTAGAAACTCTTTTTCATATCTTGAGTATCTTGAGCCTTTTGTGTATCTTGAACCCAAACCAGAATCGTATTAAAATGAAAATGTAACATGAAAATGTTGAAGTACAAATTTGACTTGCAGATGTATTTAAATTTCCACAGTTTACAACTCAGACAAGGTAGTAAACACACACCTATGCAAAAGAAAAATACTTGTCCCCAACAAGCCAGAGGCAGTAAAACCATAATTACATTTCTTCTGGATCTTAATACCCTAATTCTGTGCATCAGAAAAGTCACTTTTCAAGAAAATCATTGCCCTAGTCTGCTCGCAAGGAACGGCAAAGAAAGATTTCCACAACCGACTAATACCATAAGACTAACATTTGGCATGTTGTATTATTGAACAATTCAGTAAGAATTGGTTCAGTAAGATTTCAGGTAATATACTGAATTGTCATACTCTGACGGTTACTGTATGATTGGCTGAGGGTCGCAGATGGGGAAGACGGGCCCCACACATAGGCATTCTTCTCATCTCTTCAATCGGTGTGCCAAACCATTTCTTATTAGTTGGAAGAGGAGGTGGCATATATTTAGGAATCTTCCTTCCTGGCCTCTGAGGTTTGAATTCACACTTTTCTTTTCTGCTGTTAAAATAAAATACGTTGAAACATTTTATTTCCACAGAAAAACCTGGTAGGCAAATACACAAGCTTCCACTCCAGGGTTATGTTTATAACAGTCAATTTATTTGCTAGCCTTTGCTGTGGCTCCAGGCCAAAGCTTTATATGGGAAAACCCCCGCCACCAACAACCTCCTCCTCCCCAACACAACAAGTACATGGTGTCTACCAGAACACTCCTCTCTACAGGCTTACAAACACCTTCACAGAACTGCAATATGTTCGCAAGTCAGAGTTCTCCTCTGCAGAGTCATGCTCTTTCCCAACAGGATCTGTTTATCCAGGGACAGGAGACAGACTCATTGTTTGTAACTGTCACGATACCCTCCACAGCCCCTTCTCAACTGTTAGAAAACAAACACATGTGCCTGCACAGAGGCACATACTCCTTCTTCAAGCTAAAAAAAAAAAAACCCCACACCCAAACTTTTTAATCACCCTTTCTCACTAGGGTTGTATTTTTCGTGCCAGGCATACAATACTTGCAATGGAAGTAGAAATCTAAAAGTAATCCAAAAAAACACTTGCAAAATTCAAATATATGGAAGAGCAGATCTAATCCTCTTTAATGATCAAAGGCATTTGCCTGCATCTGAGATTTTGAGGAAGAAAAATCTGAACCTGCTGTATGTTTGATGTAACATACCAGATGTTTCTCATGCAAGAAAAAGTTCTCAGAGTAAAATGCAAAACAAGTTAAAAGCCTACACTTTGAGGTACTGTTTAGACCTCTAAATTCCCCTTAGCGAACTTACTCCACCCTTGAAAAAAGATGTTGTCCAACCTGTTCGCTGTGTCTATGCATATGCCACTATCTTCAGGTGCAGACAATGCCCTCAACCTAGCTGATCACATGCACATGGTGTAGCCACATCGGCATGACACTGGGTACAGGCCCCCTGTGCTCATCTGAGAGCCAAAGGATAATTCTGGCATAGCATTACTCATGACTGAAACCTGTTTGATACACTACTGCTTCTTTCTCTGCCAGTTAAGATCTGAGACACTCTATCATCTGCTGTAGACCTGGTCTAATGAAAACCAGGAGGAAAGCTTTTAAGATTTTCTAATTACGCTCTTAAGCACTATAGACAATACCACTACTTTGGCCACTGAGGTTTATAACCTTCACATCATCTTGTTTAGGCCCCGAAAAGAAAACAAAACAAAATCTCTCTACAGCCTCATACTCTACCTTACTAATTATTCTGCAAAGCACTGCTAGGATTCCCATCTATTCACACAGCAAAACTTTTGCAAGAGTTTCCCCTCTCAAATACAGATTTATTGCAACACATGATGCTCTAGCACTGACAAACACAAGCCTCAACCTCTGCTGCTTTGCTACAACAGCAATTCATTTAAATGAGTGAAAAGAATACTCCCTAAACCCATCATTTTAAACTTCATACCCCCCTTCCCCATTCTTCTTTTAGCAAATTCTTCATCTTTCCTAAGAACTACCTTTTTTGGTTTTCCAAATCCACTCTCAGCCTACCCATCTCTTAAGATTTCTCAAATGCAAGCTCCCACCACTAGTTAGCCACCCTCTGTCACCCTCTTCATTTCCTTGAAAGGTATGGTTTGTGCTGTTCCTCACATCCAGAAATGACCTGACAGTAAAGGTGTGCAAAACTACTTTCTTGCCCTGCTTTAAGGACTTGAGTCTACTGAGATAATTGCTTATTACACCAACACACACCATCCTCTTGTTTCTGCTTACTCCTTTGCTGTTTATTCACTCTCTCAGCTCCCACTGAAATCTAAGCTCTTCAGAGCAGAGGTTATCCTTTTGTCCTTATGCAACATCTAGCATACAGAGTCCTGGGTCATGCTCAGGGCTTCCATTTCCATTGCTGTAGTGTGTAATCACCAGCCTTTCTCCCTCCCAAATTATGAATAAAGCAAAAAAAAAAAAAAACAAACCCACACCTGAAAAACACTCACAGACATCTCTACAACTGCTTTCAAAAGTTAAATTTTTCATGTCTATTTCAATCAAAGCATCAGTAGCACTGATGCTTCAACAAAATACATTAACTACTTTTGACAGATTAAACTTAAAAAAGTTTAAGTCTTTTCTTAAAAAAGAAAACATTAGTTTCCTCAAGTATTCTGAATAAAATAATGAATGCTAGAGCTACGCTCCATAAAGCACTCCTGTACCACCATTCATTTTCAAGCATTAAAAATCCCATGGTCTTAAATCACCTCTTTGATAAAGAAAATCAACTTCCTACAGTGTCTTTAATCCCCAATTTTAACAGATCTCCAATGATTTAAAAAATTGCACTGGACAAACATATCCTTTAAAAAAACACAAGTAGTCCCATTAAAAATAAGTTACTTAAAGCTTACATCAAAGTTGTCTTCGTGTTTTAACATACATTTTGCAAAACTCTATACAATCCAGCCTCCAAAGTGCTATCACCAAAGAGGAAATTTTTGAGCGTGAAAAAATAGATGAAGAGGCAGACAGAACGCTACCTTTTCTCCTCAATCTTAGGTATCCTCATGAAGTGAGAGGTGATTTTGGAGTCTTTCTTCACACCTTGTTTTGGACCTTTGCATTCTGATGATAGAGCAGGAGAGATCCCAGGTGTCTTTGTATGCAGACCGTCCTCTTTAACAGAATTATCTACTTCCTCAAAGCTTTCACAGCCCTTGGCAGAAAAACGTGACTTTCTTGACTCCAGTTCAGCATCCCCATATTGAATTCTAAAAGACTTGTTTATGGATTTTGACATATTAATCTCCTCTCGCTCATCAAGAAACGGGCTCGTTTCTTCATCAGCCTCTGACCCATGACAGCTATTTTTAGAATTATCTACATCCATTGGTGACTCCGGTTCACTTTCTTTCTCAAAAGCAGGTGAATCTCCTGAACTGCTCTGACATTTGCTCAGTTTCCCAGGACCTCCAAGATCAGATACACAAGCATCACAACCAGCATCTGAAAGTGGACTTTCCGGAACTACATCCCCTTCTTGTTCACCCATTAAACAGACAGAATTGCAACTCTTCAGCTTCTGTGAACTGCATGAAGCCATTTGTCCGTCTGTTTCAGTGTCTTTTGAAGAAAGTTTTGTATGTCCCATTTTCAAAGTCCGGCCTGATGATAATTTCCTCTGAGTCCAATTGTCACTGCCTTCTTCACAGCCTCTCTGAGTCTGCTTGCCAATTTTGTGCATCTGATCGATGTTGGCATTTTTAAAGAGGTCTCCAGACTGCATCCCCTTCACAGGCTCTGTGTCTAAGACTGGATCTTTGTCCTCAGCCTCCCAGTTATACGTGCTGCCTGTCTGAGGCAAATTTACGTGCTTTGCACCAACTTCCACAGATATTTTTGAATAATTTTGCTGACAAATATTCTCTAGCTTTTTCACATCGTGCTCACAAAAGTTCTCTTTTTTAATGGAAGTCATCTTGGGATTTGCTTCGGTATTGTTATTAATTTTGCTGTGTAAGCTGTGGAAGAGAAGTAAGGGAATTTAATGTCTTATCTCCAAATGAAGTTTCTGTGTGTGTATATATATATTTTTTCTTTTTTTAAAGGAATTATTATTAACATACAATAGAAACTACAGAATTTTACCCATTATACTCTGTAAGTGAGCACTACCAGGATCAACAAGTTTTACTGCACTGGGTAATGTAGCTCAGTAACAACCTATTTCCATTTAAAGGCTCCGAAGGATGATGAATCTGTTGCTTACCTTAGAAATCTATTCCAGTGATTCATTATCCTTATTTTCAAATCTAAATGGGATTAAGCTATCACTTAGTTATTTTCTCCAGATTAAAAAAAAGTCAGAAGTCATGATAAAAGTCCTCCTTAACTTTCATTTTAATCAGTTAAATACAGTGAGCAAGGAAATCAGTGGTTTTGTAGCCATTCCCTCAGAGCTACAAATTCATCTTTTAAAAGAGCAGGACACAGTAGTCTCAAAAACATCCTATTACTTCCTTACTTTTACAAGCAGCCCATGACTCTTAAAAAAAAAAAATCACAATACAAAAGCATGAGAAAAGTATATTTAGAACTGATAATAAAAATTAAAAGACACATTAAATCAATTATTATTTTTAAAGAGAAAAATAATCTAATTTGTCCTGCGCTGTCTTATACAAAGAATGGAAAGAAATGTGTCCTAATGGTTACACAGGGAAATGAAGCGAGCTTTGTATGAGCAGACAAAACTTTTCAAGACGACATTGGAAAGTCATTTCACACTTACGTACTAATTTTTGTGTCAGTGTATTGACAAAGAAAAATACTTAGATGCCATATGAATACTAAAAAAACCTGACTAGTCTTGGTGAATATATCACTCTGAACAATACCCTCTCCTGAATGTATTGTTACAACATCATATATAACCAATGCAAACTAAGCACAGTAAACTGTATGTCCGGCCATTGCCCAGTTTCCCATCTACACTAAATAGGAAAACACGCAATTATCACACAATCCTAAAGTCAGCAACTGAACACCTTAATAGATTCCTGAAGGCGTTAATTCTCTCCATGAATGATAACAGATCCTCTTCTAAAAGAGCACTCTGGATAAAGACATAGCATTCACACCTTTACCACTACAGAACAACAATAAAAAAAAAAAACGAAGGGGCTTGGAGCAACAGATGATAGCTTGGAACTTCACCCATAGGAAGATTATTTGAAAACAAAAGGATTTTAGAGGGTTTTATGTTATGATAATTTATGCATTATGATTATCTATGCATGATAAGCATAGATAATGCATGATAATCTATGCATTTGTTCCTGCACCGAAAATTTTGATGAACAAAAATGAAAATTATGTTACTGCCTGCTGTCATCTCAATAAATGACTGTTTAAAGGTATTGACATCTGTTGTCAACTTAAGATGAGAAATCAAATCTAACACAAAGACTGTTCAAATTCAAATAAATTAAAATTGTGACGTTAACTGCAATAGAAAGACACATGAAGTGTTTACACAACTAACCTGCTGCTTAAAACTGACTAGGCTGTAATCTGTCAGCATATAAAAGCAATACAAAAGCAATATAAAAGCAATACTCTAAAGGGAATCTTAAAAAAACCAAACCCACAACATATTCATTTCCTCCTTAAGCATTGTCTTGACATCTTTGCTTTACTGCAACCTATGAGCCTGTAATTGAGCCCTGTCTACTTCTGTATTAATCATTATCGCAAGTTTTCCTAGCTATTTTAGCACTGCTATGGATTTCAATTTCTATTTATTAACAAACATCAATGCAAAATAAACCAGCACATTTACAATTGCAATTATAGAAAAAATAATATCTGATATTCCTCTGCACCAGATAGTTAAACTCTTAGGAGTTTAATTTTAACACTGCTTTGCAAACATTGCTCCTGAAGACCACATTACCAGAAAATATCAAACTTTACCCAGTGCCATTCAGCAGCAAAACTTTTGTAACATCTTTCACAAAATAACCTGAATGCACATTTGAGCACCTGTAAATTCTGGTCCAAATTAAATCAAGTTGCACATGCTTATACTACAATCACAGTCCAATGAGATGAACCAAAACAGATTTTTGTCTGTAAATTAACAACAGAACTGCAAGTTGAATGCAGGACAATCAGCCAAAAACTGTAATTGTTATTGCCCTATGTTAAACAAAAATAAAAGCAGAGCTGTTGACTAAGGACATAGTCTGATATTACAGCTAACTCGACCTAGTGGTTGGCTGCCACTGGAAGCAGCAGTCCCACTTTGCCTTCCCTTGCTGCAAGTTCCCATCTTTTTCTTTGCAGAAGCAGCAATATTTATTCACCTAAACAGTGAAGTGCTTCAGGAAGCTAAGTAAGCAAAAAGTTTGCGTTTGGGGGGTTAGAGGGGAGGGGTGGGGGACTAGTTAGCTTTTTGTAGTGAAAGTCTGTCAGCTAGTTATACTCAAGAGGATGTGCCAAGGTAAGGAAAGCAGCAGAAATGGGGCTGCCTTTTTTTCAGTAGCTAGCTGTACTGGCAACCTGCACTTTGAGCTCCCCACAGGCCCACTCAAAGAACACAACTTTGGAATAGGTATGCTGTACATTTTACCTTTTGGACTCAGTTGTCTTGGGTCCTTTATTCTCCAACCAAGTGGTAATTGTCCGTTGTTTACAAACTGAAAAACCACAGTTCACTACATTATTACATGAAACATGATAAAACTGCAACGTAATTGCATATGAATAAGATACCTTGTACTGGATGAAGATAAAAACACCTCAATTAAGTCCTCGTTACCATCTCTACTATAGGGAGCATCCAGACACTAACACTATTAAAACTATATGTGATGCAATATTTAATTTGTATCAGTCATCAGCTGTAGCTTCTGTAATAATCTTTATAAATGCGAGGCTTGGTGTGTGGTGGTTTTTTTTTAATATGGTTTAAAACATACAGTGACTCTCTATATTAAAAAAAAAAAAAAGCAGTGCAATTGCAACTTTCCAGCTCTCATTATCACCTTTAATTACCACCACCACCACAGTGAGCCCTGAAGGACTTCTGCTGAATTTTGGAATGAAGAGGCAACATGACATAGCTTAAAACAAACAAACAAAAAACTAACAACTAGGCATCTTAGAAGACCCAGCTGAGAACCTTATTTGTATGTAGCATATTGTGAAACATAAGGCTTAATACAAAGATTGTACACATTAGGACTTTCTCTTTTCCCCTCCATCCATAAACGATTTGTAAAGCCTATCAATGCTTACTCCCCTAAACAGCAACAAAATGTGAAGGACACCATTTTTTCAGATTTACTACCAACAACACAGCTCCAGTGAATGTGATCAGTCTTATCTCCACCATGTTGCAGTTTAGACAAGCTTTCAATAGAACAGCAGCACATGAACTAATTATGTAGAGACATGGGGGGGGGGGGGGGGGGGGGGGGAATAGGGAGACAAAACTCAAAGCAGTTATTTCGCAACTGGAAAGTAATCTTCATTAGGATAAGAAAGGGGTTTTAGTTTTGTTTTGTTGTTGTTATTTAAAGGTAATTCTGAAAATTTGACAACTAGCTTCAGTTCCCTTTCTTTCCATTTGCCAAGAGAAGTTATCTACCTACCACTGCTGCCTGTGCAAGGTGTTTACTCGCTGCTTTCAACTGGGTAAGTAAAATTTGTAGTTCCCCTAATGCAACAGTAGTTTTGCAGAACTTAAAAACCAGTACAGCAGATCTGGCTATTCTGATTAATAGTCACTACAGAAAGACTCAGCATTTTACTGCAAATGGAGGTTGTGTAACTTGTAGCGTAGATAGCTTAAGGCCATAGGTAACTTAAGAGACATTGTTTCACAAAAGCTTTCCTTAACATTTGAGGCCTTGAACACTTTTCCACAGCTGGTTATCAAATATCCTCATCAAAAGTACAGAATTTTGAGAATGAAAAAGTAATCTCCAGAAAATGTTTAAATCATTTCAAGTTCTTCTGAAGCAGCACAAACAATAGTGCAAAATTGCCACCATGCGACTAGGTCGCCAGAGAGTAGTGCCACGCTGTATGTAGATTACAAGCACAAGGATACCTGTGCCATACTCAGCCATTCAATTTTTCAACAAACGCTCAGCTTCACCTCACTCGGACAAAAATAACAGCTTGATGGATTTTATGAACTAAAAGTTTTTTATTTCTAAAGATTCCCTAAAACTGAAGTATATTAGTCATTCTGTTTCACCACATTTCACCATGTTATATTTGAAGTGTTAACCCAAGTTGCCTACAGGAAAGGGGAAAGAAGCAGCCAGAAGAAAACCTGAAGAGACATGTTAAAACACGGGATGAATAAACCTCTTCAAAGGCTACCTCTTGAGGTATAAACTTGCATTGAGGAAGAAATACTTATTCATTAGCACAATAAATAGAAATGATAGCAGCAGCATCAGAACAGAACGAAATGGCTTAGGTCTGAACTTTCACATCCGACTAGTCATTTAAGCCTTATAACCAACATAACACACATCATTTTTCTTTAATACTACTAACATCTCTTTTTGCTACAGATAAGGTGATAAAAACATATGAAGCAACAAAAAGACAATACATGCTTACATTCAGTGTAAACAATAAAACCAGACCTTGGTGTAATTTTTTTTTAAAGTGGTTTCTAAATTTCTTTTCAAGATTCCCCAAATCATTCCCATAAAACAAACCATTCCTTAGAATCTACCACTGAGGAAAACAACTGAATTTGTAGAAGGTTCTTATTTATCACTCTGTAGGAGTGCATACATATAACTTCAAACTATTATCTATTCAAAGTTGCCTCTTAGTTACTGGTTACTGAGATTTAACTCATCAACCGAAGACCATAGCAAATCTGCTTGGGTTTTTTTCCTTCCCTGCATTCCCTTCTATTCCTGAAGTAGGTACTTTATTGTCCATTAAAATTGTATTTTGACTGCATTAGCCCCAAATAAAAATAACTTAAGGAAAGCACGTGCTTTGTTACTGCTTTTGTCTACGCAGCTTTGTTACACAGCAGGAGGGGCACCCCACACGACCAGCAGCGCTCTAGGCCTGCAGCCACATGCCCATGTGGCTTCCTGTCATTACCCTTAGCTCTCCCTGCCGTGATAGCCTGGCACCTGGCACAACACCCCGCCGAACGTCAGTTCTCTTGCAGCAAGTATTTGTCCTCTCACATATGAAACACGCTTCCTTTAGCAGCTCACACCTCACTTGGATGGTTGCACTGTTACTGCAAGTTTATAAAGAATTAGGCACAAAGCCAGGATAACGATCCTGTACCCAGAGCCGTCTCCAGAGGGAAGCAACGCGCAGCGCCCCACACCATCGGCCTCGGGTACACGGCACACGCGGGCTCCGGGAAGCTAAGTTAGAGACGATTCCAGCCCAATACTGCAGGCCAGCTCCGGGGAGGCTACGTGCACCGGCACAAGCAGCCTCTCACCATTTAACGCTGCCTTCCCTTCAGCGTATCACGCGAAGGGAACCACAGCAGAGGTGCGATAAGCAGCAGAGACGGACACCGCAACTCGGCGGAGCCCCCGGCCCGGCCCGGCCGCCTCCTCCCGCCAAGTCCCACGCGCGGCTGCGGCTCCCGTGGGCCCAGCGGCGCCCGCGAGGGCGGGACGGGGCGGCGAGGGCCGCCGAGCAGCGCTCCGGCCGGCTTGGGCGAGTTCTGCACTGCCCAGGCTTTGCAGGCAGAGCCGTCCCGTCCCCCGCCATCGCCCAAGCCGCCGAAGGGACCCTCGGCGAGCCGCCTTCCACGCCCAGCCCCAGCGCTCGCCTGGCCGCTCCCCCTGCCCCGGGGAGGGCGCAGCCCCGGCCGGTACAAACCTTTGTTCCCCACGGCGGTGGCGAGGCTGCCGCCGCCGGAGCTGCTGCCCCCGGCCCCCTCCTGGCGGGGACCGAGCGGTGGCGGCGACCGCTCTCCCTGGGAGCCGCAGCCGGGGCTGGCGGTACTCGGCCGGGCTCTCTTCCGAGGGGGGTCCCGCCCGCAGCCCGCACTCATCCTCGGCGGGCCCGCCTCCGCCCGCCCGGCCCGCCTCAGCTGCGCGGGCCCGCCAGCAGCCGCCGGGGCCAGGCGGCAGCCGCCCCCTGGGGACGGCGCGACGATGCAGCGGCGGCTCTGCCGGCGGCTCTGCCCCTCCGCATCCTCCGGCCCGCAGCGCCGGGCTCGTCCCGCCGGCCTCCCCCTCGGCGGGAGGCGCGGAAGGAGCGGCGGGGCCGAGGCCGAGCCGCGTCCAGCAAGGGGGGCCGGGGGCTGCCGCGGCTCGCAGCAAAATGGCTCCCCGCCCGCCTCACCCCTCTCACCATGGCGACCGCGCTCCTCCCCCGCCGGCAGCGGGCGCGCAGGCCGGAAAGCAGCGCGGGCCGGAAAGCGCCGCGGCGTGCTTTACGGCGGCGCGCGGAAGTCGTTGCTGCGGCGGGCGCGGGGCCCGGCGGCGCCATGGAGGGCGGCGGCAACTCCAAGGGCACGGGCCTCGGCGGCCTCTTCGGCGCTGGCGGGGTGGGGTACTCCCACGCCGACCTGGCCGGGGTGCCACGTGAGTACCGGCGCGCAGGGGCGACCGGCGAGGCCTGCGGCAGCGCCCGCCCTCGGCCGGGGTGGTGGGGCTGGGAGGGGGGGCGGTATCCTCTTCCCGTCAGCGGGGCAGGGCCGGGCGGCCGAACCCTGCGGGCCGCTCTCGGAAGTCAACATGGCGCGGCCTAGGCAAAGGGCCGGTGCAGCCGAGAGCGGCCCCTGAGGGGCCGAGGGGCCGCGCCGCCAGCGGGCTAGGGCTCTGCCGGCCGCCTCGCCCGCGGGAAGGCGAGCCACGGCGCTTCCTGCGGCTGCGCCTGCCGGGGGCTTGGAGGGGAGAGGGAGACAGCTTCCGCTACCGCCAGTCCCTCGGCGATGGCAGCGTGTTGCGACGGGCGCCGGTTACAGAGACGTCGTGTCCATCCCATCCGTGCCGCTCCTGTAGCGCTTCTTGACAATAGGGGGTTGTCAGTCGGTGTCGTATTTTGACCAGCTGTGCAACTTAACGGCAGAATTTTCACTGCTTCCACGCACGAGGTCTGCCCCCTTTTAACTTACTGGATGTGAAATTTTTACTAGGGAAATTGGTGTTAAAGTATTCTGTTTTTTTCCTTTCAGTAACTGGAATGAGTCCTTTGTCCCCATATTTAAACTTGGACCCCAGGTATCTAGTACAGGTGAGAAGGTGGCTTGTTTTTATTGTGTTGGACTAGATTCCATTGTTTGTATGGTCATATGCGAAGACCTCAAAAATCCTGCAGTGCTGTGTAGTGTGTACTGAAGTCTTGAACTGATGAACAGTTGAAAGGAACGATTTTTTTCAGTGTTGTTCCTAATAAAAGCTTGCAGTGCCATGGCATCTAGGAGAAGAAAACCATTATTAATACAGAGGATAAGTAAGGCTGTTGTGTCACTATAAGCCTGCTGCTATTGAAAAGTGGAGGTCTCCTTCCCTACTCTGAGGCATGCAGCCCCAACGCACCCTTGCACAAGTTCTGGTATTTGTCACGCCCTCCACTGAGCCCCTTCAATCAGTAACAGCAGCCAGAAACTCTCCTTGTGTCTCTTCCTTATGTCGTTTCCCAGCTGAAGGGAGACCATCATGAAGTAGAGCTTTCCATTTTATTCTGCAGAATAATGTAGCTATCGTACTTACATAGCTTAATATTAGTTAGCTTAACATGATGGCCCGTAGGCCACCATAAGGAAAATAAAATAATTTAAAATCCTGTAACATTTTCCTTTCTCAGCAATATTAACTACAGCTGAAAAGATTTAAGTTAATCCAGTAAGGATGCATGTCTTAATGATTTTATTTAGTTAATAGTTTCTGTATATTTATGTATATATGGCTTATATTATCTGAGAACATTAAATTTTGCAGAAGTAGCACTGAAGGTCAACAGTTGTATCTGCTAATCTGTGTGCCTTTTGTTTCATAGTACACTGGGTCACTGCTGCTTTTGTAAGTGGAAAGCTCTGAAAGCAGTTCTGGGGACTGTTTTTTGTATTTCTCTTTCACTAGAAGCTGTTGTAGTCAAGATTACAATGTAACATTGCCATAATGGTAGAAAACGGGGGATATGCCTCTGTTTGAAGTGGATTCACTAGCATGATTACCTTGCCTGCTGTTGTTGAGTGGTCAAAAAAATGCTAAGTGATTATTTAGACCTCTTCCAAAAATACCCTCTAAAGTTGTCTTGTTTAGTTAGTACAGTATATCTGGGAACATGTTGGTGTTAAAAAATGGTGTAACAGAGTTTTTGGAACAAAGTGTGTGTATACTAATATTTTTTAAAAAAAAAAAAAGCTTGCTTTAAAAGAAAACAAGGTATTAGCATTAATGTCATGAGTAACTTATAAAACAGTTCTGAAAATACCTGTTGACGTAACACTAGAGGCTACAGTTTGTGTTGTAACACTTCACTGCTCTTTACGTTTGGCACTAGCAAGTACATTGAAATAAAAGGGAATTCCATTTCAAATGTGAGAGAAAATTTTTTTACTTGAACAAGTTGCCCAGACAAGCTGTGTGGTGTCCATCCTTGGAGATGCACAAAACCTGGGTACGGCCCTGAGCAACCAGCACTAGCTGACCCTGCTTTGAGCAAGGGGGTTGCACTAAACAGTCTCCACAGGTCCCTTGCAACCTTAACCATTCTGTGATTCTAAAAATTCCAGGAAAAAGATGTAGCTAATATTTTAAAATATAAGAACTTGAATTATTAGCCTTTAAAATTGGTTTGTCTGTGAAGGTGGGTGTGAAGGGATGAGGGTCTCCTGTATTTAAAGGCCATCCATTTGCTTTCAGAATGCAGAGATAAAGTCAGCCTTATTGTTGAGAATCTTACATTTTGATCCTGGTCTTCCCATAATAACGAATGCTACAGTGGTGCTCATGACTTTAAAACCCACTTTCTTTGTTAGCCCATTAATGCAGGCACAAACCAATGTGTTTTCTGCAATGCTTTTGTTACATTAGGCGGGTATCCATTATAAAATAGCATGCCAGCCTCTGTCACAAATCTAGAGGATGGGCTTCCTAGGTTGTTGTCTCTATAGAAACATAGAGGTTACATACAGACAGTGATTGCTTCATCTTGACTTCTTGGACAGTAGTGAAAACTGTAAAGAAACTGCTAACTAATGTACGCACTGAATTTCTCCAAATACCTAGTAACAGGGAGGATAGAAACCATATTATACGTTTGGTTTATTGATAAAGTATTCACAGCTTTAGAAGCTATATATTTTTTCTATATGGCAAACGTGTTGCCATCCACGTTTAGTGCCAAGTATAGACTAAGAAAACCCCTTAGAATGCAATTACTTGAACCTGCAGTTGTTGCAGTCATGTATCAGTTAAATGGGGATGAATAATATTATGACTGGAAAGCAGAGAAGCATAAAAAGAGATCTTACTGCTTTAGCACCTTATCAACACGCGTGCATCTTGTCAGTGTCTCATATTGAAAAAGTGCTTTGGCCCACCTTATCTCTACACATATGCTAGTTATCAGCCCATTTCTCTAGCTTTTTAGACCAATCTGATTTACGAGAACACAAGCCTGTCCCTGTGGGAGAAAGATGCACAGGTAAAAAACTACCAGCCTCACATATTTCATGCCTGATCATCACCAGTTTTGAATGTATTCCTTGCTTTTTTCATGTCTTCAAAATAGGTCACTTATTGCAGTGCAAGGAAATACTTCTTTTGGCACAAAGGCAGTTTTTCTTTAGTGTCAGAGTAGTGGGAAACCTTAATACATTACTGCATCAGTGTAGGTTGCTCAGTGAGGAAACAGTGCTGCATAATCAGACAACAGGAAGGTTTTCAGAGGGCAGTGAGTCTTGTATTGCCTGCTGCAAGATATAATACATAATTAAGCAAATAATCATTTTAAAAGAAACTAACAAACCAACAACCCACATAATATGAGTTCCTTGGCTGCCTGATGTAATTTATAAAAAGTTAGGACAGCTAGGGAAAAAGAAAAGCTCTCAGTCACTTTATCTTTTTAAAGTCTTTTTTCATTGTTATTAAAATATACACATAGTATATTCCATCTCTGTGTTAGCGTAGACAACAGTTTTCCAGAAACACTGGTTGTATCTGTTTTTTCTTTAGTTCATTGTATGGATTAAAGAAAAAAATTTAATATGCCCTACATTTTGAAGCAGGTACACTTGGAAAATACGAAGGTGTTTCTTTGATTTGTTTTGTTTTCCCCCAGGATACAGATGAGTTTATCTTGCCCACAGGAGCCAACAAAACTCGAGGCAGATTTGAGCTGGCCTTTTTTACCATTGGAGGATGTTGTATGACAGGTACGTGGTTGTGTTTTTCACTTTTCCCAACTGTCCACGTAACACCTCTCTACTACAGTAATTGACGAGATTGTAAATGTTTTGTTCTGCAATCTAGTCTTACATAAACAGCTATTTGACTTCAGTCTATACACTGAAGTCTGTTCTCAGTATTTGCTTCTAGTATTGTTCTTTTTGTTCCTTTTTCTCCTTCTTAAAAAGTAATAACTGATATTATGCTAACTAGGGGCAGCATTTGGTGCGCTGAATGGTTTGCGACTTGGCTTGAAGGAGACACAGAATATGGCGTGGTCAAAACCTAGAAATGTACAGTAAGTGTTTAGTCTCAAAAAAAAGTACATCTTAGTGACAGAGTTGTTTCTTCCATCTTGTACAAAGTTAGATCTGAATATACTGCAAAAATAAATCTAGTTTTGTGTTTTTAGTGGGGGCAAATGAGAGTCAGTGTTTGTCTTCATCAAGTTATGAAATGTTTTTAGTTATAATTAGTTCAGTTCAGTTCAAGTTTTAGTTCAGTTCAAGTTTTTTGCTTTTCATTTAGTGACAACTGGTATGTCCTCTGACTTACCTTAAATATTTGAGAATAAATTACTACTTTGATATTTATTAGAAATCTACTTCAAAGTCAAAACAGTGTTTTTATATGTTGGAGTATTCCCAGAAGAAGCACAAATTGGTTTGAGCTATTTTTTGCTGTGGCTTATTTGAGAGCGAGTTCTCTCTTCTTTCCCAAACTTTCCAAAACCAGGAAGAGATTAAAATGTAGAAGCTGGGCCTGCTTGGATTTGCATTAGGGATGACATTGGTGCGTGCTGCTGAGCAAGTATCGCATGATGGAAGTTGTTCTGGATTACAGCGTCCATGAACACCCATGGCATTCCCATGTTTTCACCTTACCTGATTGTTTCAAAGAATGCAGTAAAGATAGGAACACTTTTTTTCCTGCAGCATGCTCCTCCTAGAATTATAGCTAGTTTAGACATAACTATACGAAAACTTAAGTGCCTGTGAAGGATACATAGGAAAGTAGAGGAGTGAAATAACTGGGGGAAACCATTTTCACTCTCACAGAATACTTTGGGAAAAGGAAATTTTAGAGGAATTTAGTATTTCCCAGTGCAGTTTATACTGGCTCTGCTCCTTTTAAAATATTGTTTCTATATTCTTCATCCCCTTCTTTTACCATCTGTGGAATTAAAGATAGAACCAAAGTATTCCCCACTATAATTCTGACTCTTCCATGATGTTCTAGATGAACAGAATTGTATTTTACGTATACGGAAGGAGCCTAGTCAGACGAAACCATGTGGTTAAGCGCCAGCTTTGGTGGCTGGAGCCCAGCAGGGGGCAGTCAGTGCACGTGCTGCTCTTAGTCCTTGCCCTCCGAGGGAAAAGGCCTGTTGAAGGTCATCACCTTGAAACAGTGTAATAAGTTCCATGTTTTCCTAATCGGATGTAGGGAAGAGACTTGTCTAGCTAGATTTCCTTCAAATTTATCCTTAATGTACACAGATTTATTTTTTTTTTTTAATGAATTTGAATTTTGCTGTTAATCCCCTGTCATCAAATATCTCACGGTATGTCATGGGTATTAAAATTATGAATTTTCTTACCAATTCAGAATTAATGTAATGTTAACAAAATGAGGGTGGGGGTTGTACTTAGGGGGAGATTGTCAACACCCTAGCTTCTTGGATTTTTTTCTCTTGTTTCAAAATGAAGTTTTCCATTATTGTTTAGTTCATTACCTAACCATATTCAGTAGTGGTCCGTGTCTCCTAATGAAGATTATAAAAAAAGGAAAAGTAGTGGAAAATGAACTCAAATCAGAAGGAACATAAAGTGTGACACTTTCATTGCTTTAAATGATAAACTAAGTTCCAGTGGTAGTCAGCTGTCCAGAGCAGTACTGTGCCTGTGATGGTGTTACACTGCTGGGAGATAAAGATCAGCCATTTCTTCTGGCTGCTGTTGTCACCGTTCTGGAGACAGCTGATGCCAAAAAGAAGTGGCATTTTGCTTCCCTGAGAGTGCGCTAAAGATTTGCTTCCCCTCTTTAGTGCTAGTCTGGAAGCATACATACAGAAGTACTCAGAGTACTTTACCTTTTGTTGGGTGCCAAGTTTGACAAATGGAAATGCAAAAGATTGCCTCTTTTTTTCCTGACGTGCTTTGGTTCAGACTTGCTTTTAATACCCACCCCATTTGTTCAAGCAGCACCATGCTCCCTGACACATGGTGCCTGTATTGCACCTTCTAGAAGAGCACTTTAGCTTTGTTGGAGCTCTTTTACCCAGTTAAGTCAGCATAAGTGTATCAGTCATTCTCAGTAGCTACGTGTGGTCACCGTGTCAGGAACATTTATCAGCTAAGGTTGGAAAGTCATTTGAAGGGAAGAGATTGGATTCTTGGTAAGGTGGAAGTTTGACTTGAAAAGAGAGAAAGATTTTCTTAAAACTTGACAGGATTAAATATTTGCCTTCAGTATTGCATGCATTACTCTTTGTAGTATGTGTGGTAGAGGAGATTATATATTACCAAGCTGTGTGCTTTTTCTTAACTGTTTTGTTTTGAAGGGCTTTTGGTTCATTATTCCATTTTTATTAATCAAATGTATAGTGTAAACACATTATGCCTCAATCATATCATAAACACTGCCTCAATGTAAACACAGAGAACTGAAGGTTTTAATACCTTTTTAACTCCTTTATAGAATTCTAAATATGGTGACAAGGCAAGGAGCATTATGGGCTAACACTCTGGGATCTCTGGGTAAGTAAACTCATTATTTTGTAAGAAAAACAGTTTAAAGGTGTAACTGTTTGATGGGAAAGTGTATTCTCTAAATTTTCATTATGAAATCCATCAGGAAGAACTGCAGGTTTTTTTCTTTGGAACATGAGAGCATTTCAGTAGACAATGAAAAGGAAATTAAAGGCTAAAATAGGATTTGAAGCATAAGTAGCCAAAAGCCTGTATTTAAACCCCAAAATTTTTAGTATATTACAAACAAGAACTCTATCTATGTAATGACAGGAATAACTGAAAATTGTAGGTAATGCTTACTTGTTAATAAGTTCCAGTTAATTCACAATCTATAATTGAATACTTTTGAAATAACTTTAATAAGCTAAGAAGAGACTCAGTGGTTATGTGAGCAACTGCCTGATGTCTGTTTCCAGTTAAAGAGCCAACAAAATGTTTATGTGTAGAATAAATGTGATAGTGACTACCAACATTTATCCTTTTCTGATGGTAGCTTAGCTAGAAAAATCACACATGATACTGCCTACTTTAAATGTAAATGTTGCTTATAACTAATACAGGTTAGAAAAAAGATAGAAGAAAATGATCAAAAGCCTGATGTGTGAGAGAGAAAATTCTGTGAACTGAGGTTGGAGGGGGGACACACACATGATGGGAAATAAAAATCACATCAGTTACCTCAGAAAAACAACTTCAGATGATTTCATAAAAGTCAGTGGAATAACTAATGCCCTAGATAATACAAGCTCTTTGGCTTCTCCCCCCCCCGTCTTAAGAGCAAAGGGTGCTCAGTTACTTTGAAAGGGGAAATCCAAAACCGATGAAATTATTTTGAAGAAGATTAATGATGGAACTCATTGCCCCACAAAGTGGTAATAGAAGATAAATTAGCAATATTTAAAATGGAGATTACATCATGTTATAACCCAGTCTACATATATATGAATTTTGAAAAATGCATCAAAGCATAGACTAAGTTGCATTTATTACATTTTGTTTCAGTCTTATTTCTAAAGAGTAGATTAGCTTGCCATTTAACTCGGACATCAGCTTTTGAGGCATAATATAGAGGCTATGGTTAGAGATAGGATTCTAAACTACAGTGAGAATGGCACTTTCCATGAGACGCATATTGCCTACTGAGTTTTATGGTGGGGTGTTTTTTGGTTTTGTTTTGTTTTGTTTTTTTCTTATTTTCTATGGCAAATCTAATCAAAACGTGTCTGAAAACCGAGATGCAGGCACACCGCAGTTCAAGGTTCCAGGTTAAGTGACACATTAACAGGTTTTTTCAGCTGTGTTTGAAGAAAGGTTGCTCAAGAAAATGTTTGTGCATTCCAGTAACAAATTGTTATTTTTCTTATAAAATATGGCCTCCCAAGTCACAGGATTAAGCAGAACTTGATATTTTGGGATTTGGTATAGCTCTGCTTTATCCTAGCTACCAGAGAAGCTCCTTTCAAGGAGCTGAAGTATTTTTGCATCTTATTTCACTTGTGCAGCATTTCTGTACCTCAAAGATTCCTTTTGTCACTACTGACAATTTTTGTCATTCTGTTCCTGAACAGAGGTAGCAACATCTGTGTTAAACTATTTTTAAAAACGTTGTTGAATTCAGCTCTTCCTTCTCCTCATTGTTAATAGTACATGCTACTAAGACAAGGTAAAATGCCGTTGCCTATGCTGAATGGAGAAAGATGCTACTGTTCAACTCATTGACATTAATATGGTTGCTTATGAGGGATTTACATGCTTTTTAGCAGAAGTAAATATTTCAAATCTTTGGAGGACAAGGGATGAATTCAAGTGTCATGGTGTCTTTATCACTTTAAAATGATGACATACTCTACTGTTCTTTGTCAGCATGAAATATGATTATGTCATGAGGGGTGAGGATGGGGGTGCCTTCTCCCTTCATCAAAATGCATAGATTATATATGCATCCATACTAAAAGCCCATGCATCTCTCTTTCTAATCCTTTTCCAGGACAGTCCCCAAAGTTCTCCCCCAAGCAAAAGGCCCTTCGGGAACAAAGTTTTCATATTCAGGAAGAGGTGAAGCAGCTGTAAATGTCAAATCCCAAGCAATCTAATAGTCATTGATAAGGGAAACATAGCTCATTGTACTCCAGCCCTTGATAACATGATCTCAATGCTGCATTTAACGTGCATTTCATCTCAGTCACACGTGGGCAATAATTTTCTCTGCTACCTAGAAAGTGTTGTTGAGTTTAGTTTCATGCCATCCACAGAAGACAGTATAAAGCCTGCCAGTACAAAGGTAAACCCTCAAAGTCTTTTAAACAAATTTGAACTAGCAAAATGGGCTTAAACTTAAGTCAGTGCTTTATATCACATATTTATCATGTCTTGAGGCAGTACTAGATGTCATGAAGAATGCTACTTTATAACCAAACTATAGCTAGAGAAAGAAGAATTATCCATAAAATAGAAATAGGTCTGGAAAAAACCACCAAAGACAGGATTTGGCAGAGGATTCCCCCCCCTTTATTAAACAGAAAATCTGTGCTTCAGAAGCATAGTCTAAGTAGCTACACTGAGCCTGGATTCCAAGCCTTGTGTCTCAGAGAATGGGAGTTCTAACTTGAATTTTTTAATACGTTTTTCTTTCCCAGCTCTGCTTTACAGTGCGTTTGGAGTCATCATTGAAAAAACACGAGGTGCAGAAGATGACCTGAACACCATAGCTGCTGGAACCTTGACAGGAATGCTGTACAAAAGCACTGGTAGAGTAGCAAAATGTTTCTAGTTTTCCTCTTCTTGTGCTTTATCCTAGTTCATAGGATTCTCATTACTTTTACTAAATACTGTCCTGATCTGCAAATCGGCAGTGTAAAAATGGTACACTAGGAACACAGAACTAGAATGTAGGTTTTTTGCAGCTCCAGGTACTAACACATGAATCACTTCAATAATTTTCATCTTGATGCAGTCAAGCTGTGTTCTGAGTAATCCTCCCCCTGCCTGCCCCCTTTCACTTTGGAAGGTAGTTCCCATTTGCCTGCATCCACTCATGGACTTGAGAAACTATTGGGTTTATTTCTGCTATACCTGAAAAACATGGCTAAGAATGAGCTGGGTATGTATTTTATACAATCTAACTATAAATCTGAGTAAACATTTGAGTATTTATTCAGTGTATAACAGACATAATTTGGCTCTTGTGATTATTGTTAGTCCTGTGCAAGTTGGAAAAAATCCATTTTAATTCAGCTGGAATTTTTTTTTTTAAATGCAAGTTTTCCTTAAGTAGTCTTAGCTGTGTGAAAAACAATGCGTGGGTTAGGGGATATTGAACTAATAGGTCTCAGTTAGCTGCTAGATGCAATGCAGTTAAGTGTCTTTTTTCAGCCAATTGAAATGATTTTCTTAATGCCAAAAAGGAAAAAGCTTAAATTGATGCTGTCTATTTCTGAGGTTAAGCAACAATAACTAGAAATATTAAAATGAAATTAGCTTCTCTAAGCATAAATGAAACAGTGGTATTCATCCAGTACAATCCTAAATAGAGTGCAAGGCAAAATTACTTTCCAATTAAGGGTTAATAAAAAATTCACTCTCAAGAAAGTGAAAATCAGGAATTCACATTTAACATGGATCCTTTTTTTTTTTCCTTAAGACAAAAGATCTTGGTAAACCAGTTTTACAAATTCATGTCATTAAAGTATGCAGAAAGAAACTAATATACTTATAAAGTTATTGCTTAGTTGTTTGTGAAACTGTTGTGGTAGGACTCTAGTCTTTGCATAGTGGTCAAAACCAACAGACAATGTTATTTGAGAACAGCATAGATTTAAGGTTAGTTTGCTGATGCATACTGAATTGTTTGCAGAAGAAAGGGTCTGAGCTTCATCAGCAAAACGCCTGTTAACACATATTCCAAGCTCAACAATTGGAGGGATCATCTTTTTTAGAGGACTACTGGGTACCACAGATTGACATTGACAGATTGACACAGGAAAAAAAAATAAGCTTTAAGTACTTCGGTAAAGGTTTGGCTATATGATTCACCTGTATTTTACTGAGGATATAATTCTAGAATTAACCTATGTACTTTTGCATATCTAACTGAGCCTCAGCATCTTAGAAGTGTTCCTGAAGGCCAGCGTTATATATGGGGCAAAACAGTTTGAGAAGTCTTATTTTCCTGTTGGCCTACACTAATTGAAACCAGAAATAATTGGCTTGAGCAGCCTTCATAAATACTAGCTTGTGCACTTAACCTTGCAAGAGCACATAGCTCTCTTGTAATCAACTATTTATTTGGGATTTCATTAGTAATATGCCAGATTGCCAACAACAGCTGTATAGGGTAGCAGTACAGAAGTCTAACATTTTCTGTAGGAAGTTATCATTAAGGAGAACTGCCATCTTACACTCCAGCAGAAGCTCCCCCTTACCTTTCCAAAGTATACAGCTGGCATTATGTGTAATCTCTCTTTTTGGCACAGTGCAACCATGGATAACTACTCCAGTCACATGCACAGTCATCTGACACTACAAAAAATTTTCTTCCCAGAGCACCGTGGGACTTCTGTTTTGTAATATAAGATCTACTGAGCTGACAGTAACACTGACAAGGGTGAATGTAGTGAATAAATCTGTATTCATTACAGTATGGTATTTCAAGTATGTGTTATGCATAAGACTGTAGTGCACAGAAACTCAAAAGAAATAACATTTTTTACCATATACAGGAAATTTGAGTGGCACAGTAGACCTTAGATGTCAAGGATTAGTTCTGGAAGTGAAAAAGATTATATTCACATCTGTTTGAAGAATTTAATTACAATCTTATTTTCCTTTTTTTCTTTCATGCTCTATCCCTCTTGCTGCTTCTCCCATGCTTCCTCTCCTGTCACCTTATGCCAGAATGCCCTTCCTAATTCTGTATGGTAAAGCTTCCCTCTAAGTTATGCCTTTACCCAGCATCAATATATATTTACCTAAAAAAAATCTTGAATATTTAAACCATATGCAAATGATCAGTTCACATCTGTGACGATATATCAAGATTGTAATCGTCTCCTGTGTTACATGGAATGCCATGTTGTGTTGGCATTAAAAAAGGAAAATTTGAAAGCTGTCAGGGACATTTCTGTTATAAATCCCCATATTTTAATGTCGGCTGGAAACTCCCACAAACATGCCATTTCAAATCAAGGCTGTTCGGTAATTCACAAAGGGTGGATACGGAGTTGGAGGCAGTGCTGTTCAAACACTCCGATTTCCCACTTCCATCATTTCTGTTTTGTAAAGAGATCAGGAATGTGTTTAAGAAGAAACTATAAAGTATGGTGGGTTTTTTATTATGACTTTCTGGTTCATGTTTAAACATAGCACTGATGGAGGAGTCACATCAGCAACCCTGCTGCGCTGAAAAATACTCTTGGTTACACTACAAAGCCTCATCTGAATTTCTGAAACAAATGATTAAGCCTTTGCTGAGGGGGATGAGTAGACAGGAAAAAAAATAGTGGGAAGACTTTTTGAAGGTGAGATTTGTTGCCCCAAACTGGTCCCAGTTTTCACAATTTGTCCTTGTAGAGGTGTTAATCATTACCAAAATGCCAGCAGTCAAACAAAAACGGCTTTCCAAAATACCAATGTTCTAAAGCAGTTTTGTTGCAAGGCTACTTAACAGACAGCTTGTGTGAGAGAAGATTAAAAAGTCTGCAAGTGAGGACTGCGGAAATTCAGCCCTCCTCTATTCACTGGAAGTGGCGTTAGTCACTGAAAGTTCCCCATTGCAAGTGACTAAAGCAGTTAAGTCCCCAGGACCTCTAATGGTCCTCCTTGGAGCGAATCAGATAATGTTAACTTGACATTATAAACCAACTGTTAGCTGGAATCCGTCTCAGCGTAGTGTATGGCTTAGGTTAACAGATGTTGAATTGAGTTTGAAAGTAAAATTAATTTGAGGAACTTTGAAACAGCACACTAGTTGATCCCTTTGACCAAAGTGTCTCTAGTTTTCACGTTTGTTTGAAATGAAATTTAATACTAAGATTACTTACTAGATTTTAGCCCAAGTGTACCAATGTGAATACACTATTAACTTGTTACACTGGTCTTGCAACTTCATGGAAGCTGCATTTTGAGCTCACAACTTAAACTGAATGTTCTGGGTAGAAGTTGAGTGACGAATGAAAGAAAACCCTTTGTGATCCTTTGCCAGGGGCATATGTAGTAGAAATGTTGTTGCAACTTAGTGAATCCTGTTTGAGTTTTGTTAAAAAGGAGTCTGCTATCCTAAGTCCATGAGGATGGCTTTTCCATTTAATAAGATACTATTCTCTATTCTTCAGCTTCAAGCAAAGGCAGAAATTAAGATCTGTTATGCCAAGTTTTTTTCTGATAAATGTTACTAAGCACAAACACTAATATCTTAAAACAAACAAATATTTAGCCCTGTTGCATGCATCTTCAACCTCTTTTCTAAATTAAGGCTCTTTGTTTTGTTTTCTCATAATTGTGTTAGTCTCTGAAAGTAGCAAAAATCAAAAAGATGATTGTCACTGTGCACTAAGTCACTATTATTCCCTCCCACCATGAAAATGCACGTGGTTCCAGTTATCGTGTCACAAAGGTACAGCTGGCTGAGGATCTTACACTCCTCCTCAAGCATGCAGGATTAATCACTCAGGAAAAAGATACTGAGCTAGGTGGGACTTTGGTCTGACCCAGTGTGACAGCCATTAATTTCTCATTGAAATTCCTGACAGAGACTTCAGTAAGCAAAAAAGTTAAATAACTACGTCTTATCTGAGGCTTACACGGGTTGTAGATGTTCTTTTTCCTAGATAACTTTTTTTTCCCCTCTTGAGGTTAGGGAAAACAGGAACAAAAATAAAGTAATGCTTTGGACAAGCTAAATTATTTTGTTTACTGTACTTCTGTGCAGTAGGAACCTGATACTAGATAGAGCGTCTCATGCCTTTTGCACAATAGATGTTACCTAATTTGTATAAAATAGTGTGCATCTGAAGAGAAGGGAATTGCATTCTAGCAATAGCTGAAGGGAGTAGGTGTCATTTTAAGACCTCAGAACACAACCCTGAAAAGTCAATACATTATGAATTAATTAAGAAGGGCTAAATGTTCTATTGCTAGCAGTAAAGTCTGGCCAGAGCCAGTGACATTCAGTTCAAAACAATCAGTTTTGTGACATTCAGTGGATAGGAGTTCACGGCAGTTGTGTTAGCTAACTATTTATTGAGCTATAAAAGTCTCTTCCCTGTGGGCTCAATCTGTGGTTTACTTTGGGCCAGACAGGTTTTTTTTTTCTTGTTTCTGTTTGGTGGGGAGGGGGAAAGAGGAGCTTTTTGCAGACTGCTGCAGGTGTGGCCCGGGGATATCTTAATTTTCTGCATTATTTGGAGAAAAGCAAGTAAGGGATTTGCTTCTGAACTTTGAAGTTCAGAGCTGTCAGCCATTTTAGAAATTAAGAACCTCTGTTAAAACCTGCTTTTAACATAACAGGTCTATAGGACTATTAATCAAATGGTATTTAGTGAAAGGATTTTGTTTCGGGTCTGAAATAAGAAAGAGATAAGAGCAAACTAAAGCAGGCGCTACAGGTAATAGCTTGTTGGGGCTTTCTTTGCTACTTGAGGGCTAATGTCTAAGAATACGCATGGCCACTGAAAGCAGTGCTGCCTTCTGCCCAGCTCTGCTAAGCAGAAGCAGTGAACTGAGTTCTCAGTGCTTGCAGGGATTTGCAGGGTTCTTGTTGCCATTTACAGTAGCTTAAGTAGTCTCCTGTCAGTCAGGTGCTGCTGCTTTCACTCAGTGAGAAAACAGGGAATTTTAATAATGTTTGCCAAGTAATTTCAACAGCTTTACTACTTCTAAACTTGTAAATTAAATTGTAAATCCTTACTGTTTTTCTAATTTAGCCGTCACACCACAGTTACTACAGGAATTTTCCCTGTTTCAAGCTTTGTTATTTCTGTATTTTAACCACAATACTGTCTTAGCTTAGTATGAAAGTGGAACATGCTTTTCTGTAATCTATCTTGCTTCCAAAAAGAAGTTTATCAGTTTCCTCAGTAATTTCTGTACCCACAGACTTTGCCCCCGCTTACAAGATTTCATAAAATGACCCCTGTGGAGCATCAGGAGGAAACTGTTTGAATTTTCTATTGACATAGGACCACCCACAGATGTTCAAACAAATGTCTGCCTGATGGTTCAGAGGGTCTGGTTAGCTACCACTGTGCTTGAATTAGAGCAAAACTGAGGTTGACTTGTACATTTGAAGAGTCAGGCCCTTTAAACCATTTAAAAATATTTTTGTTCCTGGAAGCCCTAAAGGAAGAGAAACTGTTTGCATTCTGAATATCTGGGAGAGAGAGATTGGAAGACAGAAAACTAATTACAACTTACTATTACACTTCTTTTGTTTGGCATAAATATGTGGGTCTGGGTTTTCAGTTAAGGTATTTCTAATGTTTGCTCTTGGATGGTTCTTGCTTTAAACATCCCAGGAAGTATGCCAGGATAGTGAAGTAACACATTCTGAAATAGAGACAGTAAGGTCCTAAATGGAAGATTTTGCCCTTATGTTATGCAATATAGATAATGGTTTTACCTACTATACAAGTCAAATTCAATGTTAGGAGCGGATCATGCTATGGAGAAATGCAAAGCTGCGCTATTAGAATGCTGTGTGTCATTGCATATTGTACTCTGAAACCTATTTTAAATGCATAGAAGAGGAACAATACTCTATGCTGAAAGGGTGCAGCAGCTAAAGCCAAATAGAGAACTAAATTCTCATTTAGAGAGCATCAGATGTATCTTTGGAAACCCATAGCAGCTTCTCAGCTATTGTGCAAGTTGCCCAATCTCAAAATACCTGCTTTCAGAAATGTCTGTCAGCTGGAACTTTAAGTTATCTTACTCAGACATGCAAGATTAGAGGCTTACGACCATGTTTGTAGCAGGGTTTGTCAAAGCAGACTTGGTATCAGAGGCTTGCAGAGAGTGATTGCAGAGGAGGGGTGGGAACATGTTCTATCATGCAAACACAGCTGAGATGGGAGTGGAGAATTTTATTTTTTTTTAACAAGGTAATCTTCTCAGAGAGCTTAACATTTCCTGCCCAGCAACGGGGCTGCATTCTACAGTGCATTACTGTTTGATGTCTGCCACGGACCTGGAGGTATTTACTCAAATGTAAATCTAACCAGTTAGCGAAAGGAAGGTTTTTTCTCTCCCTTTCTTTGTAATTTCTGCAGATAGTTCAGAAACCAGATGCAACTGCTACAAAATAAATTACTGGTAAAATTTTGTAGCGGAGGTGTAGGGAACCTGGTAAGAAACATTTCTTGTATGTTTTCTTCTTGGATTTTTTCTAATTCATTAATGCACCTATACCAACTGCACAAGTTTAGTTCATGTTCATGAAACAGACTTCCACTGAGACATCTTCTTCCGCAAAGTCCCTAAGTTGTCTGCAAGACCTACAGACTGCTTTAGGCCCAGTGGTTGACCCTTTGGAAGTGGATTCAGAGCTGCCATCCTCGCCTGGCTGACCTCAGCACATGAAAATACTAATAACATTTTTTTGTGTTAGGTCTTAGTGTTAGTATGTCTTAGCAGCACTGTGTCCAAGTCTGCATGGATGCTAGAAAGCAGCTCAGCTATCCAAATTAAAGAAGATACCTTTCTTGTACAATCCTAACTTCCCAGAATCTGGAGCCAGGCTTGATCAGCCTTCCACCTACCTTTCTTCCATAGGAAGAATAGGATTTTAAGGGGAAAGGAGAGGAATTGAACCTGGGGGCTGAGGGAAGAATCTACAGGAATAGTCATAGCTCTGTACTGCGTTGGGTTCTATGAGGATGTTCCACGTTTTGTGCATTTCCCCATACACCAGAACAGTTAGGAGCCCTCTCCGGGGGTTTCTTCTGTGAGCAATTGCTTCCTAATATAAACAGCAGAAAATCAAGCTCTGTAATGTTGTATTCGTTTTTCCCAAAAGTAACGAGGAGTTAGTGTTTTTACAGATTATCTCAAATATTTGTTTTTCATAAAGTGTCCTTTAAATTTCACCTGTGGCTTTTTGCCAGAAGCTGCTTGCACATGGTTAGTTCTGTGTACCCAGCTGCAACCCCTTCATGTGAAAAGCTTTTTGTGCAACAAATTCAGGATGAATTATCAAAAGCAGAAGTCTACATTTGTGTTCCTAAATCCTGATTTAGGCATGTAGGTGCATAAACAGTATGGCTTTCCTTAGAGCTGTTGAGTTCTCAACAGTTAGGGCAGTGAACTCAGTTAGGCTTATATCCCAGAAAATTCTGGAATCGTCACAGCTAGTCTGGCAATGAAATTTCTAGAAACTATGGCTAGATATGACCTCTAGTACCAAGTCCAACTTCTGCAGCTTCTTGGTTTCATTACATGCCTAGGCAATGTGAGTAGGTTTAACAACTCCAGTGAAATCCATTTAATCTTGCAGCACAGGTAATGCAGTCTCAGTCTAGCTGATGCCAACAGCTTCTTGCCCCACTACAAGCCTAAATGCAATTCTGTGAGACAACTTTATGACCCATAATGGGAAAAAAAAACCCGTCACTGATAACTGAGATGCGTTTCTTTTCAAGTTTGAGAAACCTGAATTCCACTGTCAGTTTTACCAATAAAGCAGGCAGGTTTTATCTAGCTGTAAGCAGAAACTGGCCTTGTTCTATATCCTGAACACATTATCTAACTTGCTTCGGCTGGGATTGATAAACATTGCAGAATCAAATTCAGTGAAGTTTTCTTAGTATTGAGGGTCATACACTCAGGTGTTCCTGTGCATTTGTAGTGCATTCTGGGAGCTTTGCCAAGGCACTTCCTATTACTGAGGAATAGAAACATTCTGCTATTTAGTAAACCAACGGAAGTCTCTACTTCTTTCTGCCCCTGTACACCACAACCCTCATGTGGGTGGAATGGAGCTGTGATGCCGTCTGACTCCTAGCTCCAACCAGGTGTGCTGGCTGCTGGTATTAGCAAAACTTGCCCTGTATTTTTACTTTCACAACTTGGAGAAGCTTCAAGTCTTGATTGAACAGTAAAAATAGTTTTAAAAAAGATTATTTTTTTTAATCATCTGTGTGACTCAATTTTTGCCATTGCAAGATTATAATTTTGCAGATTAATAATAGTAAGAATAAAGGAAGTTGTTCAATGTATGCCCTAGTAAATTCTTGTCAGTTGATCCCTTTCATCTACTTTTTGATTCTTTTCAAAAGGCTTTAAAATTCCAAAGACACAAAAGCTGTGCTAAGTTCTGTGGGATGGCCCTCATGAATCTCTGGCACCCAAGGTCACGTCCGCATCAGCTGCTGTTGTGTTTAGTTATTTCCCTCCTGCCCTTTCTCCTCCCCCCCAAACCTAGTCACTCAAACTGCTGAACACTATTATTATTTCTCATCTGAAATCCTAAATGGAGGTGTTCTTAAAGCAGGAAGAGATAATCTCTGTCTGTAAACACCTGTGTTGAGGACAGATGGAATAGATAAAGTAGGACTTGGGAAAAGCCAGCTTGACTTTGAGTGTTCTGTAGTGGTTCACTCAGACAGTAGTGCTAACATAGTTTGAGAGGAGGTCATACCAGCAGAATTAGTGTCAGGATCAGGAATGACCTTCAGCCTGGCAGCAGGTTTGAGGGGAGGGTAGAATTAGCACTGGTACACTTTCTGGAAAGTTATTCAAAAAAGAAAAACTGTGTTTCATTAAGATGCCTCTGGATTTGAACAGCTTCTTGGAAGTTGCTGTAGCTCACCATTTCCTCAGATGTAACTTTAATGGGTTTTAATCTGTTTCTCTTTTTTCAGGTGGAGTGCGTGGGATAGCACGAGGTGGTATTGTAGGTCTGACGCTTACTGGCCTTTACGCTCTCTATAACAACTGGGAGCACATGAAGGGCTCCATAGCCCGGCAGTCCCTCTGAGCAGGGCAGCCAGCGCTGGACGGAGGACACGCTTGCATAGTCACCGATCAAATCAGTTGCAAGATCTGTCTGGTGCCCCTTCCTATTTTATTTACAATTAGTGTGAAACCGAAGGAAGCTATGCTGGGAGAAACCTCTTGACACCGTGTAGCTGGACTGGCCCTTTCCTTCCCACCAGCCAGTTGCTGGAGAGGCAGCAATATTTGTTGGACCTGCAAGTGAGCAGAGTGGCCACCAAGATAGAGTCTCCCTGACACGCTCACGAGCTAGCCCTGGGCCAGAGCTACGAGGCATGCGCAAGTCCCATAGCTGCACCTGCTGCACTACCAGGTTTGTTCGGTTGCGTGTACCACAACGATAGCGCTGCATAATAAAGTCCGTGTCCATAGAGCTATTCACTGCAGTCTTTCAGCGTGCATCACCCAGCCAGCGCCCGGGCAGCTGGAGCCAGCGGGAGCCTTAAGTAGCAATTGGCACAGGGCAAGGCTTGTTATTCTGGCCGCGCAGGGTAAGCTGTAAAAAGGGACATCATAATTAATAAAAAAATATTACGCAATACCGTTTCTATGCTTTGCTGTTCCTACTACTGATAAGACAAAAATGTGCTGCATCCAGTGACTCTTATGTACAGTTTTGTTTTGAAGGATCAATGTGATAAAATCCTGGGGGAGTTAGTGGGTGAGGGGAAGTGAACTAACTGATTGTCTCCTGATGCGAGGTGATGGTGAGGCATACCAGGGCTTGACTCCACTCCCTTATTTGCTCTAATAAATAAGGAACTGGTTGTTTCTGGGTGACGTTCTTGCTGTTGCAGAACAGCTGCCAGTGGATTATCAAAACACTTGGGTGCTCCAGGATCTCAGAACTCATTTAGCCAACAGTTAGAAACCAAACAGTATAAATACTCCTCTCATTTCCTATTACAGGATTTTTAATTAGTGATGAACTTTTTCCCCCAAGTGATGTTTATAAGTTATTGGCAGAACGAAGGGATGTGATGAACCTACACCTTCTCCAGTGTTAAACCATGTGCCAAGCATTGTTTGCAGATAAATTAAACAGTAAGTTGTGAATTAGTTCAGTAATTAGAGTTCTTGTATAACAGCTCATTCCTTCAGTTTTTAAATAGAGTCTGTAAACAATTAAACTGGTCTGAGACAGTGTGAAGGCAGCACAAGGGAAAAAACCAAGAACCTTACTTCTCGGTAGACAACTTAATGCAAAACAAGAGTTTACTTGAATTTTCCTACTGAAACAGCTCTTGATAACTATGTTGCACTCAAGAAAATCGAAACAACAAAAAAAGCAGTAGAGGGAAGGTGGTAGCTCTTGCCTTCTTCCAAGAAATTCAGCTTTGTTGAGAAGCCTCTTTAGGAGGAGGTGACCTCTGAGACTAGGTTTTTATAGAGCAAGTGCTCTAGCTAACGAGCCTTCACAGTTGAACTCGATTAGCTTTGCTTGGATACCAGGTCAAAGTAGATGCTTTATGCCAGCACTTAAGTAGATGTAGCATAAAGGAGAGAAAACAGGTCTTTTCTCACCCGCTTTGTAAATGCTGTTTCTTGTTAAGCTTTATGTTCCACTGTCTTTTAGTGGGCTGTGTATTACTGTTGTGGTATCATCAGAGCTGGACCTTCTAGCGTGCAGTTTTTTTGAGGGCCATGCCACCAAAGAAACTGTCCTACTCACAGGCTGCAGAAAGCTGACAGTCGCCAGCTGCGCAGTGCTGTTGGGTGGGACATCAGGAAAGTGCATGCACTTTCTTCCTGAGCTGCTTTTTCTCCCCCCATTGCCATCGGTGAGTTCCTCCCCGCCCATGTTTCTTGGTCAGTGTTAATAGGACTGACTTACACTCCTACACACTTGACAATGCTGGATAAAGGCTTGATAGCCAATTTGGAGGTTGATGGTGGGGGAGGGTTGCTTTTTAAGTGTCAGGAACTTTGCAATGTATCTTTAAGTTTTGCTAGAGACTTTTTCAGGACTGAAATATGACCCAGGAGCTCTCTGCCCCTAATTGAAGTGGGAAAGCTGTGAAGCTTAACAAATGTCTTGCCTCCTTTAGGTGCACTGGAGATGATGTAGGAACAAGCTTTTGTAAGTTCAAAATTGCCACAACCTTCAGGCTAGGCTGACTCCTGAGACGACTTAGCATGTTATCATCTGGTCTGCAATAACCTCAACTTTCCTGGAATTGCTTGCCTCGGGGGCAGAGCTGAGTGCATTTTTCTGAAACAGCACTGTTTCTAGGGCTATTAAAAGTTTTGGTTTATAAACAGTTTGTACATGGAGTGATCCATAACTTGAGCTATGAACTACAACCAGCATGGAGGCAGCACCGAGGGAGGTGAATTGTAAATATGGAATACAGAGAACATCTTTGTGATATTCTATGTCAAGACTTAACTGTGTTCACAGTTTAATGTGTCCTGCTGTATCAAGTTGGTACTTGATACAGCAGTATAAAGTTGGTACTTAAAGCTGTGACCAAAAGTATATCCACGTTCAGCGGAAATAAAAGGAAGTAAAATCAAGTTGCAAACAGGATTTGGCAAGCCACTTACCGTCCTCCCATGCAGTATTATGTAAATGTGAGCACGGGAGACCATGGCCATCTTGAAGAGCAGTGTTTTATCCTCTTGCAGTGCCAGTCATGGCATTGAGTTTTGCTCATAGATCTGAGACAGCTTTCCATGCTGTGGCAGCAAGTGAGGGAGTCTGAGATAAGAGGCATAATGAAAGCTTTTTGAGTCATGTAAAGCTGCTTTTGTGTAGTCTTTGGAATGGAGAAAGGCAATTTCACCATTCCCTGCCAGCAGGTGACTTCTCTTACAGTTGGGGGAACTTCTTTGTTGAAAAATTGCTAGTCACGTGGTAGGAATCTCCAGCTTCCTCAATGCAGTGGAAGCTGCTTCTGAAAACAGGAGGGAAATGTATGCTAGGGCAGAAAAATGATCTAGTGTTCATAGCTTGTTTCCTCTGATCTAATCTGGGACTGAAAAAGGAGGGGGGGAAATATAATTTTTTATGCTTTAACAGCAGGTTACCCTGTGCATAATAAATTCTAGATAGTTAGGAAATTGGTATGTTTTAAGTGGAGCTTTGTGTACTCCGTGAGTATTGGCCTGTGCTGTTGAATGCCAGGCACTGCAGGGACACCAAAGGGTACTACAGCTTTTTTTGGTACTTTCACACCATCATTAATACTGGTCTTGTTCCCCTTGGATGTCTCTTCCCCCCCCCGCCAGCTGCCCTCTCTCCCTGTCCTGCAAGTGCCACTGCCAGGCTTTGCACCGCAGCAGGTTTGAGTCCGAGGGGTCTGGTGCCCCAGGAGCCCTGCAAGCAGCCCTGCTCCAGGTAGGCACTTGCCAGGGAAGAACACCTCTGCTGCTGCTCCCAGCCACGGGCTCCTCTGCTTGCACAGCTCTGCAGTAGTGTTGACTCACACCTTTGTAAAGGGTTTCCCCGGGCTCCACGTGTGTCTAATAGAGGAAAGAGCAGGTTGCTTTCTTGACTTACCTCGTCTGTACTGCAGCCTGCACTGCTGCCACGAGTAACTGCCTGTCAAGCGCCGGCCTTTCCCCTCTCCTCCACTGGCTGAAGCCTGAGGCACCTTCCCTTGCTGCCCGCAGCAGCTCTCAAGGGCAGGGCCGTAACAGGCCTTCACCAGGCACGCTCTTGGCTTCTCCCACCTGAAATTAGCCATAAAGCTCCGTACTTTCACCAATACATACATTATGTGACCACAAGGCATTTTGGTTATTTTGCACAGAAACTCATTTGTTACAGAAACTCAGCTGAGGGAGAAGTGGGAGGTAACTGCTCCAGCTCCACAGGGAGGAGAGAAGTAGAGTTAAGCTAAGCATTTTGGAGAGGACCCCATTCCTCAGTACAATCCTGTAATCTCAGATTGCTCGAAAGAAGGTCTCCAAATGTTATGCAGAGAAGCCAGGAATAGCATTCTCTGCTCCAGCTACTCTATCTTCCTTGTCTTTGGAAGACCTGAAGTATTTTTCTCCCTGTCTTTGAAAGCTATACTCAGGGGACACGTTCAGGAGTTTTGCACGTGGCTGCTTCTAAAAAAGAACCTCTAGTCCATTTATAAAAACAGTGTGTATGCACACCCACACGGGAAAGTCAAGGTACCAAGGTTGAAAGGCTGCCAGGCCCAGCTGCATGCTGCCTCATGAGAATGTTCCCTTAAAGCTACATTAAGGGTACCTGTACATCCATAATGCTACCTGGATTAAGGCACTTCTACCAGTTCAAAGGAACGGAAAATCCTCAAAGGAGGAACAAAGCATGCAGGGAGGCTGAGGTTCGCAAACCAGGAGACCAGAAGAGCCAGAGAGGAACTGCATTCCAATTGCACAGCCAGACCAGAGATGTTCTACAGCCATGGGAGAAGAGGACTGAAGGCCACTAAAATCCATAAATCCTCCTTAAGTATTCAAGAGTGAAGAAACAAACATCATTTTGTCTAAATCTGTATTTCTTAGAGCAGCTGAGAAAAGGCTGAGTGATTTAGACATACCCGCCGTGTGTCCAGGGGCCTATGTTTCAGTGCAGTAATTGACAGGAGTTACCCATTAGGTGCGTCCCTGGTGCCAGGGTTTCCTGGCTGTGGCAGCGGGGCTCTGTGCAGCGTGAGTCCAGTACGGGGACGGAAGCACAGGTGGAGCGGCATCCAAACAGAAGTTAGCTAGGCAACCTGCCGCAGCATTTGGTGTTAACCATCTTGCAAAGGAGACATACCACACCTTTGGTTGCAATTATTTTTTAATGGAAAAGACTAATCACTGTTTTACATAAATATCAATTAGTGATAACAAGTCAGTTGAGTAAGTAAAGGAATACATACCCCCAAGTTTTAAAGGCTCATAATGAACTGACAAAGTAGCACACAATGACGACTACAAGGAATTAATAAGAGGTGGGCTGCACGTCAATCAGCTTCATTAAGTTCAACTGCTCATTGGATTAGGCTAATATTGGAGTTAGTCACAGTGCAGTCTTCCCATGCAAGGACATCTTCAGAGGGGAAAGTGAACTTCAAAAACATCTTTCTGCTTCCTGCAGAAAGCCCCAACTATGAAAGTACTCAAGTGGTCCACTGATGTTAAGCCCTTTTGGGGTCTGGTTTCAGATGTGCAGTGTCCCCCTCTCAGACTAAAAACTGATTTTTAACCGAATGCACAGGTTCTATCAGACAGGAATGTGTTCACACTGCAAAGTGACACTAAGGTTGGATCTTGCTAATAATGTCTTTTCCAGTGTTGTGAAGAACTGAATCACTTTTATTCCCAGGCAGGCTGCAGGTATGGGGAGAAGGGGGGCTATTTTTATAGTCATTAAGAGCAATTTGTTAAGTGAGTAGAAGCTGCACCAGAAACTACGTAACTTCACAGTTTTTCATGCAAGCTGACAGGCATCTGATCCACACTTCCAGCTAACATCTCCGCACTCCTTCCTATGGGCTCAAAATGCTAAATACCTAAAGAGGTATTGCTCATACTATGTCCACAGCTATAGGGATCAGAGTTACTCGACCCCACTTTCATGTGCATAACAACATGGAAATCCACAGCTTAAATATCTTTAAAATGGATCAGCAGGAGCCACACAGTTTGCTAAGTTAGTGTTCCCCAATTAAACAGCATGATATCAATCTGATGAGAAGGCATCAAATTCCTCAAATATTACATTTAAATATTACGTGGCTAAGATGCCTGCTTTCCAGTGGTTTAGTCAATAAAAGTTCATTATTAATTATCTAAAACTAGCAGAAATGTACACATGTCATCTTACAGCTTTCTCCACGAAATTAAAATAGTTATTAAATGCTGGGGACACAGTAGGATCTGATCTACTGATGCATGAAAATTAACACCCTATGCTGTTCTCTGAATGGCTCAAAAATTTGCAAGAAAAGTTTTCATTCAAAACTAAGTTACCAATTCTCCTGTCACGTGTCAGGTCCCATAAATTCATGTCTTTTTCAAAATCTGGACTACACATACTCAGCTGGAAGACATACCAATACAAGATGCAAATGAAACCTTTAAAGTTACCAACTGCTCGGTAAAAAAAATTGCTTCCAAATACAGCCTAAGTTATCTTGCAATCCAGTAAGCTGGAACCCAACTCATGACAAAGTTGTAGCAGCTGAAAGGAACGGCAACACTTCTGAAGTCACTGCCAAAGGTGGACATTTCACAGCACCAGAGAGATTTTGCTTTATCTTTGCACTGACTCCAACATACTTCAAGTGACAACCCATTAAAAGAAGATTCATGTAGTCCCCTAACAGATACAAATTTACTAACACCTCTATAGTATCAGATTGCTTATGCTCAGTGGGTTTACATTTCAAAATTAATCATAACAAAAAGGCATCTTCTGCACCGTAACTCTGTTATATGAGTAATCTTTCTTTTTGTTATAATTTTAGAAGGAAAAGCAGACGGCCAAACACAAACACAAGAAATTCAGCTGGCTGCAGTCACTCAGCGTGATGTGCGATTGATCAGCAGGAAGGGGATGATTTCAATGCTTCCAGTTCTTCACATCTAAACAAATTTAAAATTCGGTTATTCTCTTTGATAAACAGAAAGCAACACTTTTGGAAAAAAACATGTATAAGACAACCTCAGGGGGGGGGGACACACCCCAAAACCAAACCATACTCAAATACTTCCTAGAACTGAGTATCTTGCCTTTTAGGGTTTGAAGTACGCCTGCTAAGAAGGATTTTTTTCGTGAATTTCAAAAACTATTATAAAAGAGCTATCTTGGCAGAGAGGAGAAACATGATGTCAGCTGTAAATACAGTACCGAGATAAGAAAGAAGCTGTCTGGAAATTTAGACGTTAATTGCACATTCGAGTTACAACAGAAGTAACCAAGATTTTACCAAGTGTCAATCAGTTGAAGAGTGATTTACTCAAGAACATAAGTAATTCCCTCCCTGGCTTGTGATCAAAAGAGGGGGAATAATGAAAAAATAGAATGGTCCAAGCTGTTAAAAAGGTATATGGGGAGAAAAATCACAATGCTGTTAAACATTACATATAGAGAACTTTGAAGATGTCAGTTAGCTGCCATGGTCTGTATTCTGTACCCCCAAGTTATGTCTAGGCTCAGCTGTTCTAATACATTCTGTGCGTCCTACCTGTAAAGGAGTCCGATACAGCCATTTTTCTTTATCTCCATTGAGTTTCATACAGGCAAAAAGGTCACAAACTGTAGGAAGGCCAAAGTCCTGAAAGAGAAGTCACCTTAATTACTGATCTCCAAACATAAATACATTCTGATGCATCTTCAAATTCTGTCAAGTGTTGACAAAGAAAACAAACCTGACTTCTGAGTCTTGGAGATGAATGCTTTCTTCATTTAAGAAGACTAGCTATACTTCAAAATTAACTTGTTTTGTGTTAAATGCTGGCCTCATCTACTTAAGTAACTAAGTAATAATCACTGAAAACATTAAAAGAGCCTAAAAACCTAAAAATTGCCAGTCAGTATTATCCAGAAGAGCTATGAATTTGGAAGAGAAAGCAGGCATTAAATTCAGGAAAACAATACATCTGGCACATTGGCTTAAGACACAGCAGTAACAAAAACTTATGAACATGCTCACTTGTGCTTTCTTGCGTAGAAGCCATTTATCTTCTGCTGGAGGCGGGTTAGCATTTTCAAGGTTGTTTGAAGTCAACACCCAACTGTTTACATTCAAGGGGAGGTGGAATGGAGCCAAGAGGTCTAGGAAAGGACTCTTGAAACTATTATCTGCTTTTTCCCTACTCGCCTTTTCTTCTGCACTTTCTGCTTTGTGCTCAGACTTGGCTAGCCAGCTTGTCAGAGGCCTTTCGAGCAATACTTTCAAGGGTTCTGCGATCTCTGCTGAATAATCTGCTTTCTCTGCACTAACAGGTTCCCCTGTGAGCTGCTGTGCGGGGTTAAGCCAGGTATTGGCAGCAGACTTTGTCTTCTCATGCTCAGGGTTTGGTACATCTTTCTGGATGACTGGAACTCCATTTTTATCCTTCCCGTCTTTCTTCAGAAGCCATTTACACTGAGCCTCTTTTCCACAGTTTTCATCACACACACACTCTGAAAAGCTGGCACACAGCTCATTAGCTTTGCACACATCTTCCACCTTAAATGGGGCTTGGGGATGCTGAAGAAGCCAAGCATTTACAGCAGATGTAGTGGGCGATTTTTTTCCGTCAAGATGCTCATTCAGGCACTTCAGATTTCCCAGGTTCTCAATTTCCACACTTTTGATCTGGCTGCCACGACAACTGGTACACGCTTCAGCTCTGAGAAGCCAATCATCCAAATTAAATTCTTCCCTAAAAGGTTTAAATTCATACTTCCATTTCTCATCTGAGGCACCACTTCCATTTTCTGGGTCAGGAGTGAGCAGCCAGTCAGAAAGGTCCATCTCTTCTTGTCCAAGGGATTCCAATTCCTCCACCTTTTCAATAGTGGAAAAGGACGAGTTGAAAGTAGAGGTGGAGTCCTTGCGGCTAGGGGAGTCTGTCTTCCCAGCAACATCACGCTGTTGATTCTGCAGGACCCAGTTTTCCAAGTCTTTCAGATTTCCCCAGGCTTGCTCAAAATAACAGACTTTGGAAGAATTTAAATCCTAGTAAAGACACATTGAAATGCATCTATTAACACTAAAAGACAATGTTCAGTAACTGTTTTCACAGTTACAGCTTGGTACTAGCTGGACAGAGTGAAGAGAATTACAGAAGCTTTAATTCCCACCATATTCTGCCTGCAATCGGATACCGTGTTTTCCTCTTTATTAAAAACTAGGTTAGTGCATAAAAGGCTTACCTGGCTGGGCTCTGACGCACATTTTTGTGTAACCCATTCTTCAAGATTGGTGCTGGGAACATATGGAGGCTGGCAAACACCCACAGGTCTGCTTCCAAGTAACCAGTCAGCAAGCGAGGCACTCACTGTCCCACACAATGTTTTCTGCTGAGAAAGAATGTTCTTGGTTATGAGAAAGCCTAATTGCTGAGGTAAACCTATGGTGAACATAAAAAACAGGTATTCAACATGCATCAGTATTTCTGAACCAAAAGAAAAACCATTCCCTTCTAATTAAGAAAAAAGTAAATCTTCAATCGCCTGTATGACTTTAAGCCACTGCAGTGACAGATTGTTTTGTGATCCCAGATTCTTCAGAGAGCAAATGACATGAAAGGGAAGAGACAACTTCTACAACGCACAGTTCTGATACGTGTAACCCAGCCATAACCCTCCTTCTGACCACAATTCCCATTACTAATTTGCTACCTTCCTTCACTGATGCTGTTTCTGTGCAGAGCCCAAAATAAGATTTCCCATTAATTTCTGCATTAAAAGGAATCGGATAGTTCCAAGACAACAGACTTTACAACATCAAGGAATATCCAATTAAAAAATTCTGACTGACAGTCACACTCCACATTCACTTTTGTATGATGTTCTTCCATGTCTGTTCCTGGAGCAGCTAGATCACTAATGTTCACCACAGCGACTGTTACTGGCTACTCAAACATCTTAAACAGAGGTCATTACTCAAGCAAGCTAACATATCGTGCTTAAGTTCTCCTTTTCCCTTTAATACAATTAAACGTTCACAGATACAACTCTTAATCTTACCTGCTCACAGTTCATTAGGGCACAATTCTGCCCTGGGAACCAGGGAGAAGTATTCTCTCTCTCTGAGGTTTGCTGTAAGGAAAGAAAAGTAAAAGTTAATTTAAATCCCAATTTTGTCCGGTTTCTAGGATGAATTCTACAATAAAGCAGAAGTAAAGCCCAGTTACAACTGGTCAGTTCTTTGTGCCCAACAACTTTTTCAACATTTAAAAACAGAATGGAGAGAGATTTACTATAAAAATACTACCTTCAGTTCACTTCCTTTAAGAGAATTATCTCCAGTAATACAGGAGATACGCTGCTTATATAAGAATCTAAAAATATTTATATCACAGAAAGCCATGTACAATGTATAACTATTAATATCTAAAGAAAACTGTAACATTCATTTTCAGTTGCCGGAATAGAGTAAGAATATAATCATCATTCTCTCAGTCTCTGCCAAAATATATTAAAATAACATGTACGTAACTACATCTAAGCTCAGTCAAAATCAGAACTACATGCAATACTTAATAAACCACTGTGTATATATTATACAGCTAAAACTGTATGACTTGTACACAAGATCCATTAAAACTATAACTAAAAGTAGAAGTATCACTTGGAATATATCGCACTACTTCCTCAAAAAAAGTTGTTTGTTCATTTGGTTTTTTTTTTTCAAATATTCCAACCCATTAAAGTCTTGGTGCTTACCATTGTTTTAATTGAACCAAATGAGGTAATAGCCTGGCGAAGGTAAGATGTGTCAGCCTCAAAATTCAGGATGGAAGACTCCTCTGGTTTAAGAGTAAGACTTTCCAGTCTGAAAGAGTAAGATGATAGTTACAGAAAGAAAAAAAAAAAATTACAATCTTCTTCATCTGTCATGTTTTGGGAATCAATCCGTTATTTCATAAAAAAGCTTCCAAAGTGACTTGGCACTAATTAGGTAACAGAAAGACTTTTAATACTTGCACAAAGAGATGCCTATCCACAAACTACAAACAGAACAAATAGCCAGCAAAACACAAGTTTCTCCTTCTTACTTCAGTTGCCATCAACAACTAGTATTTGAAATAATCTGCACAAATGAGTACCTCCACTGCTTATTATAGTCCTGTTTTTTCAATCTAAGATAAAAAAGATGAGAGGAATCATATCTCAGACTGCTTTAAAGATCTTATTTCTAGGAACCGTTACAAATGTGGAAACAGTGAGTTAGATCTATTATTAGTTCTACTAGGACAAAAAAATCAGATTAAATTCATAAGTCAAAATAAATACCAATTGTGTTAACTTGCATCATAAAATATACTTACCTCTCCAGGCAAACTGAAATCTGGTTTGCTAGTTCGTTACTATAGGAGCGTTCCAGCTGATGAATAAGGCAATTGAATTGTCCCAAATACTGCAAGGAAGACAAAACACATGTTATTGTTTTGGCTTCTAAGATTAAAATCGAGAAAATACTTGCAAGGACAAAGTTTACTTAAAAATGCCAGTGCAACAATTTACAACCAAATCTTACCCAATAGAGCTGCTGCGCCTGCTGCTGCAAGGCCTCCTCTTTCAGCTGCTGAATGAGATCTACCTGCTCAAACAGCCAAACTTCACGACTGCGCAAGCATTCCAGGTGGCGGCTTATGTGGCTGTGAATCTTGGCTTTTACCTGTAAGGTAACATGTACCATTTCTAGAACATCTGTCAAAGAGTATGAACAAACATACGCTGCGCTGATTAGGAAATAGTATTTGTCACAGATAAGTGGTATTTTTGGAGCAATTTATTTCTCAAAAACTAACCACAGTCACCCACAGCACCACATGACTCAAGTTAGTAAAAGTTCCAAGGCTACCTTCAAAGAAGTATCAAAGAACAATGTTATTTGCAATATCTCTCTATTCTGATGTTTCAGCTAACAGCTTTAGTAAATTCTGCATGCCTAAGCTAGTAATACAGCAATACCTTTATCAAGAGCATGACCAAATTACATAGCAAGATGCCTGCAAGTCTCTAGGAAAATTTCAGACCACCATCACAATAAAGTACTCTGGAATAACAAAAACTGTCATTAAAGTCATGTTAGTTATTAAAACATTTTTTAAAAAGAATGTAAAATTACCTCTCGCCAGTTCTCTTTAATCTGTTGTTCAGCTTTGACAATTCCAGATATAGCTGTTTCCAAGTCCTTCTTTGCTTGAAGGCACTTTGCCAGAGGCTCACTGCTGCAGGAATTTCTACTTCTGTCTTGTGGTGGACTCATTCTTGAAGTGTTCCTAAAACACAATGAAAAAAAATTACTTAATAGTTTCTATTCCTGTTTAATGGAAGAGGAAGGGCATCATAGGAAGAACCATCTGCTCTGCTTCACTATAAAGGTGAACAAAAAAACCCGTAAGACCCTACACCCATGCAAGTTTTCTAAACACAGATACAGCTTTCTCCAGGAGCAACAATGGTCTCTCCAACGCCTCAGCCCACGAAATTTGCACAATCACAGGAAAACCAACAGATATTTGACAACAGCTTCAACCGCAGGAGCTTAGGCAATCCCCCCCTGACATTCACCTTCCTCTGGCTTTTATGCCTAGCCAGAGCAAACTCCAGCAGCCGAGGGCTGATTCAGGCAAGGTTCAGCAGCTCTGCCAGAGCTGGGGGAGAATGGCTCAGCAAGGGACAGGAACTGTTTCAGTTACCCTTTTTTCAGCTGCAGGCAAATGAATTGGCTCCCATAAATGAGAAAATTCTAATACAGTTTGATCAACTGAAAAACCAAGTGTTGATACACAGATCACTCTTTACTAAGCTGCAAAGGCAGAAACTTATAGCAGCTGCCCATTATTTTTGTCATGGTCACAGCTGCAGTAACTTACTCAGCTTCAGCATATCCTCAAGTAAAAGGGGCTCAGATACAAAATTTCCACAGAAGTTGCACTAGTGAGGATTCTGCAAGTAAGGGAAAAAAGCTAAATATGGATTTTTAGTAAAAATGGGAAGCATCAATATAAGCATTTTTTCTAGACGGTGGGTATTTTCTTACCGAAGAGTTTCAATTCTCCTGTTAGTTTCATGGGATTCCTAAAACACTAACTAAAGATTTGTAGTAAACATTCTATTTAAAACAAGTCTTCAGCAATGACAGCTATGGAAATTCCCAGCAGAATTAATTAAAATGTACACGTGTGCCAATCTAAATATTTCATAGATTTTACCACTCCTCTGGAGGGAACTGAAAAGAGTATTTTGAATATGACAAGACGACCACAGAGCTTGTGTTACTGAGCAGCTATTTAGTCTGCAATTTCCAAGTCCCATGACCATATAAACTGCAACCCAAAAATCCTTCTACAGCCAAGACCCACCAGATACATACAAGTTGCATAGTTCAGAGAGCAGAGGGCTAGGAGTAGTTCGCAAATGGAAGCTGACAGAAAAAGCAAGGTTTGCTGTGAGGCAACGGCTACATCTCCCTTGGTTCCCTCCACACCACAGGCTTCCCCCGTCTCCCAGGCGCCCCCAGCCATGAGACACAGAGCAGGCACAGAAGCCACACCAAGCTCCTACACGCAACTCAATCCCATCCTCGCCATAACATCTCATCTTCTAGGAATTGCAGAGCACAACTACAAGAGAAGTGAACTTGAATTTATTTTTTAAGCTTATGTTGATTCTACACCAAATTAGACAGGGTGCAGAAGTCCAAAAATACATCATTCTCCATTCTGTGCTATGAACGCCAGTTTTGTCCTTGTATTGGCATACTCTAATTCATTCACAGGTTCAATTCTGTAAGGTTTCATGATCTTCACCTTGCTAGTGATGTTCAATAAAAGGTAAGCTTTCTCTTCACAACACCCCTTAGATTTTATCTTGCTTGTCAACTCTGTCATGTATAACCTACAGGGAAACTTAAGTGGGAGCCCTAGCTCTCAGACATAATCTAAAAGCATTAATGCAAAGGCAGAGATACACCCAGCCAAGAAAACAAGGACGTTAAGAGATATTAAAAGCTGTCATATACTCAAAAGTAAACAAAAAACTTCATATTGTTCTTTATTATTTCATTCATCATACCCTTACATAACAACCTAGTCAAAGTCTGAAAGGCTAACTGTAATTGCCATGTTTGCTCACACAGTAGATAATGTACTTAAAAGATTTTTGTGAAAATTATGTTAAGCTGTGTATGTACAAACACCAAGTCCAAATTATGCTGCATTGCCATTGATGTGTTTTCTGAATTTATGCCACTAGGGAACTGGGCTCAGTGCCTGAAGAAATGCTACTTTTTCCCCACTTTGCATTAGCAACTTCCTAGTGGCACAGTCAAATTTAAGAAACTTACACATGATCCTCTAATGATCTCTGAAAATACTTGTGTTTGTTGCTTTTATGGTTTTTCATTTGATTGCAAGAGTCTCTCTCCAAAATGCATACAGAGAGAATGAATGCTGCTTTCTGCCAGCCAGCCAGCTTTTGTAAAATGGCTGTCCTTGTGCTTTGTCAAAAATTCGCCAATAAAACTGACATTACAGTGGAGGATGAGAGTCAGTCCATCCTTCTTTTCAATTTCCGCAAACCTCTAACAAAAACAAGTGGGGGTAACTACCTGTTTCCTTGCTTCCCAATTATCACCAAACTGCATTAGGAGTTTAAGACATTTTCAGGTCCCATGTTCTGGAAGACCCGAGACCGTACACTTAGGCTCAACAGTAACAAAATACAATTACTTCTGCAACAGGATACATGGTTGCAATACAGAGTCACCGCTTTGGGCAATTTCCACGTCATCAACTGTTTCCAACCACACGGAGGTATCCCACCGTGGTACACGGCGTCACGGGATGCACCCCCCGCCTCCCCCCAGCTGAATTTGCACTTACTTTCCGAGCGAAGGAAACAATTCAGCAGCGTCCTGTTTATAAAACTGTTTCCATTTTCTACCTTCCATTCTGCAGAAGCACGGACTCCAAAATGCCTTTCAGTAGTCACATGCAACTGTTTTCGGCCCCGCTGCAAATTCCGCTCCAAATACTTGCTCGCTGATGCGGACGCGATCCGACCCAGACCGTGACGGGGGGAAGAGCGGGTGGGCAGCCGCAGGCGGTGTGCGCAGGGGCCGCCCGCCCCGGCTCCCCGCAGCGCAGCGGGAGGGGGAAGGCGCGCCCCCGCAGCCCTGCCGGCCCGCCCGCGCCCCGCGCCTTATCGGGGCGGCCAGCCCGCGCCCCGCCCCGCGGCCACAGGGCCCGGACGCGGCCGCACGTCGGCAGCGGCCGGGGGAGGCGCCGGAACC
The DNA here is from genome assembly GCF_035582795.1 of Mycteria americana. Taxonomy (NCBI): domain Eukaryota; kingdom Metazoa; phylum Chordata; class Aves; order Ciconiiformes; family Ciconiidae; genus Mycteria; species Mycteria americana. The sequence continues at coordinate 31,698,048 of NC_134370.1, forward strand.
GCCCCGGGGGCCCGGGAGGGCCGGGCCGGGGGCGCCTGGCGGGGCCCCGCGTTGCAGAGCGAGCCCGGTCGCGGGCGCCGACCGCGCCGACCCGGACCACACGCGGCTTTGCGGGGCGCGGACCGGGCCGAGGCACACCCATGTCACCCCCGCCCGGCGCGGGGGCGGCGGCGGAGCCCCAGCCGCGCTCCGCTCCCCTCCCCCGTCCTCTCGTCTACAATACCAAACACCGCCTAGCATCCCGCTGGCAGTTTAAACCGCAAAACCAGAAAGTTTTGCAACAAAACCACCATTTCTTGCAATTTCACAAGTGTGGCGACGAGCCTGTTTCATGTAATAAATGCAACAAAGCACACCCATGAAACCTTAAGTTTCATGTAATAAATGCAACAAAGCACACGCTCAGGCGTTCAGCTCGTGTATCTTCTACAGCAACAAGGGCTAAAGGGGCTGCAAGCCTACACAGCAGCCGAATTAAACCTTCCGTCCCCGGCCACAAGCAAACCCCAGCACCGAGAGGCTCCCCAGTCCAGCACTGCACTTGTGAAGTCCCACAAATTCTTCTCATAATAAACCGCTCAGATGCGCTTAACTCCTGGAGGGGCTGAAATGACACTTACACACACAGTTTTTATCACCTCTACTCTTGCTTCCACAATTTCACACCCAGACGAGGAAAGCACATGTACGTGTCTGCATGTAACCAGTAAAAATGTTACAGCTATGAAACCAAAAGAACTGCCCAAACGAGGCAGGAAGATAATATTACTGTTCCTAATTGCAAAATAACTACCAGTCTTTACAGACAGATTTTTGGCTGTTTCTATTAATGCCCAAAAGCCTCACTGGAGGGTTGTCATTGCAAAAGCCCTGCAGCCAAAACTTCTGGTCACAGTACGACTTCTATTGCTCTGCACAATCTCCAGCCTTCACAGATGCTGCCTGCCTCCACCTCGAGGTGTTACCTCCCATATTTGTCTTTTGCTTTTATTTGTAGATCAGAAACTGCTGGACAAAATTTTTTTTTTTTTTTTTTAGATTTTAATTAAATATCGTGTGGCTGGGGAGCAGAGGAGGAGGGGACAACCCTTCCCCGCCTACGCAGTCTGCTAACAGGCCAGCAGAAAACCGGTTCTACCAGCTTTTCACTTTCAGCACAACCATCCCCGCTGCTGCTTGGGAAGATCACCGTTTTCCATTTCAAACGGGTGTTGGATAACCTCAAAAAGATGGCCGTGCCGAGCCTTTGCCGGAGAAAAGCTTCTGAAGGGAACAAAACCTCACATCGAACAGACTCTATTTATAAACGTGGAACGATTTCTTTCAGTTGGCAGGACGAGGCTGTTCCAAAGGGCTCTCCGACCTGACTTCATGTGGTTTTAAACCAGCTGGCTTGTTTGAACTGAAATCCCTCTTCATTTGCATTTTACCCCACCAAAAAACAGTAGCCCCTCTTAAATAACTATCCCAAATTAGGTACCTGGGAGTTGTGGTCAGGGAGTGAAGTACTGTAAGTACACGAGCTGAATCTCAGAAATTTCCATTTACATCCAAATATAACAAGCATTTTATACAGTACAGCATCAACATCATGAGCCAATATCTGTGTGGAGCCTCTGCTGGGAGCAGGGAGGATTATTTTACTCCAAAACAAGTGTGTACCACTGTATTTTGTAAGTCACAAGCCACATGCAGAAAAAAATGACCTTCAACAGTTCTGAGTAAGAAAGAAAGTTAAATTAACACCTGAAGGAATAATGATTTAAAAAGTTTCTGGTAATACGTTCTCTAAAATTCAAGTAGGTTTTACCTACCTGCACCGTATTGGATCTGTGCTACAAACCTGAATACATGCAACTGCCTTTTCAGTCTATCTTAGCCCTGGAAGAGCCTGGCCAGTGCACAAAGCACATGTACCGAGTGTCTTCACATGAGCTGGGTTCCGAAGAGTCACAAATCACCAGCACAGCTGAGACAAGAAGTCTGATCCTCCTGTTATTCCATCGATCATTAATATACTTTTTTAAGTACAGCATAGCAGGCATGTAAGCAAAATCACAAAATACGTGAATATGAAGGCCTGAAATCACTATGCCATAATTACATACAATACCAAAGTAGATATCCCAGAGTGGAAAAGACACGCTGCTATCTTAACACAGATTTTATATTACAACACAACCATCTTTCAGACTTCTACATTTAAAATCCTTTGGAAAACAACTGACAAATCCCTTGCTCTGCTTGAAGCATATGGCCCCAAAGATAGCATTGCCATGCTCTTTGTATATCCACCAATACAACGTTATGCACTTGCAGAGTTGAACGGCATTTTTTACACGACTGTCAGCTTTTTTCCCCTCCCGAGACTGCATACCTTACTTAAAAGCCCAGCGGAAGACAATTTTGTTCCTCTGTCAGCTTTTCCCTTTAATCCCCACCAGAAATACCGAATTTAACGCTGAAAGAATGACTAACAAAATCCCTGAAAGCTCTGGCTCAAACCGCTTACCCCTTACCTAACAACAGATGTTTTCCAAACTTTCAGTAAACACGGTGCACGGCAACTCCTGATCGTTTCTAACCCGGATTGTTACTGCTTATGTAACCTTTGAAAAGCGCAGCTGTTGATAAGAGATTCTGATTTTTCAATTAAGGAGTGAGATGACTTTAGGACTGCTAGCAGCTTAACTTCCCACGGGCATAAAAAGAGAGCGAGATCAGTAAAAAAAAAAAACGCTATACCTTCGTATTCGATCAATGTTAGCTCTCCACCACAGAATTATAATTTCCCGACTGACCTGCCCGGTCACGCCCGACCCAAGCCGGGCCGCCTGAGCGACTTTCAGCTGATTACTCCTGGGTCGCATCCAAAGAGGGATGCCCCGACCGCAGGACACCTCACCTCCCACCGAACAGCGGTTCTGCCCGGCATTACCCGGCACGCCGGGCCCAGCAGCGCTCCGCCAGCTTTGCGCGCCCGCCCGCCCGCCCTCCCTTGGGGGAAACCCGGCCTCGCAGCGCCACGACACGCGGGGCTGCAGCCAGCACCTTCTAAATAGCAAGGATGCGCATTTCTCTTAAATCAGCCTGAAGCAGGCGGCGACGCCGGCACTGCAGAGAGAATACCCTCACAGAAATTAACGACACACCACCTTCCCCCCGCCCCCGCGGCAAGGTAACGCGCGTGTTTGTGTCCCCTGCGCGCAACCGCCGCCAGCCCGGCCCGCGGGGGACCCCGGCCCTGTCACCCCCCGCACCGCCGGCCCCCACGGCGACCGCAGCGCCCGGCGGCCCGCGGTGAGGCCGCGCTTACCGGCGTCCGGCGGGCCGCTCTCCCTCAGCACAGCGCCGCCGCAGCTGCCCGGCGACCAACGGCCGCTCTCGCGAGAGCGCCGCCCCGCCCGCCCCCTGGCGGCGCGGCGGAGCGGCTGCGGGGCCGGGTGGCCGTTGGCGCCGGCATGGCGGCGGGGGGGGGCGGCTGCAGGCGCACCGCGCGGGCTCGGAGGGCGGTGAGCGCGGCAGCACGAAAGCAGAGCGGGAGAGAGAAGCGGGGGGGAGGCTGTTCCACAGACCCACCACAGCAAAGCCCTGCTGGCAGCAGCGCGGCGGCCGTTGTCGTGGCCTCGGCGCCTCCGTCCGGGTCCCCGCCGTGGCGGCGCGTCGGCTCCAGCTAGAGCAGGAAGGCGGCGGTGCCGGTGAAGACGCTGGCCTGCCGCCCGCCCGGCCCGAAGCCGGCCACGCCGCGGGCTTCCCAGCGCCGCCGCGGCCCGCCCGAGCCGCCCAGCCGGAGACGGGCGTCAGCGGCCCTCGCCCCGCCAGGGCCTCTCCCCCAGGACAAGGCCTTGCAGCTCATGATCTCTGGCACCCCCCCGTCCTCCCCTCTCCCATTTTCCCTGTCGTGGTGGGAGAGCTGCTGGGCAGACGGGGTACCTGGCAGGCGGCGGGGAGCTGCTCGGCTCCCTCAGCCCTGCACGGATCACGGACCGCCGAACCACGCTGCCCCAGAAGGTCTGCAGGCAGCACGTGTTGAGGTCCACCACCAAGAGCCTGGCCTGCTTCAAAACCTCGGGCAATGCCGGGTTGCCCTCCCCACCTGTGACAAAGCAAAGCAGAGGAGAAAGATGAAGTACAGAACTCATCAGGGGATGCGGTAAGACACCGGTTTTGGTCTTTTTCACGCCCACTGGAAAATTCCCGGTGTGCATTGTTTGGCTTGGCTTCACACGGTACATTTTTTTGTTTGTTTTTGTCTTTCCCCAGGTGTGAAGCAGAGCAGAACGTTTCTTAATACCTGCTATCACAGTTTTCAGCTGGGAAGAGGATCCAGTTACTATTCTGGAGGGCAGCAAGAGCAGGTTGCACTGCTGCTGCCCATGCTTTTAGCTATTCAAGGCAAGGAGATCTCAGCCTTTCCAGGACCACCCAGCCAGCACCTCCAAGAATTCGTGTCTGTGAAGCGCTGCCTTTCATAGGTGTTTGCACAGTACTTAAAACATACCTTAAGAGAGAGAAAGGACTTCAAATGGAAACTTAAGTATCTGGGCAGCTCTGCATACATGTGCTAGCTGAGTCACCATTTCCTACACACAGGAGCTCCTCTGGGCATAGACCACGGAGCTGTTCTTGTGAACAGGATCTTACTTGTCAGTAGGACTCATGGCTGCAGCCAGAGTACAAGTAATCCAGCACTGACATAAGAGAAAGTAGAAGTCGGCCACCTAATCCCAGATGTGCTGTTACCCTAGGAACCTGCGTTTCAGGTATTTGGCTTCTTCATCTAAACATGTAGGAGACACAGGCTGTGCTATATAATGCTGACCCCATCTGACCTGGAAAACCTGCAGTGCTCATATACCTGTTGTGTCCCCCCATCCAGTTACACAGCAGGACTGCCCCGGGTAAAGAGAGCAGCCGCTCTTGGGCAGGCAGGCATAGCAGACAAAGCGGTTTGCTGTTATGTCTTCCATAGGCTTGACCAAGGCAATATCATAATCTAGATGGTTTGAGTGGTTTTCATGGAACCAGTCATGCTGGTAGATTTGCTTCACGTGGTGCACTCTCTGTGTGGATTCATTGTGGCTAAGGTTATGCTTTTCCAGGAGGATATGCCAGTCGGATACATCTTCCATCTCAGGAACCATACGGATATTTTTAGTGGGCTCTTTCCTCCTACCACTGATAGCAGTACATGCCGCTCCTCCCTCTGCCATACCCTTTAGCCATACCCTTAGCCACACCGGATGTGCCTTTTTACCCAAACCAACACAGCGGATCAAAAAATGAAATTTAAAATGGCATTAGCCTAAGCAAAGGACAAATTGGTAGTCTGCTAAAATAGGGGCAAAAGGTTGGGTAGAGATGTGATTTTATGGAACAATAAACAAGATGATCTCATGTTCAAACAGTAGCAAAGATGGAGGCTTATGTACTGTGTTGTTCCTCAGTGCTGGCTAAAACTGTGTATCAGTATTGACAGTAAACCTCCAACTAAAGTACGAAGAGAAGCATTTTGTATGCGTTAAAGGGATCTACATACACATCAAAGATAGTTAATGAGGATTAATGTATACGACTTTTCCCTTGGGAAGTGTATGACACTGCATAATGTGCTCCTGGACCCAAAATTCAGTGCTACTTCTTGCCGAATGGGAATCACGCATGTAGTCCTGTACCATAAAGCCCATCCTTCTGGACAAGCCAGCACTTCGCTTTGCCTTGATTCAGCGCAAGTGCTTAATGACCCTCTTTGTACACTCAAAGACTTCTTCCTTGCTCAGCTGCAGTGTGAGACTAAAGGGCAGGGTGGGATTCATCCCTCCACACCCCCCCAAAACAGGAGCCTCGATACAGAAGTGGAAGCTTTTCCTGCAGTTCTTAGGTATTGGCCTGCCAGACTTTACTACTCTGTGCCACCCAAAACACAAAGAACTTGAGGAACGTTCTCTGCTGCAATGATTTTATAGCAAATTTTGTGGGGTTTATGCACATGTTCTTAAGGAATGTTTCTGGTTCCTGTTTAGATCATTCCTCTTTCAATAATTGCAATAATTTAGTTGAAGAGAATCAGTTGTGTTAACTTCTGTGTTTAACGTCCCATAATGTAATTTCCTTGTTCTGCAACTCTACCAGACAGTTAAGCAGCACATCGCTGCCTTTTAAAAGGGAAATAAAGCAGTGCAGCACACTGACAGCAGCACAGCATGCATGGCACAGCTGGAGGTGAAGCCAGATGCCAAGGCAGACTAACAAGCTGACAGTGGCTCCTCTCAGAGGCAGCAACGCTCCCAAAGCGGAGTATGAAATTATAGAAGAGTCGTCATTGTAGGCGTCAGGGAAATTCATGCAGCTCCTGGGGGAATCGCCAGTTGCTTCAGGCTCTGCTGCTGGAATCAGGCTGTTTTCTCTTTGTCCCTGCCAGCCCGGGTGCATGGCCCGTCCTCCCGCATATCCTCTCTGATGTCTGTCCTTGGGCCCCTTCCAGGCAGGCCTTGACCCGGCACTCAGTCCCACAGCTGCACGCCAGGTCTGTCCCCAGCCTTCCCCCATAGCTTGTCCTGCCCGTGGCCAGCAGCCGACCTCATAGCCACCAGCCTGCCTGAGGAGCCGAACGGGGCAGCAGACAGTTGTGCTTAAGTCCAAGGCTTTACTTCCCTGCAGGGGATTTTCAAAGCTCTCTGTGCTGTGTTTACTTGCCTTGAATCTTTGCTTTTTGTGTCAAGCTACCTCAATGCCAGAGAAAAACTAAGTATTTTTGAACTCCCACACAAACAGTTTCATATATAGACTGTAACCAGATGTTTTGATAACCTTTTGATAACCTTTAACTCCTGCACCCCACGCTTGGCCTTTTTCCTTCCTCTAGTTTAAGGATTTCTCATTTCTGCAACCTTTTTTTAATTACCATCTCTTCTTCTATCCCACATATAGTCTATCCCACTTCACATGAAACAGAAGTACAGAATACACCTAACTCCACATGCATCTTTCATTTAGTGAAGTTCCCAGGAAAATTTTCTGTAGCTTCTCCATGAAGTCCAGCCAAAGGCAGAACTTAATTCTGGAAGCAATGGGCTGCAGTGAGAAGCCAGTGCTTGTGAATAAGGGTCCCACCACAGACGTGAACAAACTTCTTACTTGTTATGGTCCAAACCTATCAATGCAAAAAATAACAGCAGAAGTGTTAACTGAAGAAGTGTCATCCCTGAGTAGAGGAACAGAGAAAAGGAACAGATTTAACTTGTGATAACAGAAATGCTTTCCTTTCTGCAATACAGGTTACTAGCAATTGTAGAGGGAAATACCTTTATTAATGTACTACTTCATCATGTATGCAATGAAGGTATTAGGACTCCATACCCTATGCACAGACATGTTGGTAAGCACATACCCAAACATTCTGATGTTTGTCAACACAGCATCTTTTGTGTGATAGATGCCTAGGCAAGTAGGTTTTCCTAAGGGTCCCACACATACTCTAAAACAACCATGGGTATGGCCATTTTAATCTGCTTTTTTTTTGTTACTCATTTTTCCCTCCTGAAACCCTTCAAAGCTTCAGCTGGTTAGATGCATCTCAAACAGCATCCACTTCATATACACATATCCTTTTGCAGAAACAGGAGATTCTTTGATGGCCAGAAATTAAATGTCTTCCCACCTATCCAGTGGAAAGCACACTCAGTTCAGCTATGACGGATAGGTACTGCAACTCACGCAGGCTTTATAAACGAGAGGAATGTCCATGTATATTTTGTGGATTACAATAGGCTTGACCACATCTTCAATGACAGCAGGAATGGCCCAATAGCTACACAAAAACATGCCAACATAAAGTATTATTTGTCAGTAAGTGTGTCACTGACTTCATCAGCAATCTCTTCCAAGACATTGATATTTCTATCACTGAAAAATTGTTATAAAGGCTGTGCATATCTGTAATGAGACTTGCCAAGGCCAGGAGTGTGGCTTTGCTTCAGTGCCTGATCTAACTCTCCCTGCAGTGTTTGGCCGAAAATACCCTCTGCCACAGTTTGCTGGCCAGTCTACAATACGCAGAGGAATACATTCAATAAGCAAAGTCACATCCCAACAGTGGTTCATTGATCCTAGACTCGGTGGCTCCTACAACTTGAAATATTGAGGAAGGAGATAAATATTAAACATAAATCCTTAGTCATGTTCTGCATGACACAGTCATATTTTGAATAACTGCCTGGCACACTTGGGATGTTAAAAATGCTGTAAATTTAAGAAATCAGAACATCAATGGAAAAGTTTCCCATGCAAGTGTAGAGCTCACTGCTAAAAAATTCAGAGACCTATGGTCTCCTGAAGAGCTGGGTTTAGGGGTTTAAAGCCCCCATGCCTCTCAGCCTGCAAGTGACTGGCTTTTGGGATAGGGCAGCCGCTTTGTGTTTGGCTGCTTGGAGGATAGCTCAGATGCAGGCTAATGGAGAGCAGTTAGTGTTCAACAACTGGGCATGGAACTAAGTTTGAGCTGGTTTCAAGACATTATCTCTGAAAAACTATTTATTCCCAGGGACTCACTTTGCATTCGAATTAGAAAACAAACAAACAAAAAGCACTTGATCCTGCACAATGTATTTCTCCAGGTTGTTCATTACCTCCTGCTTGTTACGGCAGGGTTGAGGAGATGAGCTTAAACTAGGTGAGGTTATTATTAATCATCTTCGGCAAAAGACAGTTGGCTTCTGCGATTCTAGAAAGGTGGGAAAATGATACAGGAAAGAGCTGGTGTCTGGCACAGGGTAGGAGCCTCCAAATTTAATATCCCCAATAGACAGAAGTACTTTATTTGGTATAAAGGCATATAGTACCCAGATATTCCATTTTGCTATGAGAGAAATAACAAAAAACTTAAGTAAGAACCTAATGAGGAGAAAATGCGCAGGGAAGGTGCAGACGTGGTGACCCAGGTGGGGTGCTGGCCCCATCACAAACACTTGTATTCGAACACGAGGGAAGGGCCTCCAGGGAGGCGAAAACAGAGGAGGTGCACGTCCCCACTTTCTGCAGCTCCAGGCAAGGTCTTGGCGTCAGTGCTCAGGCACAGCACCGAAGGGCTCGCACTAGGAGGGAGGGAGGCATGTAAAAAGCGTCACATTTCAAACAATTTTAACTAACCTAAAACCATTTTTACAAAGCTTCAACCTACTTCAGAAAACTTGTTCTATCACAAACATGGATTCAGCCTGTAGTGAAACAGCTGTGTGATTCTGGTCACTAAACATTGTGAACTTTTTTTCTCCCCATATACATATGTACACACCCCCCCCCCCATTCCAGTCAAAACTGGAGCAGGAAAGGACTCTCGGCGCAGGCTTAAAGCACAAGGGCCGTTTTATCTGACAACTATGCTGTGTTATGGCTCTAGGGACTGCTCTCATTTAAGTGGGTTGTTGAACAACAGGCATCACACAATCAAAACAGGTCTCTTCTGCTTTCTCAGAAACACTTGTCTCATCTTTTTCCAAGATCCTTTTTAAGAAAGCAGCTACAGCAGCGTGGCACTAAATTAACCCCTAATTCTACTGTTAGAGTGAGGCTGATGCTGAAAAAAGCGTAACATTTAGCAAACACAGATCACTCTGAAAACAAGGAAGAAATTACAACATAACCCATCACACCATGAATTCAAATTAATGTGCGGGCTTTCCTAAAATTGGATTCTCTGAGGCAATGGCATTTATAGGGTTTTCCAGACAATGTGAACACAAGACATCATTAAACTTACCTACGTGCAGGAATTTCTGCTCAGTCCCAATCTGGGGTGAAGCAGTTTGCACTACAGCCAGCACCAGAGGCAGGGTAAGCAAATTATCTCCAACCATTGCAAAAAGCAATCAGAGGAGATGAAAGGACTGACTTTTTATGCATGTGTCATTACTGAGGGTGTTGCGTCTGTGACAGCGGAAGGACCAGAAAAGCCAGGTCCTGCCGTTGCTGTCAGGGCAGTACAGTGCAGGTCAGATCACGGCAGCCAAGCCTGGATGGTTCTGTGTGCTTTGTGCACTGCGAAGAGCTGCCTGTCAGCAGTTGTGCACTGGAAAGCACAAACAGAAGCGTGTTCACTGCGCAGGGATATGTGACCCCATCTCTGCTTTACAGTAAAAGTTGTAGGAGGTGAGCAGGGACCAGAAAACGCAGGGGAGAAAGAGTGGGTCTGTACTGCCAGGCTGTGTGCCAGCTGCTGAGCGCCAGGCGGGGCTAGGAGATGTAATCCTGGCCAGCAGGAGTTCACGAAAGCGCTTGACCCAGATTCGTTGTGTTACACTACCTTTAACACCATGGGGGACAAAATCTCTCCTTCATTACACTGCTGAGCCACCGGCAATACCATTGTTGCTGGAGTCGTCTTTTCTGCCCGTAGGCGAGCAGGAAGTGGCTTGAACAGGATGGAAGTCTGCAGTGTCATTTCCTTGCTTGTATTTCCCTGCTTTGTTTTCTAAGCTTCCTTCACATGTCATCTGAGTGGTGTAGCCCGTAGTATATTGACAGGCTGATAATAAGATAGATGACATCTGCTTAGGTCACATTTTAGATTGGATTAATGCTTCTAAAGACTTACAAGCTACAGCTTAGTACTCTGCTATCTGAACACATTGGCCCTTGTACATGTGATGGCTGTCAGCTCAAGACCCAGCACTTCTACAGCCTGAGAAAGATGGAAGCTGGACATCCAAGTGACCATGGCAAAGGATATGCACCATTCCCTTCGCTGATGCAGACTGGCAGTAAAAGCCACAAGCAACTGTGTGCTTAGTCTTGTGAAGGAGCTCCCGGAGGAAGAAACGACTTCACAGCACTGGTTTTGCCCGGGGCAGGGGTGCTGCCCCACAGAAAATGGATTCACTCATTCCAGCTTGCAGAGGTGAAAAAGGAGCACATCCGTTTTTATAGCGGGCAGTATTTTTGGTTGCAAGTTTCTTTTTGAGCGAGAAAAAAGAACAAAATTCTCACTAACCCACACGTCCCCCACAAAGCTTACCAGTCTCTTCCCCTTTATGAACCATGTGGCTCTGTAGAGCTACCCCTTGTAGAAGGGCGGGGAGGCGGGATGCCCCAGACTATAACATCAGCAGAAAGCACCACGGCTCGCTCCCTCAGCAGGCACGCAGTACTTGCAGACGTGAGCAGCCCAGGGCTCTATGCACAGGCTCACAGGCATTAGATTCTCCTTATTTGCAGAGGGTCAGCTGGATCTTGTGACCTGTGTAAACAACAAGGCTTTGGAAAGAAGCTCAATAGGCACGTTGTGTTCTTCATTTCAGATCCATAGTGCTGAATGGAGGGAAAAGAAATAAACCTTAGAAACCAAAACTTGCTTCACTCTTAGAGTCCTAAAGTCCCCTGAAAGGGAAAGACACAAGTGACTGATGCAGCAAGTCCCACCAAGTTATTTAACTGGTACTGTAGGAGCTGATTAGAATTATTTATTTCCAAATCATAAACCCACATGCTGCCTCCTTCTCTCTTGCCAATTAACAGTATTACTTAGCACTGATAGACTGCTTTCATTTTCAAGAGGCTTAAGAAGACAAATTAATCACCTCAACATGTCTGAAAGGAACAGATGGTAATGAAGTATTAACATTGCAATTTCACAGTTGGAAAAGCTCCTGAGAGCGGGGGCTAGCAGTGTCTGGAGGGCACCTGGCCCCGCTCCCTCTTTGGAGCTGGGGTTCCTGGGTCTCGTCTCTGCTCCAAGATTCTGCTTTATCCCAACCTCACTGCACATTGCTTTTCCTAAGCAAAGCTACACGGTTTTTCTTATTCTGTCTTTAACAGGCAGTAACATCCTTCCAGAAGGCCTCTTACCTCAGCACGTCTTCAGACAGGTCATTACTGCTTTGGATTTAAAAGACTAAATGTCTATCCAATAATGCAATTAGTCCAGCTTGCCATTATTTCTTACTGTCTATAAGCAGAGAAGTGATCAGGAAGAAATACCTTCCCCTGCCTGTACAGTGGAGATGCTTTTTTTCCCTGAAACATCTTTGGTTACAGTTGGGCACAGAACAGCTGATTGCATTTTCCTCCCCACTCACTCCCACCTCAGAGGACCATGGGCATGGAGCAGTGTTGCTCCGTGGGGCCTTTTGGCTCAGCTGTACAACACGCAATTTCTTAAGCTACATCTCAAAGGAAGAGAAGCTCATTCGAGAGCAAGGGTTCCTAAAGCAAAACCTGTGTACAAAGGGTGAGATCTGTGACCATCCTTAGCAGAACCAGCTCAGGATCCAGGCTATAGCCACTAAAGGTCTCTTCCAGCAGCGTGAGGCCAAAGGCAAGTGGTCTTCAAACATCACAGACTGAACTGGGGGTAAGAAAGAGCTCACAGCACCCCTGTCACGGGGCTGCCAGCTTTGGAGAGCCCCTCAGCTACACACCCCCATCCCCACTGGTGTCTCCTCATGGTGCTGGGGGCCACAGGGATCACTGGGGAATTTGTTATGGGGGCACCTGTGTTACTGAGCCCGGAGCCAATTTGGCTAGGTGGCCCTCCCACCTGACCCCGGGCATTAAGCAACCTGTCACAAACACAACTCTAGGAGGCCATTTCTCAGAAAAAATTAACATTTTCCAGGAGAAGACCAGACAAATAAATACAATGATTTTAAAACTAACTGATATTACATTGACTAAGCAACTTTTTAGGGTTTTTTTTGAAAGAATTGACTTAACTATGGAAGGTTTTTATTCAAAACATTGAGACAATATCCTCTATTTCAGTATTTAACCCTACAACCAAAGATTATCTCAAATTACAACTGTGCAATGTTAATAAAGTCAGTCAGTGGCAAACGTCTGACAGGTTTTGGTCTCTCCTCTAGGAATGGTAACAGTAAATATGGCGATACATCTCCTTTGTTACTAGAGAAAGATAACAATTCAGAGTGAAATTAATTATTATAACTCCTTTTCAGAGCTACTTCTTCAGTATACTGATATCAGTATCAGTTCCCTTCAATCTGTGCTGAACCACTGACCTAAGCATCTCAGCCCATTATCAATCCTATAGCCATCAAGCAGTATATACAGTTCAGTCCTTCTAGAGACATGAGTTAGCATCTAGGGATGATATAACATATCCAAAATACTGCATTACCAGGTGGCTGTTCCCATATTTCAAGGGAAAGAAGGAGCACAGGCAACAGGGTTAAGCTCCCAGTGTGCCAGTGCAGCCCTCGCTGAGGATTTGTGCGAAAGGCAACCCCGATTGGATCAGCTGTAAATGGTACCTGAGCATTCAGGCTGGGGAACAGAGGCAACGTGAGGCAATGCAAACTGGTTTTCAAATGGTCTCAAGAAAATAATACACCTTGATTTCACCCTAGCTTGGCAAGCATCTGTGTTCAGCATTGACCCACTCAGTTATAAATCTAGTGTAAGTTCTCCTTCTACTTTATTTATATTTAAAAGTAGAATGTAATGGATTTGGATTTTCCTAAGTTAGAAAACATTAAAAAACAGAGATAGAGTTCTCACATTTACAAGAGTAACACTTGAAGAGAGCACTAATATGAAGAATACTTAATATACAACCTGACTGTATTTAATTAAAAAAAAAAACAAAACAACAAACAAATGCAAAGTGAATCCAAATTCCCTTTTTTAAGAGGTATCCATCATACAAATGGTACAACTTATTTTATCCATGTAGTTAATATTCAGATGAGTATTTTATTTGGGTTGTGGGTCACTCCCCCTCCCCCCCCAAATCTCTATTAATATGCCTTGTATTTTAATCCTTTCCAAAAGCATAGGAAATCCTCAAAGACAAACACTAGATTTGTTACCAACAGCAACTCCAATTAGTATCCTAAAGAGTCACAATGCCTGTAATGAGTAAGCATCTGTTTTTCTTGATTAGCATATCATTGGTGTCCTTTCCCTTTGCTTGTCATTTATTTTTCTCACCCGGGAATGAAAATCAGTATTTAGTACTGTAATAGCAAATCTGTTCCAATGCATAAACTGTAGGTAATTCACACCAGAGCTGTATGAAATGAAGAGTAGTTCCAGCTTTTACGGTATACAACAGCCAAAGCACTGAAGGGACTTTGCCATATTGTTCCAGTCCTTTCTGCAAACTATCTCTTTCTGACCAGTTTGATACTGATTCTATTTTATCATCTTCCTAGAGCTGCGGGCTTTATTTTGGAGGGGTGCTTGGGATGGGGGGTGGGTGGGAAGGAGGATCAAGATTATTCCACATGTCAAATAGCTTAAAAGTATGGATTATGATGGTCATGGGAGCAAGGTACCGCTGCTATTTTAAAGCTTTAGTTTAACTGTTCAAATCTGTAATTCTCCTGCACGCCCGAGGACAAGCTAACAGACAACAGAAGGTTTTAGGCCATTATAGTGCTTAAAATTCTCAAAGTGTAATATTTGAAGAAAGGAAGAAATCAACGTTTGGTACTGCTTATGATACTCCAGACCATAAAATAAGCCCGTACAGAAACTGTTTAGCTAAATGCTAAATAACAGCGGAAGTGACTTTTTTTAGTTACTCATTACTTCTTTACTTCTAGTAAAGCTTTAATAAAAGGAACTTTAACATCTAGGATAATTATCAAAACTTGGATGCTTACAGCTATAGCAGCATCCTGAGTAAGGTGTCATATTCTAGTGGTTTCAGACTTGGTTTGTATAAAAGTCGTTTTGAGTTCAGACTTTATTGAGGCCAAAGTCCCAGGGCCTGAATGAAGCTTCCTGAACTCAAAGCAAGTTTCACAGGAGCCAGCTCTGTTTAACTCCACTTTGTCCAGGAATGAAAATTTGATCTTGAACTACTCTACGTTATTAAATTAATGCATCACAGCGCATTCCAGCTAGCAGGTTCTATATTTAAGGATTTTCTAGCTGAAATTTTAAAACCATCCTAAGCACCAGTGGCTCCTGTTCGTATACATGTTAGGTGAACATTATGTAGACATCCTGCTAACTTAATGTTTTAGGAAGCCGAGACAAAAACCAAACCAAAACAACAAAAGTACAACCACACACATTTCAAGAAGAATGGATAATTCCACAGCAGTAAGTTCTCTGACACTGCAAGTTTTCCTTTGACACAGAAATGAATGTTCTTCCTCTCTCTTCATCAAAAAATATTGCACATTCCTAGTTTCCTGAAGAATCTTAGACTTTGACCAAAGGCCACATATGACACTGGAAATAATAGTCTCAGCTTCCTTGACAAACCTTTCACTTCAAACAGGCCCTGCACTATGGCTGCATTACAGCATCATAAAAGATTTCTCACTGGGAAATTGTTTGCAAAGTTGGTTTTGGGAGAAAAGAAATCTTTAAGCTGCCCATATGACCAAGGCACTCAGAACAAATAATGTTAGAGCTGTACTTTGGTGAGGACACAAAGTCTCACTTTCAGGAGACACTTGATGTCGGACCAGACAGGGAACAGAAGATGAGCGAAGGTTACATGCAAACTGTTGCCTGTGGTTTATGCAACAACAAAATAACCACTGTTCAGGATAGATGCACATAAAAAGAACTCACTAGAAATTACCTTTAATATAAGCAAAACAAAACTGCTTGTGATTTGCAGGGTATGACAGTGTGACAGACTAATCTGAACAGCTTTTGTTTCATGTCTCTAATAAACAAGCATTCAATAAGTAATTCACATTACATGAGTCATCTTTGGTAACACTGTACATTTGTGTCAATCACTTGGTAAACATCAGGTCTGGATATTTAGAGTGTAATTCAGCATAACTACAAACTAATTTGAAAGTTGCCAGAGCATCCTCCAACTGTACGTCAGTTTGCAAAGGGAAAAGTTCAGACTAGCAATATCAAAATTACTTCACAGAGTTATGTAGCAAAAGTTACAGTTCTTTGTCATCTAGCATTACACTAGTTTGTCATTTTGTGTACTGTTAAAGTGGGTTTATAGTCAGCATTATTATAAATTAACAGCAAAGTAGCTCCCAAAACAATTTAAGGGAGTAGGATTAAAAGCTAAGAACTTTGATTAAAGCATCATTTTCTAACCCTAAATTATTAAAATACAGAAAAAAAATCCATCACTATTTTAAAAAGATGCATTATTTAGAAAAGAAGTCTCATTCCTTACAATATGATTTAAAACTAACATAGAAGAATAAAACAGTGCTACATTAAATACAGTCAGGAGCATTCAGATGGCATGATGGAGGTACAACCTTATGTCCTCTGTTATATGGCCCAGCCATGGGTTCTTCCTTGCTTTGATGTATATCTGATGGTCACTGAACTTTTCCCACTTACCCTGAAGTGGATTGTCCACATGTTCTGTATTAACACGTAAGAGTCGGCATTTATTTACACTTTATCAGCAGCACAGCTGTCCTACAGCTGTGCTCACTCCACTGCAGTACTGGAACGAGCACAACAGCTCGGATATCTCAGGGAGTGCATCATTGTTCTGAATGGCCTTTTTTTCCCCATTTTATCAGAAGATGGCTCTTCATTACTTTTCCCAGCCAGCTGAGCAGGCTCTGTCTGGAATTGTTCTATTTGAATCTCAAGATGTTTTTGAATGGCTAACCCAAGGACTTCTGGATCCACAGATGCCCCATACACTTCCCATGTCATTCCTTCGTCATCCCATCTCACTTCACGCACTGGAGATTTGGGGGCCTCCAGGTCTTGCTCCAGGTTCACCTCTGGGAACACATGCGAGTGGCCTTCTGCTGCAGCCGCTGGGCTTGTTGCCACAGATTTGCATTCCATGGTTGGAAGAGTTTGTACCTCAGCATCTCTGCGCTCAAGAGCTGGTTTCAGTCCTTTGGTTAAATCATTCATAGAGGTCATAGTCCACATATCTTTAGTTGTCATTACCATGTCTGCACCTTGCTGGCTACTAAAGGCTACAGAGGCAGCCTTTGTTTCTGGAGGAGCTCTCTCCTGCTGAGCACAGTGTTGAGCATGTTGCAGTTGTTCTGCAGGAATGCTACAGCACTTCAGGACTTTCTTGGCGTCCAGGCCCGATTCACTTACTGAAGACACCAGCTTGGGATATGTCAGAATGTCTGAAGTAGAAAAGGAATGAAAATAGCCAGGTGCTGCCTGCTCTTTTCCTGACTCGCTAACTGAGCATACCAACCGTGGAACAAGTTGTATAGATGGTATGGGCAAAGAATGGCAATAGGCAGGGACAGTGGCACCTACTTTCATACAAGGGTCCTGCCTTATATTACAGGGCCCTGCAGAATTGTTATGAACTGTCATCACCATGGGCGAGTATGCAGAGTTTGGAATAGTACCGTAAGTCGGACCACCATGAATAACCCCAGTGGTTTGACTGAACATTGTCCTGTTTGAGAAACCATTTCCAGGCATGTGGGGTCCTAGAACAGCAGTGTGAAATGTTCCAGGATCTGTGTAAACAGTAGTATTATGTGGAATACCACCGCTGTCGAAGCTATTTGTGGGTACTTTTTGGTCTCTAGGTAGAACTGGAAGATGAGTCACAAGGTTTTGATAGTGAGATGTATTTTCATTTGGTTCTGATCCATATCTCTGTGGTTGGAAAGACATCCTAGCCACTGGTGGACCATGGTTGCAGCTAGAAGAGCTTAGACTGGAGTGAGTAGCACTGGTTTCTATGTGAGTGACATAAGTCTGTTTGCAACTGCAAGTTAGGTCTGAGTGGCTTCTCTGAAGGGCAGTTCCTGGTTCTTTCATTTCACATATGCTTTGCTGGTGTACAATGCAGGCTGAAGAAACATTCTCAACAGTGCTGCTCTTTACACACATCTTAGCATCCCCCACTTCCCAGGATGCTGGGTACTGTTCAGCGATAAGAAAATGGTTTGTAGTCTTAGTTCCGCTCTGTGAATTGTCATCGGCTGACTGATCACTTATGGTTTGGATCACTGATCCAAGTCCCATCACCCCAGGCTGCGAGAAGGACCATCCAGGACTCGGCACACTCCTGGCATCATTCTCGTTTCCCAGGGTATGGCAGATGGTGCTACTGTGGCTTTTCTTCAGCTCGTGTTTGTTGCTTTGCCTTTCCTCTAAAGTTGATTGCCCAGTATAGGCCAGACTTGAGGAGCTCTTCGACAGGGGGTGACTGTTGACATTCAAGAGACCATGACAAGCAGAACTTAGTGCATCCTGGTAGGAATGAGTGTGGAGCTGGTGGCTGTCAGCTGACATGGCAAAAAAAGAGATATCTGCAAGAAATGGTGGAGAAGAAAAAGAAGCAATTTAAGAAGGAAATATATGCACTGGAAACTATAATCTTTATTGATCTTCTGCCTGGGCTTCTTGCTTTTCACAGTTCACAAATACTTTTATAAAAGCACTATACTTTAGTCTCTGTGTACTCAGACTGGCCAGTTTCCATTTTCAGTTTCCACAAAGGGTTTTTCCCTGAATTAGATTCAGGATTTATTGAAATTCTGGGGTTTTTTTCATTTCATAAAACACAAAGGGAAAATAATTCTTCTTGGTTTCTAGCTTTTAACAATAACAATCTCAACATTGCCAAGTATCATCTCCCCTGAATTTACTGGAGCCATTTTTGGGACATCCAGAAATGTCATATAACTTAAGCAAAGACAGAAGTATTTTTTAAGAAGTGTCCTGGTTTCAGCTGGGATAGGGTTAATTTTCTTCCTAGTAGTTAATGTGGTGCTGGGTTTTGGATTTAGTATGAGAATAATGTTGATACACACTGATGTTTTAGTTGTTGCTAAGTAATGTTTAAACTAGTCAAGGACTTTTCAGCTTCCCGTGCTCTGCCAGGGGCACAAGAAGCTGGGAGGGGGCACAGCCAGGACAGCTGACCCCAACTGCCCAGAGGGCTATTCCATACCATATGGCGTCATGCTCAGTATAGAAACTGGGGGGAGCTGGCCGGGGGGCAGCAATCGCTGCTCGGGGACGGGCTGGGCAATGGTCGGTGGGTGGTGAGCGACTGCATCATTTGTTTTCCTTTTTTTCCTGGGTTTTGTTCCTCTCTCTTTTGTTGTTTTCCTTTTCATTACAATTTATTATTCTTAGTATATATTTTTTTCCTTTTTCCCAATTATTAAACTGTTCTTATCTCAACCCATGAGTTTTCTTACTTTTACTCTTCCAATTCTCTCCCCCATCCCACAGGGGGGGGAGGGTGAGCAAGCAGCTCTGTGGTGCTCAGCTGCCAACCAAAGCTAAACCGCGACAACAAGATAGCTTTTCGCCACAGTGTTCATTAAACCAACAATGTTAGCTGTATTGTCAAAACAAAAAATTGTTCAGCTTTTAGTCTCTTGCCACTGTTATTTCAGAAGTTATCCAATCACTGCTGGAGCTTTCAAACATTAGCAAAGCCTCAACAACTGGACAAGTTCTCCCTTTTTCCCTTACCCTTCCTAACAAGCTTCTTCTGATTTCATTTCACAAGATCATCACTATTTTAGTCAACTGTTTTCCCAGAGGCCACACAAACATACAGCAGGTGTGGACAAAACTGTTTTGACCACCTGTGGCAGAGGAGACACCATGTGAAACCCAAGGAAATAAGCTCTGCCAGGCCTGTGGAGTCGGTGCCAGTGTTGCCAGAACAAGTAATGCTGGGCAGCCTGGGGCAGCATGGCCCACGACAGGGTCAGTGGGCTTTCTAGCTTGTGCTTACCGCCGGCATGATAAGAGTTGCCAGCAAAGAGGGATCCAGTGAAACGCTGGAGGTGAAGCACCCCTAGGATGGAAAGTCTGCATCTCAGCGCAGAGTCTGTTAAGGGTACATGCTTCAGTGCATGGTTTGGGCTTCTTGTGCCAATCACCTTTAGGAATCCACAAGTTCACACTGGCTGTGGAAAATACATGCTCACTGCACCAGAAGCAGGGTACAAACAAGACAAGAAAATCTTTAACCGAAGTATTGTGGTTTTTCTGTTCTTTTTCCAGTGCACTCAGTCACTTCTATTGTTAGAAAACACTTGTTTCTACTGGTTGGTATAGTACCCTATATATGTTGTTAACATTTATGTTAGCACTTCCACATCTAAGAGAAGTTGTAATTGAAGATTTTGAATCTAGCCAGATTTAGTGATCCATTTTTGTTGATTGAATCAGATCTTCCACTGATTGACTACTCACATTCCCTTGGTGTCACAGAGGTCTTTCAACATTTGTATAACTAAGTTATTTTAATATGCTCATATATCTATATTTATCTACACACATACATATAAATATATCTCTTTCCTAAAAGAACCCATTCTGTTGAACAGAAAAATCTAGAGCATTTATTCATTGCTTCCAGGTCACGTACTACAGGGTAATTTGTTGTGCAGAAGTATAGCGGAAGCCACAAGTGCCCATTTGAGAGAACTTTCCCTCAGATGCACTCTGTACATTCTGCCTCCCTAGCAGGACTCCTAAAGAAACCTTCACAATTTCTTGTGAACTGTATCAATGTATGGAACAAGAAAGGTATGTACACATGGTGGATAAAAGCACTCCGTAAATGTAAGAGGAAAGTTCACTCAAAACACCAAGAGACCAGTGGCTGCAAGGGCTCACATTCAAACCTCTCAGTGAGAAGCTTTTAACACGTGATTCTTTTAATATGATATTTACAGGCTCAAAGAGTCATCTACCAACATAACTGATAAAGAGCATGCCTTTTGCTCCATCCACAACCCAAAAGCTCTACTGCTGATCCAGACAGTTACCAGTGCTTACGCTTGTAATTCCATTTTCGTTGTTAACTTTGGCAAGCGAATAGCTCAGGTTGCACTTTTCCCATCACCTGAAATCCACTTGCATTGGCTGTTTTCCATAAAGAAATTAAATTGAGCAAGACAACATTAAAAAATAACAATATATGCAGTCACTTCTTTGAGAAGCTTCTCAGTGTGAGCTGTGTAGTAGGGACTTGCGATTGGCAGCAACATCCTCTAGCATTAGGGCTCGCTCAAATTTGGACTGTGTGCAGAAAAAAGGCAGTTTCCCCTCCTTCATACATGCTTGTTCAGTCAGAAGTTAAACTCATTACAGACTCCACCGGCACCAAGCCTGCTCTGTATGCCACGCAGCCTCTCTGGCCTGTGGGACTCCACAGGCTGGTGGCATCTAAGGACAACACAAAAGCATCTTTTCTTCCAGGAATGGAATTTCAGATTCCTGGGTTAGAGGCACTGCTGAGTGCAGCTGCCAACCACTTCTTGCCAGGCTGGCCATCAATGTATTTCTGCATGTTTTTCAAAAGCCCTCACAAAATCTCAGCACTTAGAAGAGAAGCAAGAACTGGGAAAATGACAGTTTTAAAACACTTCACTCATCTCCTCCAGCATGTAATCTATCCTGCAGCCACTTACACATATGGGTATAGTCTGCTACATAGAGTTCGAAGGAGTCAATTGGATTAAATACCAGAGCATAGCTGTCTGCAAGGTGAAGACCTTACATTTAATCTCTTTAAAAGATAACACCTGCAAAGGCTCACACACACAGTGGGATGAAACAACATTTACTAATGGAAATCCTCAGTCACAAATACTGAGTCTCAGGTGAAAGGAAGCTTCGAACATATCCTGTTACAGATGATACAAGGCTGTGCAAACTTTGAAGAACTCTCTCACAAAGTTTACAAGGTTCAAATATGTATATATACACAGATACCAAGACCTCTATTTGCTTTCTTTGGGTAGCATTGCTGCAGAAACCTCTGTAACTGGAAGAAGTGATGCAATTTGAGATTGATTAATCACCTGAATGTGGAGAAACACATTCAGATGAATGAAACAGTCCAAATATATTGATATCACTGAAAACAGCATCATGTGATGTTTGCAATGAAACCTTCAAAGAGAACTCTGAAGAAATTTATTTTTGCTCCACCCACATAGACTCCAACTGCAGCTGAAATCAAGACCAAACACATATATTACACATGTACAAATACATATATAACATTATAACCAGCAACTATCAACAGCATTTGAACCTCTTTGCTCAGATAGACCAGTGTTCCATGCTAGCACAATTGTAACAATTATCCTATGACTTTTGGACCTTAAAAACAATGGGAATAGTTACCGGTTAAGTAAAACAGCATCTCACCTGATACTTTAGGACATAGTTAAGGATGGGGAAAAAAACAATTAAAAAAAGAAAACAAAGCCCCATTCAAACAAGATGGATCAGCTTCACTTAGAATAATGCACTTTCCCATTGTGTTGAAACCCAAAGTTGTGTTTTCCCAGACAGCCTGAACACTTCCCCATTTATAGGCCACCTATTGCTTTCTCCCTCCATTCCCTGCTCCTTTTCCCCCCTCTGGAAAGACCTATGAGCCCTTACACAACCAGCACATTTTGCCCACCTGGCAGAGGCAGGGCCCTGAGCCAGACTTGCGCACGCAGAGCTCTGCATGGAGGGTGACAGCTGCAGAACAAATCAATGTCTGGTAGACCTGGCCTTTCCTCACCTCTGCTGCAGCCAAATGTTGCCACAGCATTTCACAGTAGCATAAGTGAGCATGCAGGTGTGCCACAAACCACATCAGCTTGCTGACCCTAATTTTTTTTTTTTAAACTAGCTTAGCTCTCACTATATCAGATCATCAATCCAGCCACACCAATCACTAATGTCAGCACAGGGAGGAAACGGAAGGACACTCCCCTCTGCACAAATGCAAACTTACTAGTGGCATAAACTCAGAGCAAACCTGCACATGCGGTGCCCTTCTTCCTAAGACTTTGGAAATGGCATGTAACCCCATATCCACCTTCCCAAACTCTACATTTCACCCGTGCAGTGCTGGCACTGGTTCCCCAGGGTTCACAGAAATTCTTACATGTACCTTTACATCCCTACAGAAGAGACACAACACTGCATGTACACACGCTAGAGGTGCTGTACTGCCCACATGAGCTCATGCAGACTGCATCCAGCTGATGACTTCTGAGAAGGGGCAGGAAGCAGAAGTGTCTGGATGGTTATACCAACACATATACCAGCGAGGGGCCAGGGCGGGTACCAAGAATGGCGTGACAAACTTTTTAAAAAAAAAAACAACCAAAAAAACCCCCCAAACCAAAACATGGAACCTCTCTGATTTCACAGTCATGCAGTGCCAGTGTATTTTGTGAGTCAGCTAATCAGGAATGGATTACCCATGTGAAACGTGGATATAAACACAGCTGACTTAGTGGGTACTTAGGGACCTGAAACAACTTCTTTGCACATGTTGGGCAGAGAAGACTGCTTTCCTTAACTTTGCCTTTTTAAGAAGTAAATACATAATTTATAGGAAAGTAATTTTATTCAAAAATACCTATTGTAGATTCTGAGTTGATCTGAGAGATTTTCATTTGGAAATTCAAAGGAAATCTGCACTTGAATAACAAACAAGAAAGCATGAACTCTGAGGCAGATACCCTGCTATGAATATATAGAAAATTGTTAGACAAAGCAGAGAAAGGATTAGGATAGAAATGGAATTAACATCCACTATTTTTGGCTTAGCTTCAGATAGCTTATGAGGGGATCTAGGCTGCTTTCACTAATTCCACTGAACTACTTTAAAGCAACAAATGTGTATTTTGCTATGACTTATGATTAAAGTTGCGACCTATTTAATGCACTTGTAAATTTAGTCTCAGAATATTAAATATCATGTATGTTATCAATAGAAAGACATTCATAAATTAACTATGATTCCAAAATTCTTCAGTATTTTTGTATTCCATGCATGTACTTTTAATTACAATTTTGACAACAAACACAAGTGGATATAAAATGGAATAATTCCCTACAATCATGTCAATATATAGAGCAAGCTTTCATATAATATAATAATACCACATGACTTTTCAATATGATCGCATTTAGCTCCTGCATTATGTATTTGCTTGCGATTGCTTTCTTCCCTGCATTGGCAGGCTTCAAAAGAGTGATATGATAAACAAGACATCCACAAAACAAACGATAGCTTTCATAACGAGGATAGTAACATGGGATATTAACATAAGACGATGCGTTAATAACAAAAGAAATCCAGCCATGCTTGCATTTCCTCCAACAAGCAAAGAAAGAAACTACAAAATGGCATAAAAGTAACACAGCTGCTGGATCCTTTATCCCAGGAAGGGATGTTTTATTTTGACTACTGTCTCAAGCAAAAATCTGCACCATAACTTGGCAAGTTACACAACACTGACTATGCTTTTTCATAAGTACTCTGTTACTACAGTAACTAAACATATTGTGATGCAGTATGAATCGCCTAACACATTAAACAATACTAGTTAGTGGCAGAATTTGGGAAGAGACAGAGAAATTTCATTTAAAATTTAATACTATTTACTAGAAAAATACATGCAATGCCAGAGACTTATTTCTCTGAGTTTTCCACAGGTTATTTTTGCTTTATATAACTGTAATGGTCCACCCACAAATCAACAAGACTTGTAATAGCGACTGCAGGCTGTTTCACCCTTCTTCACTTTGCTGATCACACAATCAAAATAAAAATTTTTTTTTTCTTCATATATTTCATTTTATGCTTTCAGAATCAGCATCTGACTGCCAAATAAGTGATAGAATCAGAGCCAGTTTTAGAGGTGAGAGCATTAATATGCAAGTGTAGAGTTTGGAAGAGTTAGGTGGTTTGATCCATACCAAAATTTTTGGATGATGACTGTTAATTTTGGGTACTGACCAGGACCCTCCATGGCGAGCACTAGCACTTTTTGAGAAGACGTGCAGCGTTAGGGGGTTGCAAGGTCTTTGCCCAGAATTCCCTCCATCATTTGCATCATTCTGGCCCCGCTGTGTATCAGGGGTTGGTAACCTGTACAATAATCAGCTTCATAAGACAAACACAGAATTTCTGCAATAGCACCAAACTCCAAGACAAACACATGTATGTTTTATACAAGGAGAATAGTGTGATTTTAATTAACGTACGAGACTTACTTGAATAGAAGGCTGCTATATGTAGGTTCTTAACTCTATTTAATCTTATTACAAACATGGTGGTTATAAATTTGAAAAGGCAAGAGCAGTTTATGGTTAAAATGACAGAACTTTAATTACAACCTAAGGGGCACTTAGCCATGAGCACTGCTGACACCTGCCTGGGACACAAGACAGCACACACAGAAATAACTAAATTTCTGCCTAAACAGCCAAGTTACCTTGGGTACCAGAAGCAATGCAGCATATTCACGCCGTGTTCTCTTCAGGCCTGGTATTTTAAGCCATGTCTCTTCCTTATTGGCATCTATGACTGAACTTCTAAGATAGACGTTTACCATGGTAAAATGATGTACAAAGGAACATCATCTAATATGGCATTAATTTCTTTTAGAGCTGTACTCATTTTAAAGAGGCTCATAGCACCAAAATTTAAAAAATAGAGTATGGCCATGTCTAAAATTTGTCCCTGCTTGTCCACATTGAGAATTACCATTAACTTGCACAAGATAAAAAAGATCTGTTCTGCACCTAAAAGATTGACATGCTAGTATTACGAGACCTGATGGCCTCTCCCTACCTACACTCCCTTGAAAGAAACAGTCCATTAACAGTAATCAGTAACACCTACTGTTGGGTGGGGGGAGTCAAACCACTTGAAAGGCATTGGCAAAACAGGATTAGCCATGCTAAAAAGCTTAGAGATTCAAGTGTGTGGGATTAGGGGTTTTTTGGTGTTTTTAATAGTTATTTTATTTTGGTGAGGTATAAGGGAAAGGAAGAAATAGAGGAGTTACAATAGGGGAAACGGCATCACTCATCAGGGAACTTCAAGGAATTTCTCTGAATTCTGTAAATACAACTATATCAATGCAACTAGATTAATACAGAATCAGGTTGAGACCCCAATTACTTAACCTTTAATCCATCATCTTCCTTTAGGCTTTCCATTTTGGAATAGCATTATAAATTAACTATGCCTTGTTCAGTTCAATCTGCTAATGCCCTCTTGTAAATATTTTGGTCATCTTATATTTCCAAGTATCAGACAGATCTACAGGACAGACTGATCTGGGCATCTACAAATACCATCAGATGCACACAACAGACAAGTGCATACTGTGTATGCGAATGAATGGGATTATTTTTCAGTTCTGCACCACTAGAAGCACCGGTGACAGCGGTGCATGTCACCAGGACCATAATTCCCTTGTAGGAAAAGGAGTACATTTGACAGGCTAGAAAACACAAGAGCAGAAGAGTTATGACACTCAGTGCACAGCACAGCAAAAGCATAGATCGTGTGTGTTTTACGTACGTATAAGCTGACTAGTCATAGCTTTTCTTTTGTTTTTGTTAATTATCACTTTGTCTATCAGGCTTTTCTAAAAGACTTTGTCTTTTCCCCATCTGAAGCTGAGCACACTGGACAGACATATCTTCGCTGATTGTCAACAAGATGAAAAGGAGGGAGTCCCCTTTTTACTGCGTATCAACGAGCCTCAGCTTTCTCCTTACTGAGGACCCAAGCAGAGACCTCTTCCCCCAAACACTGAAGTTACCATGGGTAGCCTGGTTACCAGTGACCTCACCAGGGGATAATAAAATAGCTCCCATGTCAGAAAGTGAATAGATTTGAACATTTGCTGATACATTGACCTCAAGGCAGAATGACAACGCCATTATGTCCACAATTATCCCAACAGCATAAGAAAAGTCGTGCAAGAGGATGAGCATTTGCTTTTAAGAAACAGCAGGGGCAGCCCGCAGCCCACAGCCCTGCTAGAGTCTGAGCCAGGAAAGAAGAGCTGGGAATTGTAAATTTTAAAATGAAAAAGGTTAAATCAGAAGTGCCACAAGAGAAGAGCCTGAGAAGGATGAACCAAAGGAGACTGTTTTAATGACAACTTTAACTGAATTCCCAGGAAGGACAATTCACACAGGGCTGTAAATAAATTATTGGGAAACCAGAGAGGGGTGCACTCTATCACAAGGGAGGCATGTGTTGGGTGTAGTCCTGACGCACCACATGATGCACCGTGCAACTATGCGTCTTCTTCACCGCTTTCTTTATTTAATCATCTGTCCAGAAACAACTTCAAAGATCTCTTAGGATTTTGATCTTTTTTTAGGAGAAAATTATAAGCAAAACATTACTCCCACTATGTCTCCATGTGCACACAGACCTACCTCAGTGTACAAGCTGCCCTACAATATACCTGACAGAGCTAAAGTATGGGATATTGTACAATCATGTTTGGTGCTCACTGTTAGGATTTGACAGCCCATGTCTTTAAAGCTTGTGTCTTCAGTCAGAAGACTTAAAACTTTATTACAAATGAAACATGCTGATATGGTCATGTAATCAGCTGTTTTCAGCAGCTGGGGCTTTAAAAAAAAAACCAAAAACAACCAAAACCATCAAATATTATGACAGCAGGCAACACTGACCTAGAATCATGCTTACAGTGAACAGTGTGTGCCTACAGAAGTGGTACATTAATATAATTGCCTTTCTGGTTTAAGCAGAACAGAATTATGCAAAATGAAACTGTTAATTCAGCTGCCAGGTTTATGCTGTTAAGAATTGCTGGCTACTGATATCCACTGGCAGTACAAAAATCCTAGGAGAAAAACATTTCATAATTTCTTTAGGAATTAATCTTTAATGCACAAAATTTGCAGTGACCTCTCTACATTTGATTTATTTCAGAGAGACAGACACTAGTGAACCCTTTCCTCTTCACAGCAGAGGATCAAATCCTATTCCATCACATGTACCAATTTGGAGGGGGACAGGGTCAGTCTGGTATTGAACGACTCATCCTCCTCAGAGCTCCCTTTTTGGGTCCACTCTTCAGTCCTGAACAGACTACCCCCAAAGCAAACCTATTGATCTGGAACTCTGCAAAAACACATGGCTATAGCTTGCTCAGCAAGCCTCTACCCATCAGAGGCCCAAGCCTGCAAACTTTGTGAATCACAGTTGCCTGTGAAGCATCATGAACTTAAAATCATACAGAAAACCAAAAGCCAGCTTACAGCCTGCTTCCAATCTCACAGCAAGGGAGTACAGCTACATATTAATGCAATCTTCACAAGAGGCCAGCAGTTTGCACGTCCAACAAACTCCACCCAAACTGGCTAAGTGATTAAAATATCTCCTTGTAAATTCATGTGTTTTGGTAGAAAGTATTCAAATCATCATTTTTGCTGTTTGCTTGAAAGCTTAATAGCAACAGTTAGAGGGAAGATAGGAACTCAGCTTGGCTAAGCCTCCCTGCCCTATGGATACCCTAGCTTTAACTTCAGAATTCAGCACTGTAGCTAGTTACTTTTGAATACAAGGGTAATGAGATACGCCACCCTGACAAGTGAACGTGCATCTGACACCTAAAGCTCATCACACAATCTGTGTGAGTCACAGAATCACAGAGTCGTATAGGTTGGAAAAGACCTTTCAGATCATCAAGTCCAACCGTAAACCTAACACTGCCAAGTCCACCACTACGCCGTGTCCCTAAGTCGATGGACAATTAGTGTGCGTGTGCTCTGTGCTGACTGGAAGGAGGTGGCCAAAAGTGCAGAGCTGAGCCTCTAACATGCCCAGCCTCCCAGAAAAACTCTCTCACTTGGGCTCAGCGTTATGCCGACAGAGATCAAAGCTTTATAACTAGTTACAGTGGCAGACAAAGCAAGCTCAAATCTGCCTTAAAAATACTGACGAGATATAGCCGCAAGTACAACAGCTTTTCGTGTTCACATATCATCCTTAATAGAAGGATGGCAATTCCTATAGGGGCATCAGACAGGAATAATGGTGACATAAACAAAAGTAATGGTAATCTGAAGCTCTCTAAACATCTCTGTTAGGATAAAGGAAGACAATATTTACAGATTGAAAGATGCCCCACCAAAACAATCAAAGATGGTTCATTCTTCTAAATGTATTTGTTCAATCTCTTTCCTGCCTAAAAAAACCTGGTAAGTTATCTAGCAAGACCTAGTAATTTACCCTCATTTCTTGTTCCCTTATTTTTCCCTGTGACTGAACACTACACAAGGGCTAAAAAAAAAAATTATTTTTTTATGTAAATGACAGTGTTTATGAACTGTACACAAAACATTGGAGAAAAGAAAGATTCAAAAAGGCAATCCATCTACCTCCAGAAGTTGCTCTCAGCAGTGGTAGGAAAAGGCTGACTTCCAGATTATAAAAAACAATTGCTCAGTAATTAGAAAGAGGAAACAATTGCCTTCTAATTCTGTCTGTGCTCACTGACCTTGAGCAAGTCATTCACTTTGTGACTCAGTTTACTCATCTGTGACTCAGGGATTAGATGCAGAAGCCCCTGATGTAGGTGTTTAAAGGCTTAATTCATGATTGCAGAGCACTCTGAAATCCCTGAATGAAAGATATTAAATATAAGACGTTGAGAAGAATGCATTCTGGCCTTTCTTTTGTAATATTTGGTTTGAAAGAAATAAATAGAGCATCTCTGCGTGAAATTCTTGTTGCACTTGCAGAAAACTTTTATTACTGGTAAAGTTCAGACACTGTCCATGGCTCAGAAGCATCTGTTTAAAGCACCCCCTCCCTCCAGCTTCCCAGCATCAAGTGAGGATGAGTAACCTTAAGGATTTCAAATACATAAAACCAGTATTAACAGAATTTCTCAAATTAGGTGTCATATCTATCTATTGTATATATAATATGCATGCTAATAACATACATATTATATATGCATGGTATATTAAGTAGCAATGGGTTATTATAAGTAGATTCGTTATACCTTTATAAGCAGAGCTGTCACAACTGCAGACCATGTTGTCCTGCAGTGCTGCATTCACTTACAAGCTTTTATTTACTATGATGAACTTTTCATGAAAATCCCTCTGGCAGAGAGATTCTGTGACAAATTTAAATCTTCAGTTCACACTGCAAGCTGTCTTTTCTATATCTTTAAGCTGGAAAAGAACCAGCAATCTCTGTCCAGAGGGATAAGTGGTGCTACACACATATAGTCAAGTGAGTATTGAAAAGGACTAAAAAGACGACTATCTAATTGTGTTTCATAGCGTTGCTAAAAGTTCCCATTGTCCGACTATAGTATAAACTAGCTTTGAAACTATATAAACAAAGAATATGGGAGGAACTAGGAAGAATAAGTTTCCTTTTCAAAC
This sequence comes from Mycteria americana, assembly GCF_035582795.1. Taxonomy (NCBI): domain Eukaryota; kingdom Metazoa; phylum Chordata; class Aves; order Ciconiiformes; family Ciconiidae; genus Mycteria; species Mycteria americana. Next base: position 31,728,180 of record NC_134370.1, read on the forward strand.
TTGATATCTCATCATAAATAACAGTTATTATGTCAAAGTGTGGTGTCTCTCTCAAAAAAGCAACTGTCCCAATTACTCTGTGGTCTAATCAGACCTATGTGGGAAACTGTTATCTATAGTTTTCAGGAAACACCTGAAAGGGATGAAAGGGAGCATATCTCTACTCTCTCAGGATGAGGGAAGCAAAACAGAGAGCAAGAGGAGAGCCCATGCTCACAAGATGCTATCCAAAGCTTGTCTGACACCAGGGACCTTAAGGAGAGAACAACCACGACACAGTACAGCAGCAGACTAAAGCTTGCAAATGTTTTGTCAAACCTGAGTATGTGAAGAACTTCCTCAAGAACTTATGTTTACACCCTGCTCTATGTAAACAAGCAAGTTTCCCCTCCTCTTGGTTAATCTCAACCACAAAATGAGCTGCAGAAGTCTGTACTTCCTTATTAACATTTAATAATGTCAGAAACACAAAATATTGAGGTATAAATTTGGAACAATTCAAGAGCTGCAAGACAATGCAGGTTCCTGTCATCACCAGGGTAGAGGAAGATCCTACTTGTATGACATGGACAGCTAGAGGATAACTCTTTAAGCATCTGCTGTTAACTGCTAGCCACAAGATACCGATTATAAAGAATTAAGTCTCTGTTAGAGGAATTCTTCACTTTTCAAACATTGGTTTGACCATATTCAAGACCCAAGTGGACAAAACCCTAAGAAATCCGATCTGACCTCATAGCTCGCTCTGCTTTGAGCAGGAGGTTGGAACAGATGAGTTCCCAAGGTCCCTTCCAAACTGAATCATTCAATGATTGTTTTTTTTAATGGTTTCATAATTTGCACTTTTATCTGTCATTGCCAATGAGAAGTTTTCACATAGCTTCTCATCCTGAGCCTCAAAAGAAGCTGGAATGTGCAACCATTTTGCAATATTAAACCATTTGTTTAATTGATTAGTGGAACCTGTACCATTTACTGAAATGAGGTAAAAAGGAATGACTTTTGAAAGGAACCACAAAAGTGATCCCTGTATTCTACAGGCAAGGTGATACACATGAAGGAGGCAGTGAACTCCAAAAGTTTCTTTCCAATCTGTTAGTACCTTTCTTGTTACTAAGTCAACAAAAGCACTCCACCCCTTCCACAGTGTAGAGGCCACTGAGAACCAAATAAAACTGCTAAAACAAGATGTATCTTTTTCCTTGACAAGATTTCAAGACATACTTATCCACCCTGTTCAGTCATAAACACTGAACTCTCCCAGCAGATTCTTTGCAGAAAGCAATAAAATAATTCTAAAAGTCTAAAAAGAATCCAGTTTAGAAGAGTTAGGATGGCTTTTTGCATTCATCATCTCTCCGATTTCCATGTCAGGTTTGCTTAGTTTGAGCTGAAAAGGAAGTCAGACCTTTCAATTCAGCTCAGATGAACTGGGTTCTGTCAGTCTTACGCACTGTTGACTAAAGTAAAGCTCTGCAAGTCAAATGAAGGTCTTGCAACTGCTCAATCCCATTAACCTTCATTTGCACAGTCAGGTGTGCCCTTGCTAAAGCTTAATTAGCAAATATTCTGCAGAGGGAGAAATACTCCTGCTCCTTTCTCTGTTTTGTATTACATCCAGACTGTGCAAGGGTTAAGCCATAATTTTGGAAGATGTACTACTTTGAAGACGCACATGGGGACAGGCCACTTTAAAGGTGATCTTTCTTATGATGCTTTTTTGGTGCAGAATGATGCTTGGATATAACTCACACACTTAATGCTCACACTCAACACCATGCTAGCAGACCTGGCTGATGTCAACTTCATTTAGTTAGCCTGTCTCTACTCCCATGCTCTGAGTATATATACCTAAGCAACCCCAAAGTGATTTTTTGTGGTTCCTGTTGCTAAAGATAATTTCTCTGAGTGGAACTTTATTCTGAAGAACTTTAACAGCTTTTGTAGAGGAAAGAGACCACCTTCTTCCCCCCCCCCCATCCACTAAGGAATCAGAGAATACTCCTACAGGACAGTTCTTAACATACATACGAACTATCAGCTGCATGGCTTTAGATTAATGCAATAGTTATAATGTATCCATAAGAAATATCGCATCAAATGATCTTAACCAGAGAATGGCTCATTTAGTATCTCTCAGTTCACTGCCTTCTCATTGTATCCCTCATGCAGATATTCCTGACCACTGTACTCCAACATTTATTTTCATTCTCCCCCTCTTTTTGCTTTTACAGAAAAGATCTCTCTCTCACCACTGAAACACCACGCACCCTCCCCCTGAGGAAAAAAAGACTATTAAGAGTCTGGATGATTCAGATCTTCCAGAATTTTAATAGCCCAAAGAGAAGTGTTTTCACATATGATGCTGTATATGCATACAGCTTTACAGTTTACACCAGTTAAAAAACTCTTATTACTGTACAATGAAACTGCAAGAATTAACCAAAAGGCCAGTGCCACCCCCCCCCACCCCCCAAAAAAAGGAAAAAAAAAAAAAAAGAGTGCAGGGCTGACAAGGAAAGTAAAGTGTAACATCCTTGTGCAGCCTATGATTCATGCTATACTGTTGTTCTTGGGCCGGAATGGTTTGGGACTACAAGCAATGAAATATCACATACATCTGCCAAAGATACAAACTTTTGTTTCTTTTAGGAAGTAAAAGAATTTCCCAATGACTTGAGTGTCACTTGCAACAATTAAACTATGGCATGCGATAACAAAAATAAGATTTTAATTTTTTCTGATTCATTGAAAAAAATACTTATAGAACACAGAAAATGAATAAATACCATTAACAGCTCTCTGTCTAGTTCCTGGGCCTTTGAAAGCATCTTTCCTAGGCTGCATTCTCCTGCAAATTGTGTAACAGCTTGCAATATCCAAACAAAAGGGACCAGTCAAGTACACTCCATCCTCATTTTAAAACATTAACTATAGGGGAAAGGAACGGAGAATTCAGCCTCTCTGATCTCCAGAAGAGTTGCTGAAGAAGGAAGAGGATTTTGCTGCTGTTCTGCACAGAACTAACCAGCCTGCGGACAGGTGTAACATCATCTCACTGCTACAGCAAATACCTCTGCTCATCTGGAGTGTTTTAAAGCTACCTCCAATTTACCCTTTGTCATTGCCCTTACAGAAAGAAAATTAAACTTCAGAAGTATAATGATCATCAACAACAATTTTCCTTCTCTTCCACCCTCCCTCATACACTCTTATTTTTCAAGTGTATTTTGAATGTTTAGTTCACTATGGAAAGAAAAAATGTGGATTTGGTATGGTTATCTAATGGGGAATTATCACATTTGGTATTATAAACCAGCTCAGACATCACAAGGCTGTATGCAGTTCACTGTTCTTGTTTATGCAGCCTTAGATAATTGTCAGATAAACTAAACTGCAATTGCAGCTCTCTCTAGAGTACAGTTAAGATAAAATGTCTGGATGGTAAAAATCAACAAAACCCTATAATCAGAGAAGAGTATTTTACAGAGTAACTGAGCCATGACATGAAAACATGAAGCCCTCATCTAATCCCCCCTCATAAACGAAACCTTCCCCAAACCCAATTCTTTTACACAAAGACTTCACGCAGAGGTCTTTGAACTCGGATCTTAACTGCAATCTAGGTCCTGCAAACAGTCAGACATATGCTTAACCTTAAACATGCAAACAACTATTTGCAAGCTTTAATCAATGTCTTGGTGCAAGGAAATCACGGATATTTTTGCATCAGATGATTACTTTGAAGCATGAGTCACTGGAAAAGAGGTAGATTTTGATCGTTATATGGTCCGTCTTATTTATGCACGAGATCGACATCTCACAAAATATATTTATCCAATGGTTATCTTTCCAGTCACCATTCATGCTTAGAGTTCTCTAAACAGAAATTACTGCTTGCTCTCCCCCTCCCTTTTAAACCTCTTCACCTAAAATCCAGAAGTCCATCAGCACAAATTCTTACTTTCAATCATAGGAGATTATAAGCTACAACATATGCACAAAACAATCTTCTACTGTGGTTTCCGATTTAAAACATTTACGCTAGTGACAATAAAATGCCAAACCAAATCAAATCTTTGACTTTGGAAAAGATGTTTTGGTTTAAGAGAAAATTTTATCTGTCATTCTAAATAGTGATTGATCATTTATCTAGGAAAGAAGAGTGTAAAACAAAGCTGATATGCAGAAAGCACGGAAATATTCCTCAGTTTTTCCCTAGTGTTGGGTATTAACTTCTTAGGAATTTAAAAAACGTGGTACACATGGTGGAAAAAACAAGGGAAACCATTCTCTGGCAGATTAGTACTACAAGGTAGCGACTTAAAGCAATACAATTGACTCTTTTCTTTTTTCTAGTACCAAAACCCCAACATACACACAACAGAATCAAAAAGCATCTTCGTAAACTTGCAGATGTGCAGAGGAATAACATGAATGGGATTATGGGGGGTTTTCTCCCCCAAAGAAAAGGTGACAAGTATATTCTAGAAATGCTTGCTAAAAGACAAATACATACACATCTAAGTGAAAGACACCAGCACAAAAAAACACCTTCTGCAAAACTACATTAAATTCAATTAGAGCTCAGAGCCATAGTTCCCATCACTTTAGTAAACGAGAAAACTACCATTTCCTGGGCTTTTCAGTCCAGCTATCAGCCCCCTGCTGCCAACACAGCACTTACAGAAGCCTGGGTCTGTCTCTGTGCAGCTCCTCTCCCTTCCCCTCATCTGCTTTGTTACTCCCAAAGACCTGCTGGCAAAATGGAGAGGACTCGGTGTCCTTATGGGAGGCGAGAGAACGGGCAATACATCTCTTCCGTGGTCCTTACCTTCCCCCTACTCAGAGACTGCACATCCAGCTTCCCTGTCCAAGTTACCTGCAGGGTATTTAAAATAGATGCTCAGAAATCTGAGGAGAACAAAAGCCACAAGAGTTCCGATTCCCTTTAGAAACTGGGCTCCTTGATCCGCCCGATGCTGTTGACACTAAGGTGAGCATATGATAAGGGGAAGGAGGAGGGATTGCTAGAGAGCATCAAAGGCAGGAGACTGGGAGATGGGGTTTCCTCAGCCTAGACGTGACGCCCCTTCCTGCCTCCCCCCTTGGCTGGAGAGGAAATAAAATGGAGCCTAGGAGGGAGGGAGAGAGATAATCCTGCGGCTTCATCTGATTAGAGAAACTGGGCCTGTGCAGAGCCGGCAATGCCGCCAGGGAAGCACAGGGAGGGGAGGCAAAGAGGGGCAGGAAGAGGAGGAGCAGAGGAAGAGGGGGGAGAAGAGAAATGATAAGGGAAAAAGGAAAATTCTAAAAGGTATACGAGGGAACTGGCACCTGGGCCAAGCCACCCGGGCTGCGTTCAATTTCTACCCTCATGTACATGTGAAATCACCAGTAGGAAACACACATCGCTTCTCGTAATCTGGAACGATCGGGGGGGAAAAAAAAAAACAAAACAAAACCTAGAATGCATCAGTTCTATAGGTATGGACCGGGAACAAGGACATCCCAATGGATTGAAAAGAGTGAGACAGTTTGTGCTGAGCAGGGAGAAATGGAAAAAGCAGTATGCTGCAGATAGTTATCTAGTTTGTCATGGACAGGACACAATTTAGAACAAATTTTCTATTGCAAGTAATTTTCCAGAACCTGTTTCCACTTACTAAAACAAATCTTAGTTGAACCACGGTGACTTTAAAAAAAGTATGTATCAGCACACACATCAGGGTGCTTGCAGCTGCGGCCTCGCTTGCCCTCCCACACGTTGCACGCCCTGGCAGCCACACTTCCAGTCATGCCCTCCCTCCGCGCCTGGCACTTCTGGGCTCACAGCCGCCCACCCACGTATGGCCACCTGCACCACCGTGCTACTGCGCCTCATGGGGGGTCCCCAACTTGCCGGAGGCTGCGGCCAGCCCGGCCCTCGCTGCACGCAGGTGTGAGGGCAGCACCATGCCCTCGCACTCGGCCTGACACAGGCGCTCACCCGAGGGCACTGGCGGGGTCCCGAGGGTGCTGCTGTTGAGCATCCCTTGTCCCATCCTCCCCCGGCAGGGAAATCCTGCCTCGAGGACACGGGCATCCAGGTCCCTCCAAGCTGCCATGTGTGACCCACGGTGCATTGGGGAACATCAAGGACAGATGTGGCCAGCGGAGCCTTGTCCCCATCCATGGTGGCCCGTTTCTGTAAAGAATCTCCTCTTTCACTCACCTTTATCAGCTGCTACACTTGGTCCTTTCCCAAGCACCACTCCTTGTCTCCGCGTTGCGAGCCGCTTTTATTTCTTCCTGGCCTATTCCCCTCCATTTAAAGCTTCACACAAGGCAGGCTGGTTGGATCTCTGATGGGGCAAGGAGAAGGATGCTGAAACATCAGAAAATAACCCGTTCAAGTCCTCTTTCTTTCTGTTCAGGAAGGAGTTAATACCTTTCCTGTAAAACACAGCACATTCTCACTTTGTTCCTAAGTCTTCACCCAGTACCCTCCCATCACGCCTAGCTCAGTTGGGAGAGGGGGACCAAGACCCCCCACCCGATGCTTTTAGGAACACAAGATTGCTCCCCGAGTCTTCAAAATGGGCTGCAAACCCAGCCATTTTCTATGTGCTTCCAGGCTTTGTTCCTAAGACACACACCCCCACACCCTCACTGAGCGATTACTCCCTCAGGCTACCGGTCTGGAAGCATTTTGGGGGTTAACAGCCATGCACGGGTCAGCAGCAGCTTTCCGGCTGCTTTATTTTACTTGCCATGTTTATTACAGCAATGAGGCAGAGTAGGCACTTGAAGTCAGCTGTTTGTGCTGACCTTGTGCATCCTTCCTACACGGCCGGAAACAGAAGTTCCTTCAACCCGTCCCTTCCAGAGCATTCTTATCAGCGTTCCTGGCGGCCCGGGATCATGCCCAGGCGACTCTCCCCCCAGTGGTATAGGACTGCAGCGGTGCTGCAGGGAGAGGACAACTCTACAGCATTTTGCTTCCTTTCTTATTCCAGCAAAAGACCTTTGGCTGCCATGGTAAGACACACCCCTGGCACTCGGAGCTATTCCAACACTGTTCCATGGCTGCCAGCGGCCAGCTGTGGAACAACTCAGTGTACAGCCCTTCCAGTCAAATGCATCTTCCAAACTTGTCCCAAGTTGCCCAAATGATGTCCCAAGAACATATAAAGGGTACAAGGTAAGGATAACATTGCATTTCTCTTTTTCTTTAAACTCTCTACAGAAGGAAGTTGCATAGCTCTCTTGTCCTGGATTTGGTATGTCCAGCAAGGTTGACTATTTTCATTAAAAGCATCAAAATGTGCTTACTGAAAGATACTGGTGACCAACTTTTACCTCAACAGGTTACACATCTGGACATCCATAACGATGCGATTGGCATACAGCGTTTTCATTTTACATTTAATGAGAAAAGGTGTGCAGATGTCTCAGATTCCAATTTGGAGAATTTATCCTGTATCTTTCTTTAACAAAGTTGACAGTTAAAGGAAACTGAGAAGTCAATAGCCTACAGATACATTAGGCTAAATCCAGACAATGTTAATGAATTTCTTTTGGGAAGAAGGGAAACACTGTCTTTCAAGAGGATTTTTGCAGAACAGTTCTGCCACTGTTGCTCAGCCCGACTAGCATTCATGTTTCCCCAGAACTCCACCCAGGGTTTAAGCATGTGACAATGTGTTTAATTTAATGAAATTGAAGTCCTACGCCAGCCATGGAAAAGAACTTTCAAAATTACTGTTTACTGATTTGGGTGCTTGAAGATCAGAAGAAAGCAAGCCACCAGCCCCATGACTTTTGAGTCACCTCGTGTGAGAGAAAGCAGTTAGCTCTGTTTGCCTGCTGAAGGAGGGCACCACTGGGCAGAGCTGTCAGACCCGCAGGCCAGTTTTTGTCACCCCAGCCTCCATCCAGGCAATCAGGGCTTCCACATTCGAGACAGAAGCAGCCAGTCCTAGCCCAGAAGCCCTTTGTCTAACCTAAAATTCACTAACCACACTTTGGCCAGCTACGTCTCTTCAGAAGAAGGTATGGGGTGGGAAAACCATCCTGATCGCTTGGTTCCTCCATACAAGACCTAAAACTTGTACCGAAGCCCTATTCTCACCCCTTCCCATTTATAACCCTACAGCCTTTTCTTGCGCTGCCTGGACTGCTGCCATTTGTAGGAACTTTTTCACGCCAAGCGGGGCGATTGGGACCTGCCTAGACTGTGGTTGCTGAACTCCTCCATCAGCCTTGAACCTCCCGAGCTCTTTTGCTGGCAGAGCTGCTCTTTGAGGAGGCAGGTTCAGGTGCCCCCGGTGGGCGAATGCCCTGCTGGAAATGCTTTTCTGGGCTGACTCACAAAAATGCTGCTTGCAATTTGTTCATATACCTCTGTCTGGGGGCTCTGTATGCAGACCCCGGCAGGCTGATGTTTGCTGTCTGTTGGTTCAAAGCCAGTGACATGCACCTGCAACCAGGCCGATTTTAGCTTAATGCATTTCTGGCATATGTTCTAGTCTACAACAATAATGTAGCCCTCAAGGAACAATATACTGTCTTGCGGGTAACACTGCTCATTTGTCTGAATGTCGTCTGCCACAGTCAATTTGGATCAGGTCTTGGATATCTCCATTGTAAAGTATTTTTGAGTGTTTCTGAAGAGTAACAGCACTTTAGCACAGTCTGAGAGAGCCTTCAAGATAATAACTAATGCACCATAGCCAAACTTAACTTTTACTATGCCTATAACCAGTCAGAAGCTCTCCGCTCTAGATACTGCTAGCCCCTTATTGAAATTGGCATTCTGATGCAGTGCCAGGTTTTCCGTTTTTGCTTATGCTTGGATACCCAAAATAATTCCAGTCAGTCCAGTACAGGAGCGGGCATAGCAAGTGTTTTCTCACACACTTGCTATGCCAGCTCCTATAGAAGGCAAGATGCCTTTCAAACAGGCATCTGAGACTGTTTGAAAACATAAAACTGACCATCACCTTCCATTTGACCTAAGAAGCACAACTATTTCTAACAGAATTTTTACAAAGAAAGCAATTCTGTCAGATAAGCAGTATCACAAAACCTTCAAATTAAAATTTTAGATAAACATGCAACAGCTGTAATTCAAAGATAACTTACAGATAGAATCCATCTGATCACATGTTAATGTTCTACTTAAGAAAGCAATGCCATTTATATATAAATGCTTAACTTATTACTATCTGCAACTCTAGACCATCTTCTCATGTACCAGAGTTATTTAAGAAAATGAGCTCTTCTCAAATTCTCAGACTTCCCGGTACTGACTAAGAACTAGACCCAGAAAGCAGTGTTTAGGTATCTATGTCCAAATAATCCTCAGAATCACGACCTACCTCTGTTGTCATTTCCCCAAAGTGCAAACCAGTCTGTGTTATTTTGGCATTCCTTCCCCTTCTCCTACCACTCGTCAGACTCCACAGTGAAAACCTTAAACTGCAGGTGTGTGTGTGGGGGGTGTGTAAAACCACTGAGAATTAGGGAAAAAGTGAGAATGAACACGGCAATATTTTCTAGTGATTGGTCTATATGGGGACAGGAGACTGGGGTCCAGTCTCTATTCTAAGGGTGGTTTATTCATTTAATGCAATGAGCATTCTGTGTTACAAAAACTGAGACTGAACCCTTCCCCAGAGACCCTTATGGCCCGCGTTGCACTACAGTGCATATGATAGCCTAATAAGAAGCCACTGTTAAAAAGCAGTAACAGCCTTACTCTTCAAGCACTCCACTATTATATACTGAAGATAGATAGATCAATAGAAAAAAGCCATTTTTATACATCTAATTAAGGATATGCCAGGCTGGGGGGGCTGTATATCTATTTTTAGAAAAGAATAGCTGTCAGACACATTTAGAGTGTTTACATCTAGCAAGCAGCATGATGACTTTCCTGCTTCTGCCTGGGAGAAGAGAACTGCTGGTCAGACAGCCCAATTGTAGCAAGCATGGTCTATGAATAAGCCCCTATTCTGCAATTTTATTTTTCTGTGACAAGGAAGATGATTTGTGTGGGTTTATCTCATCTGTTGGTTTCATAAAGTCATTACGAAATCTGCAGGTCATCTACATTCATCTTTCTTGGGAATAATGCTGTAACGCTACTGACATGACTTTTTTCAAAGAGCAACATAGATGTAGTACTCTCCTTTGCGCAATTAATTGTTTTGAAGGCTGTCAGGCTTTTTAGTACTGTGAAAACCGGTGGGTTTGAGCCATGTCATCTCCTTTCTTTTTCATCTTGGATTTAAGAGCAGCTTTCTCAACAAAGCAGACCAGATCTTTTGCCTTTATTTTGCCTTGGCAGTTTGCCAGGCAGCCTGCCGATATAAGCAATCTCACCTATTTCAAAGACTTAGCAAATCTCCACAGAGCACTATTTTTTTTTTGTTTGGTTATCAAATGAATAGAACAACAGCTGATTATGGAGAATGCAAACAAGATCCCTCTTTTAAGCATGTTTTGTTATATACCAAAGGTTCAATGACACGAAACCTTAAATCTCATCTTAAATCAAGGGACTATCACATGGGCACTCTGCTCTCACTTCTCCTTTTCCCAGATCTCATTTCCTCCTATGCACAACCACCAGAATGTCTCCCCTGTTCTCTACAGTTGCTTAATATCCAGTAGCAAAAAGCAATAAATAATTGAACAAAAAATAACCCTTCAAGCCAGTTTTGGGGTAGCTTTAAGCTGCCTTTCATGCAATAAGGGCTTTGGCCTTTTTGAGAATTTAATCACATGTTTAGCTTCGCTCTGCATTTCATTGCTAGTCTTCCACCTGCTCTGTTACTCAACTGGAAAGGAGGCAAGCCAGCACCACATAAGCCAGCAGGGCTCCCAGGGCCTGCTCCCAGAAAAAAACCAGTACAAAGTATTACACTTTGAGAAGTCACCAATAATTCTGTCCTACGTGACTTGTCCATCAAGACACTCTTACAAATTTGGATCTGAACTCTTTTCAAAAACACATTCATGTATATACTAAACCTCTTTAGTTTTCTTTTGCAAATGGTGTGATTCAAAACAATGATTTGGTCTTTGGATGACAAATAGAAACAAAAGTTTGGAGTCTTTTCTAGATCTTAGCTGGTGCCCAGAGCTGAGTGCTATGAACAAAGCCTGCTGTAGAGACAGCTCGCTCACCTAATGGGACTCCGGCATCTAAATAAAGACTTGAACGTTGATGCCTCAATTCCCAGATATAAAATGAGGAAATGGTATCAGCAAGAAGCTGGGGGAAGCACCAAGGAAAACACTGTAAAGAGGAAAGTACTGCAGCCTGGGAGCATAATTGCTGACCCTGATGCACCTTGCAAAAACATAGCTCTGCAGCTCCAAGAAAGGCTTTGCTTTCCTATATGACCTGGAATATTCCCAAACAATTTAGACCACAGTCATCACAATGTAGTTGTCTGTTGGCCCCATGGCCTGTGGATTGACTCCAGCCTACTGACTCCTAATCCAGCCTCCCTTTCCCTGGACAATATGCTTGGGCAGCGTACCCATCCCCATTTCTGCCCCATGCAGGAGGAGCCTTCCTATACTGGTCTCCCTGACTTCTCTCCAATGAGCTGAGAGGCTCATCCAGGATATGCTGGAGAGAGAGCGTGATGGAAGAAAGAGAGACGGAGGACAGAAGCTTCAGGAAACTTGGGGGAATTTGAAGAGGATCTTCTGTGGCTGCCTATATCGGACCACCCTCAGAAGAGGCATGACCCTTGGTTAAATGAAACAGAGACAAAATTATTATGCAACCAATATACCAGGGTGACATTCCAAATTAGACACAAGCTGAGAGCAACAGCACTGTATATTAAATAAGGCTTGCACAAATAAGACCTATAAACTAGTACATACAGATTTCGGAGCAGCCCCACAGCAAGGGAATAATGCTATTTCAAGCGTATCCAGTGCCAGAGGCAGTCGAGCGAGATGGACTGTAAGCCTCAGGCTAGCTCTGCCTGCAATAATCTGCAGGGTTGCCTCTGACAGATTGAAATGCAGTAACAGTGTTTATGCAACTAAATCTTGTTCTAATCTATTAGTTTATGTAACCTTTGCTCATGGACATACTGACTCATAGGTCTCAGGAATCTAAAGAAAATCTCCTTTTTTTAATTCTCTCCCATCGTTCAACCCCTGGATGACAAATAAACAAATAGATTGTCAAGAGACCTCGTTCATTCTCTTTGAGGAAAAATTATGTTGGTGGGGAAAAAAAAAGGTAGCAACTAAAGTCCTAAAACCCAGTGTACTTCTCCATACATACAACCAAAGTTATAATAAGCTGGCTAATGGTAGGCAGGTGTCCTTCAGGTTAGCATTTCCAACCACAGAATGTACCATTTGAGCCCCCGGCTGGGAAAGGAACAGAAATTGTTTACTTAGCTCCTAGGGAAAAAATACTGCTTTCTAGCATTCAGACATTACCTTTCTGAGTAAAGCAAGGCAAGACACTGATTCTTCTTAGCTTGAAAGATTTACTTTCATCCTTCTTGTATTTCTTGCATTTCCTAGAACGTTTTCACATATATTTTAAGCGAGGAGCTAACAACAGGAAGAGTGTGCAGCATTCTTGCCACAGCAGTCATAGTTTTAGTGATTACTACATGAAGTGTGCCCACATCAGCTTATTTTGGCCCTTCCTGGCTAGGCTCTAACTTAGATTTGTGAAAGGATTTGAGTTACCCTTTTTGGGGTTTTGGGGTTGTGGGGTTTTTTGTTTTGTTTTTCTTTTTCTGCCAGTTGAATAGTTCACATAGCTGCTGCAATGTTGCCCATGTAACACTTGTTATCTATGCTATACTTCATTTAATTTCTAACCGTTTGTATTGAGGATTCATGCACAGGCCAAAGCCGACAATATCACTTGGAATTAAATGTCTTTGGAGCCAAATCCCATTGTATTAGGTGTATTTAGGAGAGGTCGTTTTGCATTTTTGATGCATACTAGACACTATCAGTACTAGACAAATATCCCGTAAATGGATCAGGTATTCCTTATTATTTGTTGCAAAAGCAGTATAAGAATAGGCACAGTGCCTTTTTCTACGAAGTCCCTTTCCATATTAGAATGGTCTCCTGGCAGATTCTGTGATCCTGTTGAACCATTCATTCTGGCAGAGCCAGAAGCTGGGTCCAGGTAACATCGGTCACGTTTCAGCTCTGCCCTGGGCAGCGGTCTGCAAAGGCAAGCCGCAGAGGAGCCCAAGGATGGCACCCACCCTGCAGTCTCCCGGCCACCGTGCAAAGAGAAAGGCATCATTTATGCAGATGAAATAAGGACTTCGTTATATGAAAAGCTTATTCTTTTTCCCCTACACTCAGGATTTTTAAAATTTTTTTCTTACATCCTTGACCCTCAAGATCTTACTACAGTCTTGCCCAGGCTTTTGGGCACCGATTCTTTTTTTAAACACAAAAATGTATGGGATGAGATCTGTAAATCTATTGTTGCTATACATGGAGTAGTTTTAGGTGCATGTGCCTGCAGGAACAACCGTAAGTTAAAGCAAACAGATCTTCAGCTTTCAGTATCTCATTCCAGTTGTATATGCTCCCAAAAACAAACATAAAATTTTGCTCTCAGGTAAAAGTTTGAATCCCGTAAGGCTGTACTAATTAGGACTATATTACATATGGTGTAATTGCTATACCATATATACGATCTTGTGCTTTCCTGCACTTCACCCAAATCTTAAGATGCATTCCTGTTGACGGATTCATCTGGCTGCTCAGCAATCCCTCCCCATTTGTCTTGGAGTACTCATACCTTATTTACATTATGTCTGGCCTAAATCCATTACCTGTTCCAGAGGCAGTAAGTTAGGACATACTGACTCATAGGTCTAATCCTAAAATAAAAACTAAAAAAAATCCTAAAATCCTAAAATCAGAACTAAAAAAATCCTAAAATAAAAACTCATCCTAAAATAAAAACTAGTCTTGCCTTAGAGCAACAGTTGTCGTTCATCTCTACAGCTGCATAAACAGTTTACGTTGCATGTGTACATAAGTAATCTTGCAAGGCCTTGCCAAAGTTACGAAGTTTAGATTACTATTACCAAGGCTAGGTGGTGTACAAAACCAGAACAAAAAGCCAGATATTGCCCCCAAAAAGCTTTAAAGCCATGCAAGCCAGAGCTTTGCAAGTCATTTTCTCTGCAAAAATCTCTACAGGCCTTGTGCACATCATCTGTGAACTTGGAGCTTATTAATAAAAGTAATTTTAAAGGAACATTTTTGTACTGGTTTTCTTAAAACAGCACCAGCTGCTAACTTTCTTAATGCAATCTACACTGGCAAAAAAACCCACAACCATGAGAACATGTTCCAGTAAAAGCAGACTTGGTATTTCTGAAATTCCTACTGTAAAATACAGGAAGGAAAAGTCAATTGAAAGGAATAAAAGTTCACATTTTCTGCATTCTGTTTCATACAGAAAAAAAAAAAAAGTCACCTTTAGGAGAGAACTTTTTGGTTTGCATTATTGATTTACACCAAAGCCCAACTTTGGACAGGAGGTGGTGCTATAGCTTGCGTAAATTTTATTATTAGGCAACACCAACAGTTAAAGCATACTAGAAGCAGAAGCAAAAGGTAGAAAAAAAGAGAGAAACATTCTAAGTTCTGTAGAAGTCCTGATATGCAGACTTTACCTATGTATACTTTCATATCAGTAGGTATACTATAACGCTGCTGAAAAGATTTGTAAGAAGGCCCTAAAGAGAAAGCAAATCCATTGTGTGTTCGTGTCTGTCAGGGACTTCAAATAGCTAGCAAATGCTAAGTATCAAAGCATGGGAAAAAATCTGTCTTGCACAGCATGCTCTGTGCAAGCTGTAGCAGGGTCTTTCATGTGCCCAAGGCTCCATTGACCAATTCTGTGCCAGAAGGAAACTGATGGGACGGATACACTCAGGTGGGAGGTTTGCACAGGTCCGGAAAGCGTTCTGCCTGCCTCGCCCTGAAGAATCTCAAGGTTAGCTGCAGTGTCAGGGGTTTTACTGAGCAAAGATGAAATACCAAAGTAGGAAGCCAAACCCCTTAACTAGGTTAATGCTATCTTCCCTCCCCCCTGCTTTGCTTCTTTTGCTGTCTTTCTCCCTAGGCCCTTCTAGGGGCACCAAACTTGGCAGCTTTTGAAGATTTTTTTCCTGTTGTCCATGTTGGCCCTGTCTCTATCCCCATTTCATACCTGTGATTTTGCTGGGAGTGCCGTTCTGGACCGTAGCCTGAGACACTCGGCGTTAGAGTGCTCAAAGGCAACTACCGTCAACAGCAAAGCTGAGAGAAAACAATTCTGGCAGACTCAGTCCCTTCTGGATGCACGTACTCTCCCATTCCCACCTTTTCTTTTGAAAGGAAACTAACAAGTGACTTCCAGAATGAATCCAAAGGATATTTTATGACAGAGTAGATCTTTCTTTCACATTTTCTTTTCTGAAACAGTCAATTATCCGTAGCCTGCTAAAGCTAAGAACTAGCTATTAGTCTAAGGCCAACAGTAGATTGTGGGAGAAATACTTATCTCAGCTACACAAGTGTGAATCTGGAGAAAGTCCAGTTATTGAACAATCTGTAAAATAAGGATAACAATAACTATTATTTCAAAAAGCTTTTGTGATGGTTAACTACCAGTAATTAATGCTGGTACAGAAATCGGGAGCCTGGGAATGAAAGGCACCATAGAAATTCTAAGTACTCATTATTTCTGCCATTCACAATTATACTTCTAGATGTAATCTACTTGTTGTAGTTAGGGTGCCCATCAATGCCGCTTGCAGACCCTAATCTATTATGTTCCTGACTGATTCACCAGCCTCAATAAAATTAGTCACATTTTATTTGGAAAAAAAAAGCCCACCTCTTTCTAGATGCCATTCTACCTGAAGGTACCACCTATGTGAAAGTCAAAATTCACAAATACAAGGAAGTGGGTGCGAAGGCAAAAGAACTTTAATACATTTCACTTAAAATGCCTAGACTTAATGATCATTCTAGGGCTGCCAAATGGGATTAAAATAAAAAAAAAAAAGATAAAATTTTAAAAAATCCTTTCATTGAAAGGGATCTGTTGTAACTTTAAGATTATTAATAAATTAAAGTAGGGATTAGACTTTAGAGGAAAACGGTCAACTGAATTATGCTAGAATTACTTATCATTAGAAGGATCTACTGATGCTTGTGATTCTACAGCTATATCTTCTTCAAGTATTTCTCTACGCTCTGTCATGGGGCGTTCCTACAAACAGCATTAAGTAATTACATGCAGTCAACTTGATTGTAAACAGAATGGTATAAAAGGTGCCGAGCAAATATTTCACAAAGATATCCAATTTAAAAAACACATACATTTCCATTTCACCCACCCTGGTGGAAATTATAAGAATATATGATAAATGATGCAAACGGGTTACTTAAGTTGGTGTCTCATGAGCAATGTGACAACACTTTTTAAATTAACACATTTTAGAAAACTGTTTTGTGACAGAATAGTCTTTAGCTTGAGTGTTCTGACTTTTTAAATCAATTCCTTGAGAGACGATAATCCATTTGCAACTTCTCTTTCTATTTTTCAGAGGGTTTAAGAGCAACATTACAGCAGAGTTTCAGGCTTACCTTTTCTACACATCTCTTCCAGTGGCTACATCTGCCTTTTCAGCATCAGTTTCAGCTTTGCCAAAGCAAGAAGAAAGCCTCCGCCTGAGCAGCCATAAAAATGGTATCATCATTTCAGCATTCAGAACCAGACTAAGTAACTACTACCAACGCAAGGAAATTGCCTGTAAGCAAAGTGGTGCCAGACCTATGCAGTAAAAACTACAGTATTTGGTATCTCCCCAGATGACGAGCTATGCAATTTCATGAGAACGTATATTTTCAAAAACATGATAGGAATGTGCCACCGGAGTTAGAAAAACAGAAGGAAAACATACTTAAGAAATACGTATTACTATTTGGGGGCCTGACTCCTTACTTTTGTTGCTAATACTACAAAAATAATTAAAAAGTGGGGAGGTTGCAGCATCCTTTACCCTGTATTCTAAACTAGGATGTCTTGGTGATTATCCTGAAGTAGAGCAAATATAATTTTGTAGTTACAAATGGAATTTTTGTGTGGGCTCTTAAAGGCCAAGGTTGTACTGTAAGAAGCGACACCTGGATACACATACTGAAAAATGTATGTTATGTTACAAAAAATGCACCAGAAACTTAGAATATTTATAGTACAATATCTAGTTCCACAAAACATTAAACTCTCAGCTTGCTCTCAGCTGTTCCAGAGATAAACTTTCTCTGAGAAAACAAAATTATTTTTCAAGTCCAGCAGGTGAGAAACACAACTGAATAAATATTCACGGCGTCAACTGAGAAGCAGAGAGTGTGAATCAATCCTGGTCAAGGCTGGAATGTGCAGAATACGTATTTGTTAAGGCAATACTATATACTTGAAGTGAACAGGCTTGTTAAAATGCCCAAACTTAGGCGGGCAGTCTCTTAGGATGTTTCCAGAATTCTCTCTGGTACAATAGTGAAGTTGCAGTATGTGAAGGTGGGCAGATCAGCATTATTTTATATTCGAACTTAGAGCTGGGCTTTTAAAACAATAAAGGAAATCATACCAGCTTCTGGCTGGAAGCAATCAGGACCATAATCAGACACACAGCAGGCGCAGAGAAACATCCTTCATCTGTTGCTCCTGGGCTCTCCTGTACTACATGCTGGAAGCAGACACATTCAGAGGTGTGGCAAGCAGTATTTATATGTTTGGTTTACGTTAATTAGTTTTAGTTCCTACAAGTGTGGTAACGTATAGGATGAAACAGGGAACCTGTAAAGAATTAGGGCTAGGAAGGAGATTAGTAATCAGAGATAAAGGAGGGTATAACTGTGTTCCTCACATCCTGTATTTATTTTGATTTCCAACTGGTGCTAGAACTCAGCACAGAAAGACTAGAGAACAGGAAGGTTGTGGTATAGCACAGAATCAAATTTAAAGCTCCCTGCTTAGCAACTTTGCCATTAATTCCTTCCACGGGAACGTGGAGAAGGTGAGATCTGCTCCTCCAAGCTCACCCCATCCCATCCACTGACTCATTGAAAGAAGAGCTGGATCAGCAGATGGTTATTGCTTCCCAGATGTACACACTTCACGCCCCTCTACACAAGCAGCCAGATCATTTTAACTGTTCAGTCGTGTTCTGCAAAGCAGCCAGATGTTTAAAGCAACTTCGCCACTCCTCACACAGACATAAAAGTGAGCTCAAGCGAGAACACTGCCAGAGAAAGCAGGCAGTTGTTGGTCTCGCCACGCAACTCAAAACTTTCGGTTGTCTCAAACTTGCTTATAGAGATTATCCTGACAAGTGCAAAAGTGCTGAGCAAAAAAATCTGTACGTCAATATTACTGCTAATTCAGCGTAGAAATAAGATTAGCAAAAGCATCGACTATGCAATATTTATTTCATAGCTAACTACGTTAAAAGTGCAAAACTGAAATACACAGAGCTTTGCGGAGTAAAAATGATCAACTCACTTACGGAGGACTCAAAAACGAATAGAAAAAGCTAACCATGCTACATCTACAGCAGGACATTTTAAATGCAATTAAAAGAATTCTAAGATTCCACGGAAGCAGATGATATTTCACTAGAATCCTACTGGTTTAATTCCTACGCGTTTCTTTGGCTTTTAGATTAAACAGCACTGTGCAAATGCACGCAACAGTTGTGAACCGAACAAGCACGTCTAATACAAACAGTTGTTAAATTTAAGGTATAGGTTCGTGTCATACTGGCTGGGAAAGAAGCAAGCATTAGCAGGCAAGAAGTGGTGAAGGTGAATAATTTTGTTTCCGAATCATCCACGAGTGATTTTGCTAGCTAAGATCCGATTGATTATATTTATTACACACGCAAGAGATTAAAGATCGTTACGTTTATCACTACAGATAGGAAAAGCTGTAATTGCAATTGTCTAAGGAGACTTTCTGCGTGCCTTGGTGCTTATGCGTTTTCGTAAAAGTTTGAAAGAAGCGCACGCTGATTTCTTGCCCACCCGAATTTTCAGACTTTAGCTGCTAATGGCAAAGTCTTTTTCTGAGCATAACTGTAGCGCCCGAAGTTATCTCGCACGGCCAATGCCGCACAGGTTTTCTAGGGCCGCCAAAGATGTAGCTAGGACGGCGGGCACTCCTCCGGCGCTTCCACCCCTCCCTGCCCAGCCAGGAGAGCCGAGGAGCCGCTGACCACCCGCCACGGCCGGCCCTGCGGCCCGCACGCCCGGGCTGCCGGCGGCGAGCCCAGGTGGGGGCGGAGCCCCTTCCGAACGCGGCCCTTCCCCTTTCCCTGCCCGGAGCCGAGTTAAAGCCGAGCTGTCCCTGCTTTAACTCGCGTTTCCAGTCCCCCCGTGTGCCGCCCGTGAGGCGACGGGCCGGGCCGGGGCCGCCGGCCCTTCAGGAGCGGGGGGCGGCAGCAGGCACGTCGCCGGCAGCCCCGGAGCCGGCGGGGGGGAGCGGGGAGCCGCCGCCTGCGAGCGACCCGGGAGGCGATAGGACGGAGCCCGAGCCCGCAGGAGCCCGAGCCCCCATGCCCGGTAAGTGCGGGCCGGGGCGCGGGGCAGCCCCGCTGCAGCTCTGCCGGCGCCGGGCGCGGGCAGGAGGGAAGGGAAGGGAAGGGAGGGGAGGGCTCGGCTCCTCCCGCTTGGCCGCCGGCCCCCCGGTCGGGCACCCGCCAGCTTCTGCCCTCCTTGGAAGACCCGCGGCCGCCCCCGCCGTGCGCAGCCCTGCCCGCCCGCCCGCCCCGGGGCCGAGCCGGGGCTCCGGCCCCGGCCCCCTCCCGCCGCCGCGCTAGCCCGTCGGGAAAGTTGGGGTAAGAGATGGACTCAGACCTGCCTCTGAACTTAAAGGGCCGGAAACCTAGCCCACCTTCCTCTGGAGCTACAGGCTGGGGAAGGATCAGCCGGTAGCCTGCAGGGCTGGTGGGCACCTCCCGTCTTAGTCCCTGCCCGGAGCACTTTGCCATCAGTGGACTACCTGGCTCTCTCGGACAGACGCAAGTGCGAAGAGTTTACCCCCACCCCAAAGAATTTGCTTTATGCTGCACATATGCTTATACTGTAAATGTTAATAAATCCGAGTAGTTATATAGGGATTAAAGCTTTTGATGGAGAAGTGGCTGGTCATAACTCCAAAAGGCTTACCGCAAAGTTTAAGAAAAGCTTATTGGAAGTGTATCATCAGACACTTCCAATAAGACACATCAAAGGGATCCAGTCCCAAAGGAGGCAGATGACCACCAACATTTCTCTGGGCTAGGGTTAACCCACTGCCTGTTAACAGCGGACAGTCCCCCAGCACAGGCCACTTGGAGGTGAAGTGGTCCAACAGGTCTCCTCCATCTCCAGTTGCCATCATCCTGTACCACAGCAGAATACGATACTTGAATTTCTCATGGCGACAGGTAGTTATTTAAAAAGATACATATTTTCTCCCTGCACACAATGGATTCAACTTATTTCAATGGGTGATTCTGTGACTGGTGCTACATTGTGCCCTCAGCTACTGGTTCTGTTGCTGATCTGATCAGTCAGCCAAATTCTCCTTACCCTCAGTAAATCATAGGTAGCTCTACTGAAATGGGTAAAACTTTACCTTATGTCTACCACTGCGTGAAAATAAAACAGGAGAATTTGAGCCAATGGCAGTGGGTGGGTCATAAATACTTAACACCGTTCTGCAGTGAACAAGTTCAGTACATTAAACTCATTAATGAAGAGGCTGGAAACTCATTCTCTTACTCCAAAATCAGTGCACAGCTGATGTACTGATATATTGCATTACAGCGCACCTCAGCTTACTGCCCTGAATGGTAAATGGTGACACACTGGTTACGGGGGAGCACAGGGCTGCTGCTGGGAGCATTAAAGACTTGGGGATGGAGACGACAGGGTAAACGGACAGAGTCCTGTTGAGCTTGCTTGAAATGTTAACCTTTAAGATACCTATCTCAGGCAGTAAAACCACCAGCCATATAAACATTTGTATTGTTGATAGTACACCTGTATGAAGTGAACCATTAATTTCTATTATGTTCGTGGGCATTAAATTAAAGCATTTTTTCTGTGTCAGGCCTTCTAAGCTGTAATAAAATGGCAATCTGACTGAAGACATATTCGAGCATGCCCTACAAGGCTAAGAGGAACACACACACAGGATTTCCATGCTCAGGACTACATTTGTTACACATTTCCTCATACTGCGCATCCTTATGAAAGAAAACTAAGTCACCAGTGTAGCACAACCAGACTTGGCTCTGTATTAATATTAACGCATAGCAAATGGGTACTTGTTTCCTGTTCCTCAGAATAAGTCTTGTACTAATACTGTTGTCCTAATAGCCTGGCTAAATGCTGAAACCTGTTCAGCCCAGCTACCGGTTGCAGGGACAGCAAAGCGCCTGTCGCTGTGGTACAGCCATGAGCAGGGTGGTTGCTCCATGGTGCTGGGAGACATGAGTGATTACGAGACTCATGGGGAAGCAGCCAGCCAATTCCTGCAGAGAGCTAAGGCAACACACCTGGAGGGGAGCTGCAAAATTAAGTCGGCTCCTATGACCCTACCAAAGGTAGCAAAATGAGATAGGAACAGATAGAGGCCTTTGAGGCACTATGGCCAGGTTAATTTTATAGCACAAGGTATTTACATAAGTGTTGTGTAGCTGAAGGACATTTCATATCACTTATTGCAACACAGCAACAGTGAAAAAGATCAGTAATACATATATCTGCAACTCACTTCCTATACTCTTTATGTCTCTAATCAATAAACTGTATCAAATCAGTTTTGAATTCTTATTCAAAATTACTGCTAGTGTTGACTGATTATTATTACAGTGCAGAAGTGGTCTTTCCAGCCTTTTACTCTAGCATACTCAGCACACATGAGAAAACAATGAACTGAGCCCATTATCAATTGTCTACCCTTGGTCTAGTGAAAAATTCTCGCAACAGAATTCCTCATATTCATATTAAAGACATTTATTAACTTTTCAATTTCATTAGTGTGAAAAAACCAAACCCCAAATTATAAAAGATTTGGTTTTATCTAAAGTAATCAAGATTCAGGAAACAGTGTTTAATGGATACTTAAGTTTGACTTTACAGATCAGGAAACACATGCATCCTTAGAAAGAAAACAACCCAGAGCTTTGCTTTGTTCCCTGTGCCAGGATCTAGTCTCAATTCAACATAGATAAATAGTTGGAAGAACAAACCAAACCAAAATAATGGTACCTTTTGTATTAGGTGCTCTCACGTTTTCTTTTTCTTCTGTTATGAAAGCTCTAGCACTTCTGCCATTCTAAGGTAAATGCTTATGCTAATGTAAAATAAGAGCCCAAACAACTCCTTGGGTTTTGGGGGTTTTGTTCCTGTCTATACATTGCAGTCATTACATTGCAGTCTCTTACATGCAGTCTCTTACATTGCAGTCATTGCCAGCATATCTGAACACTTTCTAATCTCTCACTGCCAATGTCATACATCTTCAGGCGTTGTACCATGCTATAACCAAAGACAAAAATGTGTGTGTGAGTGGAATGTTTCATTTAAAAATCATTTTGAAATGTAAATCAAATACATCTGTCAGCTTTAATATTCCTGTCTACCCCCAAAACATACATAACTTTGATCCTCCTATGATGCTTTATGTGCTTCTATGTTTGAACAGAACAAGCAGTTGCTGTTGCTGGAGGTATAATCGGAGGGACCCTTTTATTTGTTCTCATTGGAATAACCGCATACCTGCTCTGGAAGAAATTTTGCCGCCTCCTTTCTTATGAAAAGCTCGCCAGTCCTGTCAAAACAGCAAATGCAAATGCCATTTTTCAGGATCAGTCAACTTCTGAAATTCAACTAAAAAGCACAAGGTACGTATTCTTGTTTTGTTTTTAAAGCATACACTACTGGTAATTTATTTCAACTTGTCAAATCTCAAATGAGGGGGTGATCTAAATATAAGCATGTACAGAAATAAATGAGACCCCTAAATTATATGAAATCATCAGTCATGTTCTGTTTTGTTCCTTTAGAAAAATAATACTTTCTGTAACTATGAATGCAATGATTGTTTCTGATTTATGTAAAAGAGAGAATATGTTCAAGTGTAATTGGTGCATGGACAGCTTTATCTGTTACCTAGACAAATTTGGCCTGTGTTCCAGAGTCATTCCTGGTGGTCTCATAATGAAGCATCTGAGAACCACACAACAGGACTTCAGCTCAGAAAGGAGACTCTCATAGAAAGTTAGTTACTGCAGGGCTTTGGGGCTCTAAAACAAGCAGCTGCAGTTAATTCTTCCTTTCCTTTGAAAGATCAATTTGAAAGGAGAAGAAAGGGAAAAAGTGAGGGATCTGTCTGAAGAATTAAGATCTGATGTCCCTCACTGGACCTTTAGGCATTATACAAATGAAATAAATTTCAAAACAATGGGTATTTATCTTTTCTACCTATGCATCTCCATAGAATTTTTACAAAATTGTGAGAGAAGAACAGTAGACTTATTACTGTTACCAAGTTTGTTTTCCATATTTAAACCAGAAGAGTCAGCAGCTGTGGTTGTCTTGAGCAGATCCAGAAGCGTTCCTTTTATCATTCCACCAACACTGCATGGGCGAGACTGGATGACCCTGACGAACGAAGAACAGGTTCAGGAAGACAGTGTCCCCTACGTGGTTCCTCAGTCTGGGCCACGGTCATCATTTCATTCTTTGGGTATGGCATTGCGAAAACGGGACTCTCTTTAAGGGTACTCTTTTAAAGGGTAACTTTACGAAGCATGTTTACTGGGGGGATGCCAGACATTGCGTTACACAGTACAAGCCCTAAACACTGTATGCATATATATTTTTTACATATATAGGAATTGGGCCAGAATGTAGCCATTCTTGTCTCACTGCTGTGGGACCTTGCACATATGGCAGACAAAGCAACCTCTCTCTCTGTGCTTGTGTAAAGGCACAACATGAGCGTAACTCGGGAAGTATCTGATCGTTGTCCCCAGAAACAGCAGAGTGACCAGTTGCAGACTGCAACAACGAATACCCAAAACTATCAAGGTACAGTCACAGGAATAAGAGAAAGAAAAGTGGTGCAGCCTACTCCCCCAAATTGGAGGGAAAAGGAATTAAAATGCCAAGTTTATGCACAAATGGATTGTTAATAAAGAGATTAATGTGATTTCCCTAATACAGCAGTGGTTATAAAAACGCCTGCTACCATCTTGAGACTAATCTGAGGGTGCTTGTTTTGTATTTCATGAAGCTGGAGCTTATGTTGTAGGGACCATTAACCCAGAACTGTACAAGTTTCCTGAAGACAAAAGTGAGACGGATTTTCCTGAAGGCAACATTGGCCGCCTCTGGTTCTCCATAGAATATGAGCAAGAGTCAGAAAGGCTCCTCGTCTCCTTGATCAAAGTCAGAAAGCTGCAGCCTCCTGCCGATTCCTGTAGTCCGTTTGTGAAAATCTACTTGCTGCCTGATGAAAGAAGCTACTTGCAGTCCAAAACAAAACGCAAAACCCTTAACCCGCAGTTCGATGAAAACTTTGTTTTTCAGGTACTTTTCCTTTTGATGAAGCAGATTTTTGTTTGCAAATATTGACTTGTCAAACTACAGTACATGTTTTGTGAAAAGTAATTTTCTACAAACTTCTACCAAGATACAAGTCGTTTCCACTGGAGATTGGATTTGTTACTGGGGCTTCTGGAGATCCTGGGCTACTTAAAGTCTGTGGTTCCAGAACTGATCTTACTTGTGGTCTGCACCAAAGTTGAGGATTCCAGACCTTGCCCTGGGAATTATGAAAACTCCAGTTTGAACTATGGCTGAACACTTCAGCCCAGCAGCTCTAGAAGCCCAGAAACAACCTGTACTGAACTAATGCTTTCATAGCTTTTAGTTTCTTTGCTGTGGAAGTAGGCTAGAAACTAGAACTTGTGAGAGGTCTGGTATACTATTTGTATAGTGCTGTAAAGCTAGGAGCTTGGCTCCCTACGCCAAGAGGCTTTGAGCAGGTGTCACAAGACAAAAGCTTTAAAACCAAAAAAGGTTGTGTTTCAGACAACCGAAAAATGAATGTTTACAGATTTCTAAACATTTGTGCCTGGAAGTAAATGCATCATACGTGATCTATACGAGATACATACACTAGATCTATATGAGTTGAAAAACCACCAGCTAACTTCACATTCGTCAAATGAACTCATTCTGGTTTAGCTTGGATCTTTAGACTCCTGCACAGCTAAAACTTCAGGCAAATTAAGAAAGTGGACTTCAAATAATCAAAGGAAATCTCCACCTACCTTTAACACTCTTTGAAAAATTCTTCCTTTGAAGTCATGCTAGAGTAGAAAAGTCTCGTGTATTTTATAATTATTAATATATTCTTCCTTTTCCTGCACAGGTTTCCAGTAAAATGTTGCTCCAAAGGACTCTGAAGTTTTTGGTTTATCATGTTGATAAACAGAAGAAGCATCACCTCCTAGGCCAAGTTATCTTCCCACTGAAAAATGAAACATTAACTGATGACAATAAACTAGTCGTATGGAGAGATCTGGAGAAAGAAAACTTGGAGGTATGTGATACCAGGCTGCTTGGCATTGTGGAACTTCTGTCATCTTACAAGTATTGGAGGGGTCCAGCTGAAGTAGAAGTATGTTGTATCAAATACATCAAATGCAAAAATATTTGATAAACATTTGGAATCAAAATTCCCCTCTTACCAACCCGCAGATCCATAGCTGTTGTATAGGGATTATCCAGCTGCTCAGACACAGCCACATGAGCTAGGAGACAGTGACATAAGAGAACACCTTTTGTATTTGCTTCTGTTTTGAATTAGTAAGAGCAGAAAGAAGCAGAAGAGGCAAGGAAATAGGCATCACCTGGAAGAGATAGGAATTCAAAGGTTCAGGAAGGCTGATTAATTGGTTCTATCAAATGTCACAACAGCGTAAACAAAGCCATTAGAACTCACTCGCGTGCCTTGGTGTGGCAGAAACCACTAGTATGAAGAACAACGTTTTTCCCCCCATTTGTCTGTGTGAAGAGAGAGTTTTTCAGATATATCTGACAAGTGTTCTTCTGCTTCCAAAGCCTCCTTCAGACTATGGCGATATCCAGTTCTCCCTCAGCTACAACGACTACCTGGGCCGTCTCACTGTAGTGGTTCTGAGGGCAAGAGGATTAAAGCTCCAGGAGGAGAGCCATGCTGCCAGTAAGTGTGACTTCCTCCCTGCTATCAGCTCCAGAATTCCTGTTTTAATTTGCTCCCTCCTCATCTGTCCACCCAGGCTTGTGCTGAGTGACTCTGAAAAGAACAAATAAACATCCGGGTGATTTAATTTGAGTGGAAACAAGCCATACTTTGTTACTGGGGTAATTAGATTTTGATAGTTCTGCTATGTTTTGGTTTTGTTTCGTAATAAATGGTTTGTCTCATGTCATCAGTAGCAGGTTTTTTCTCCTGCTTTAATACAGTGAGCAACATCCCTTTGCTGCGCTCCAGTCCAGAGAAAGTGGCATTTCAGGGGATATTGACATTAACAGAATTGCCCCAAGGCAAAAGCCCAGCGGTAACAGCGGCAGGACAACGGCTTACGCTGAACGGTTGCCCTGGGGAGAACTGAACTGGGAAAAAATTCCCATTTTAGGACAGCCTGGCCGTTGTTCAAAGGACCGTGGCATGGAGTCACAATTTTACTGCAGCGGGGGTTTTCCTGGTACATCATGCTCATGTGTCCCTGGCCTCGCAGATGCTGAGTGTAGGGATTACCTCAAAACGCTGTTTAAAATCTAAACACTCAAAGCGAAACCAGATGGAAGAACCAAACTTGTGTTTGAATCTGTAGTGATTTTTTTTGAAGGGCTTTGAAATGGAACAATATAAATGAAAAATACACTCAGTTAAAAAGAAAAGAGGTTTACTTCTCTATATACACACATCAACTATGAAGTTTTTTTGAGGTTTCTTTGAGTGGGCTGTTATCAGGATGTTTAACTTTAGAAACAATGCCCTCTAAATGAGTAAATCTACATTCATAATGTTAGAGATAAATTTGATCTGCTTAGGGTAAAACTCATAAATGAAGAAATGCACAGTAAAATGATGAGAATACAGAGGTTTCCAACAAGCAGAATCATACCCTGTGCACTTGTTGAAAGAGAAATATATTACAGAACGCGTCAGTTTTAGAAAACAAATAACTAAGATAAGGATGGCCAGAAAAAATATGACCGGTTCATGGCAGATGAACAAAGTAGCATCATGAACTAAGAGCAAATGTTCTAATTTTGCGTCATCTCAATAGCTTTACAAGAGAGGGAAAACACACTTCTTAAAACATCATGCCTCTGCCTGCAGGTTGTTGTGCAGGTCTGTAGCACAGAGAGCCACAACTCTATGTGTTTCTCTCTACAAATCTAACATTAATCTGCCATGTTATTATAGTGCTGGGGTACTTCAGGTTATCATAAGAAGCAAGAGTCATGGGCATGGAAGGAAGGAAGAGCTGTCAGGAGGCGATTCTCCAGAATATATTACTAACAAAAAAAAAAAAGGAAAATTAAATAAATTGGGTGTTATTTCCTTTGATAATGCCCTTCAAATACGGTTTAGGGTCCACAGATTCTCTGGTAAATCCTGAAGAAACTGGAATAAAGAGTTTTCTGTATTAACAGGGATTAGTGCAACACTAATCTTTGATGGAAGATATGCAGTACGGGACAGCAAGGAGACATTTATTTTTAGATTTAAATTACTGAATTAAATGTATTAAGAAGTAATAAGAAAGTAATGAAAAGTCAGACTTCGTGCAAGTAGTTTACATAGTAAGTCTTTCCATGTATAGCACTCAGGTAGCAGCTCTGTCAAAAAAAGTCTGTTCTGGTAATCCTGTAAAAGTTTTAAAAAAGTTTTAATAGAAAGTTCCTGATCTAACTTTGTACTTAATGTCGACTCCTGAAGGCAAGAAATTCCTTAAGCCTTCTCCCAACTGCCTCTGATGTATTTTCTTCTTGAATTTCTTTTTCTCCAAGGTGTATATGTCAAAGTCTCACTAATGAACCATAATAAATTAATCAAAAGTAAAAGGACAGCAGCTGTTCTGGGATCTCCCAATCCAGTATATAATGAAACCTTCAGTTTCAAGGCAGATCAGACAGAGCTGGATACAGCGAGCCTCAGTCTGTCTGTGCTCCAGAGCATCAAGGGAGAAAGTAAGCTATATAAATTATTACAGTTAAGATGTCATAAATCTCTTAAATATTGCAGAGATATTTAAACCTGGGAGGAACTAATTCCTTTTTGGCAATAATCATAAAACATATAAAAGGTTTGGGGTATTTCACAGGGTATTTCTTTAAAAAGCAGAACAACTTATTTGCAGTAAGTATATTCTCTCTTTTAGAGGCTAAACATAAATTTAATGGAAGACATGAATAAAAAAACCCTGTAGGCTCGTCACTGTCAGTATGAGGTGTTGTACTTTTGTGTCATTCTGGTATCCTAAGAAAACAAGCTTATACAATTACGTTCTGTGAACACTTGTGTGTATAATCCCCAACCTCCAAAATTTTGAAGCCATTCACTGTTCCTAACAAAATTTGAAAGAGGAATAGGAATTTTAATTATCACAGCAGTTCAAGCAGTGAGAAAGAAGAACGAGAGACTGCAAACATCCCTGTTCCCTGGCAGAAAACCTGATGCTTGAGGTCACCTCTTACTGTCAGAGAATCCATTAAGGAGTTCTGCTTCAAGAAGCAAATCGGAATTCAATACTTTCACTGCTCACAAGAAAAACATCTTCCCTGCAGTGCAAATATGATCTCAATAATGAAACATTAATACCCTCATTTGGATTCATACACTCCTAAAAAAATGCCTTTAGGTGAGATTTTGGGCAGGTGCTTTGGCTTTGAGGATTAAGAACTAGGGTCAGTACTCGAGTCTTTCATCATTTTCACTTGCAGACAGCCAAACGCTTTACATTCATGTAAGTTCATGTAAGGCAGGTTCAAATTATTTTCCCCATCCACAGCTGAAAAGTTCAGGCATGAAGAAACAATCTGCTCATTGGCAGAGGGTGGTCGGTGGCAACCCGCATATTGCGACTCCCAGCTGTCTCAGTAACTAAATCTATTCTTTCCCAAGCTTGGGCATCATATGAATCTTAGGTTGCTGATGCCCAAAACTAGGGCACGCTTCCGCAGTACACTTGAGGTGGAGGAGCTGGGCAGATACAGATCTGTGTGCCTTAAACTGATTCTAGTTCAGAGTGCAGGCAGCAGGGTAGGCCTGTATTGACTAAGTACTCACTTACTGCAGTACCTTTTAATGCTGAATCTTAGCATGTAGAAACTACAGAACTTGAAATCTAGAGTGAATTCCATGATGAAAATTTTGGTTTAAAAATAACTTTCAGAACATGCATTACTTACGGAAATACAAGTTAATATCTAATTTAGGTAAGAATGTCAGAGAAGCACATACAGGTGGTAATCACTGACTGCTTTCTTTTTTTCCCCAGAAACACATCTGCTAGGACATGTGGTAGTTGGGCCTTTCATGTACACCCGTGGCAAAGAACTAGAACACTGGAATGAGATGATCAGCAAGCCCAAGGAGTTGGTTAAACGATGGCATGCTCTCTGCCACAGCATGTGAACAGCACAGATAAAAAAAACAACCGTAAAATGGAAAAGCTCTCACTATCTTCCATAATCTAATGATAAAGGGTACAAAATCTTTGACCCTTTTACACTCTTAAGTAGATAGTAATAAGTAAATTCTTTCCTTGCCCAAACAGAAAGAGAAGACTTGGTCCTTGCTAGACTGGAACGCTATCTTTCCTCTCTTCAAAATATATTTCCAATGTAATTAATATGCAGCAGAGTAAACAAAACAGGAAGACAAACACGATATCCCAGTATTAGTTATTTCGACTAGTAAATTCTAATTCTTGGTCATGAGTTCTGGGCACAAATGATCATCCATCATGTGACTAGAGCCCAGAATGACCTAAGAATTGTCAGTGATGACACCAGGCCTAACTGTCCACTGCATTGCATCACCATGGACAGAGCAGCTTCACGAAAAGGGGTGGAAGCCCAGTAAGCATGCCAAAACAGACAAAGCCCAAAAGATGCTGACTGACTACTAAATTTGCAATTTATTTAAAATAGCAGCATTATATTTAAAACCTCTTTTGAATATGAATGATGGAAAGCACTGAGTGTTTATTGATCAAAAACCTAGAAGCACCTGTTCAAGCACAGTGTATTTCTTGCAGTAATTCAGTTGGATGTTTTCAGCTGACCCCAATGTACACCACTTTGTGTTGACACTAAGGGAGAAGCATAAAAGAAGTCCTGAAGTCACAAACGATTGGAGGCTTGCAGCAGTACTGGAGTACTCTGAGAAAGTAATAAAAGGGACCTGTCTTGTCCTTATATATTTCTCCCTAAACACATCTCTGCTGGAGACAGAGCACTGATTACCAGAACCTTTGGTTTGACCTACTATGACCATTATTACATTGAAAATCCAATTAGCTTAAGCCCCCAGGACATATGTCTGTTTCAGAGGTAGAGTTTTCTTCATTAAGTAAATTACTGTTCTGTAAAATAATTCAGAGCAATTATTTTTAATCAAAATAAAATAAATAGGACATTCTTCTCTTCTTGATTGTTCACTGGGGACCTGAACTCTGTACCTTTCACACCGTACAGTCATAAACCAGACACACAGACTACTGCAGCAAAACATTTTGTACAATTATGTTCCAAGAGGACCATAATCTCTGCAGCTGAAATAAAGCCAACTTCCTTTCAAACAGGATACAATATTAATTAATTCAATATATTGAAAAAAATGAGGCTTCTCTGGGGAGATGAGAACACTTTCCATTTTGATAATATTGTTATTATCTAAAGGAAATATTATGACTGAGAATATATCTGAGAGGAATTGTAAGATAACAGACTCCACTTCACCTGATCCCCCATTTGAAATGTTACGTGGTACCCTCAGTCCGTCTTGCTAACTGCACCGCTGGATTTAAGATGAGCCTAGACTTGTTACATTTAATTGAATTTTGCAAAATGTTCAGCCCTCATTATATCTCTGTTAAATGAGTAATGCCTGCACCCCCAACTCCAAAGAGCTGTTTTCAAATTTTACTCCTACAAAACCACTGAAAACCAATCTAATAGGCAACATGTTCAATCTGGGAAGGAAAGCCATATATAAACTCTATGATAACTATATTACTACGATAAAGCAATTTTACCAAATACATTATGTCCCTCTTTATGATTTAAATCATATCAATAAACATTAAAGATCTTAGAAGGAAACTGTTAAGAATGTTTCAGTTAGGTTTACTAGCTTGTGCAGGAAAATGCATGTAATGTACAGTGTCTATTAACATAAATACCTCTAAAGTGGGAAGTCTCCTGTCTGACTTGATATACAGTACAGTCCAAGTAATAAAACAATGCATTGTACTAATGTGGTCTCTTTTCTTTGCACTTCGTATACATTAAAGTACCAATACTTCCAGTTTGTATGTCAATAATTCCAGCTAAAGTCATGAAGAAAGGTGTTTAAATGCACTTACCAATGTACTTGACTTTGCTCAAGGTCATCCAAGTGAAGTAAATGATAAAGGTCCTTTTTGACTCCTCCTGAACAAGAGAGTTATTCCAGTAAAGCAAGAAACATTATTAAATAAGGAGTTATAATACAGTGTTATCAATTGTCACATAATAGAGCAATTCTTTTACCTACTGCCTTTTATGGATCATCCATCTGGTCTTGTGCTTGAGACTTATCTCGAGATGAAGGAGGAAGAATGATTACAAGACCTCTCAGTACCTAACAGTGCTCCTTTTCCTCTAAAATATTTTAAAATTTTACCAAGATGCATAGCACAGAAAACCCCCATCCAAGAAATACACAAGAAATAGATACAAGATCATACAAAATGCGACACCTTGCTCAATACTTCCCATTACTATTGACAAATACAGGAATTTCTAAAGCTCTTTCATAAATCTAGCATGTAACTTAATGAAAGTACAACCCCATCAAATGACAGTGAGCGGCAATTTACCACCATTTTAGAACAGACACGAATAATGGTTACATTCTTGCTCTAGAGAACAGAATCTTGGAGAAGAAGCCCTACCACTACTCAAGCAGAGTATTTATTTATATTCCCTTGTGGATCACTCTCTACCTTACCTTCTCTCCCAATTAAAGTCACACCTATACTAGTCTTTTAGGAAGCCTAATGATCACTGCCATCTGCACTACTCTATCCTTCCTCTAAGTGAGGAAATGAGAGACCAGATGGATTTATTTGATAATTGCTTGCTCCTAATACAACAGTACATTCTAAAAGCAGCAGCTTGATGAAACCGAAAGGGAGCAAGATGCATTACAGGTGATAAAGGATCAGAAAGAAATCTCTATGCCAGATGGAGGCACAGAAAGTGAAATGGCTTCCTGTTTGAAAGGCAAGGAGAAAAGTCTGAAGTAGTAAACACAAGGCAGCAGGACCTAGAAATTTTACACAGGATTACTAAAGTGAAGATAGGAACCAAAGAAACTATAGAATTATGGTAAATTTATTAAAGTTATCACTGAACTATGGTGTCATGCTTGGATTTCAGGAAGGAATACTGTTAAACAAGAGTAAAATCATGAGAAGAGAATGAGGCAGTCAGGTCCGAGTTAGCTGGAGAGACCTAACCACAGTGTGTAGAACTTGGTGGTTAGCCACACACAGCTCACCGATCCAGCTGGCACGACTTCTGCCCAAAGTTACGAAATCATCCGAATGAGACCACACATTGACAGGATGTAAGACAATCTTTAGGATTTCTCTAATGTAATCAATGTCTAGTTTTCAAGTCTTACTAAACTCAAAATGCTGCTGGAATGTTTTCACTCATACACGATCAGCATTTGTGCTAATACCTCATTTAAATCCACACACTGAAATTGCTCTTCCCTTTCTTAATGCCAGGGAAAATATAGTTTTCCCTGGCATTAAGAAATTCACATTCTAGAACCAGACCCTACTGAGTAAAGCGTAGTTAGAATAAGGTATAAAAGGCACAGATGCTTAGGACTTTCCCCAAGGGGATGGGTTAGGACAATGTCATCCTGTTTTTGCCAGGTCACGTGAAACTAAAGATAAAAAAGTGCTTTTACAGTGAGGTGAAACTGCAATCGTTGCAAGTCTCTTGAATTCTCCTTTTACAAATGTCGTGGTTTAACCCCAGCCAACAACTAAGCACCACACAGCTGCTTGCTCACTCCTCCATGGTGGGATGGGGGAGAGAATCAAAAGAGTAAAAGTGAGAAACCTCGTAGGTTGAGATAAAGACAGTTTAATAGGGAAAGCAAAAGCCGTGCGTGCAAGCAAAGCAAAACAAGGAATTAATTCACTCCTTCCCATGGGCAGGCAGGTGTTCAGCCATCTCCAGGAAAGCAGGGCTCCATCACACATAATGGTTACTTGGGAAGACAAATGCCATCACTCCAAATGTCCCCCCCTTCCTTCTTCTTCCCCCAGCTTTGTATGCTGAGCATGACTCCATATGGTATGGAATAGCCCTTTGGTCAGCTGGGGTCAGCTGTCCCAGCTGTGTCCCCTCCCAGCTTCTTGTGCAGCCCCAGCCTCCTCGCTGGTGGGGTGGGGTGAGGAGCAGAAAAGGCCTTGACTCTGTGTGAGCACTGCTCAGCAATAGTGAAAACATCCCTGTATCAACAACACTGTTTTCAGCACAAATCCAAAAAGCATGGCCCCATACTAGCTACTATGAAGAAAATTAACTCTGTCCTAGCCAAAACCAGCACAACAAAGCTGTGATTTTCCATATTATCTTTAGCACAATTTATTAACAGTAGCAAAAGTAAGTTTTCATTCTTGATCATCAGATGAGGACACTACAATTAGTCTCTTCTGTGACTGGTTCCTCCCTTGCCCTAGGCTCAACATTGTGGAAATTATCATTCCTCTACAGAGACTCAGCAGTGTTTCCTTTGTATGAGGGGCTACCTAGTTTCTTCTGGAGATTTTGTCCTGCCCTTTGCACCCAATTTGCACACCAGTGGTGCTAGTTTTGACCATAGTTTTTGGTGTCACTGTGCTGTCTTTCTTATACTAATCTCAGGTATCTTGGCACAGCAGGAAATTTATTTTGCTAGCATAAGATCAGCTCTTCTATGCTTGCTGACAAACGTGTCAATGACTGTTTCAGAGATAGACAAAAATACTGGGGAATTATTTTATCACAAGATGGCTAGGTCTTAAACCAGAAGACTAAGTTTGCTATGAGAAGCAGAGTTGCACAAACTTGTTTGATCAATAGAATCTGACCAGATTGATCAGTACACAAGTAGTTAAATACAGAAATAAGTGACCTTGTGAAACTTCAGCTGAGAATTCATTTCTTCAGAGTCATCCAATAATCCCTAGGATTCTCTCTTGCTGCCAGACTGATCAGAAACACTACTACCTTCCCCTTTACTGGTGCACAAGAAAACACATGGCTTACACATAGCTCTAATTAACATCATTAAAAACGCAAGTCAAATTGGTTTCACATGAGATACAACAACAGAATCCAAACTAGCACCAAGAAACATGCTTATTCAACTGTAAGTAGTCACTTCCAAGAAACAGCAAATGAAAGCTGTTCAACAGTCATATTACTTGCATTATAATACATTTGACAACTTGATTTATCAAATTCAGTTTTGAGAACAGTTCGGTGTTTGAAGCATGAGGATAGCTGAAACAGTGTACATGGAAACCGATTTCCTAAATGAGAGCAGTGCAGGTAAAGATCTGCAGGGATCTAGCCAGACAGCAAATATGATTCATACCCTACAGCTTCTACCAGCCTCAGTAATGCACAATTTATATCAGAGAAAGATATTTATATCAGACAAAAATACTGATCTACATGTTTAATCACTTTCACAGTATTTATATCAGAAAAAAATACTGATCTATATATTTAATCACTTTTGCAGAGTAATAGTTATGAGATTGTTACTTTGTGAAGTCAGGTGCCATCATCATTTA
Organism: Mycteria americana; assembly: GCF_035582795.1. Taxonomy (NCBI): domain Eukaryota; kingdom Metazoa; phylum Chordata; class Aves; order Ciconiiformes; family Ciconiidae; genus Mycteria; species Mycteria americana. Next base: position 31,763,375 of record NC_134370.1, read on the forward strand.
ATCAGTCTTTTACTGATAAAAATCACTATCAGAACACACTAAGAGTTTAAAAAGAATTAAATTCATTTCTAAATCTGATCAAATTGGGAGAAAATTTTGCAGACCAGTGTTAACTGATTAAATTGGCTTAAGGTGATTAAGTTTACTTGCCAGCTTATGCTGGATAAATACTACAACAATAAATACTACAACAATTAAATCATTTAAAGGGTCCATGAAAGAATGCACCAGTTTAAACTGTTTAAAAGCTCTTAATTAAATTGGTGCAACAACTTCTAGATACACAAAACTAGATTCAGCGAGACAGTTCTGTTTTACAAGACAAAAACAACAGCAGCAAAATTGCTGAGGGTAAATGGCAGAAATTCTGCTGTTAAAAGAAAGCAACCAACCACAACAGCAAAGCAAGCAAATACATAACCAAGTTACAGATAATGTATAGGATAAGACAAACAAAAATCTTATAACGAAAATAGTATTACTGAATTGTGGCTGTCTTCCTCTAATCTGCCATATCTGAGAAAAATCCAGTCTCTCAATACTAGTGAACTTTTCTGGGGAGAAGAGGAAAACAGATACCCAATAAGAGTTTATTAAGATTAAAATATATGTATAAAAATATACTTTATGACAATTTATCAGTATTACAGCAGCAGTATATACTATTGGCAGATATTTCATACCAGTCCTTTTGGTTTGTTTTTTTTTTTTGTTTTTTTTTTTTTTTTTTTTTTTAATAAGTTAAAACCAAAATCCTTTCTTGTATTTTTAAAAATATTTGTTTCCTTGAGCTAATTAGTTTTTCTTCTGTTCGCCATCTGTGTGTTCCTGTGGTCTCTGTTACTTAGTTATTGCAGAGGTCAATGCTTCAAAGATGAGGATGAAAATTCAGCAGATGGAAATCCTTTTGCAAAGGATAGCTGTTTTCATCTAGCACAAAATGGCTCCTAATTTCCAACAAATAGGATGCTTCCGTATCTGCTAGCAGCAAATGACACAGATCTGCTACTATTGTGCTGTAGGTTATATCTGAAGAGGGCACTGCAAAAGACAGAACAATCCAATTTACTCTTTATTTTCATAACAGCACCTAACATTCAAATTCCACCTCCATGAAAGCTATACTGAATTACTGGAAATGTAGCTCAACATTGCAATAGAAAATTAGCTTTTAAAACTATTTTTTAAAAATAATTGCTAAGACCGTTTCTCATTAAACTGTAACACCTGTGAGTCATGCAAAACACCTCTCAAAGTCAAACAGGATGTATCAAGGGAAGCCTGCGTTGTCAGCTATTTCTAAAAACTGCTAAGAGATGCTACTTTGCATATAAGGAATCCATTTAGTTAATGAATACTTAGTTATATAATGTATAATAAATGTTCATACCATCTCACCTCTTATTGTTGCTACCCCAACTTTGAACTTCTGAGTTTGTCAGACAGCAACTGAAGTGTTCTCTTTGAGGTTGGGGTTTTTTTGTAAGTCTTATACAATATGAGCAATCATTATATTTCCAGAACAATCTCATTCCAATTCTAAATTGTCAATAACTAAAAATTTTACTTCCATTGTGAGCTTTGCTGCCTGTTTCTATCACAAGTAATTCATGAAACAGTACCTACTAATCTGTTCAGCCAGTCTGCAGGAATATTGAGGAAGATTTTTTCCATCAACTCAGGCACCACATGAACATAAATTTCATATCCTCCATCTTCTACTGTCATCAAAGCAGGTCTAGATCAGAAAACAAGAGACTCTTGAAAGTTAGCTGCTATGTTTTTTTGATTGAAGCAAAATTTCTGAAGTAATACAATGTAATATTACCTTCCAACATAACACCAAGAACTAGAAAAACTAGAAAAATCTCTATGCACTCATCTCTGTCAAATCTGTAGAGTTGGAATGAGTTTCAGATACATACACTGAATTTACTACTCAATGTTAAAATAACTTCTAGAGCTATCAAGTAAGCCTTACTTGCAGACAACTGCAGAAAACAATGCTTTAGCAGTGGTCTTTTCCTGGAAGACAATGAGAACTGCACTGTTTTGAAATTAGTGTTATGTCATTTATGGCTTTGAACTTTATATAAATAAAGTATAAATATTAATATGTAAGTATTTGTACCTACAAATATACAAGGGATACATAAAGATTTGAAATGCAAAGTAGGGAGCAAGCTTAGGTGTATCACTTGGAATTGTATCATCTGTATCAACATCACCTAATATTGTCTGTCTTAATACACCACTTCATAGCCACTACGTAATACCAAGATAGTATCTCTTGTACTATGACAAGTACAAAATGGTTTCACATACCAAACAAGTAAAAAGCCCTCCTCTTCCTGGAAGCCATTTTCTACATAGGATATGGTCAATAGTATTTCTATTAGGTCTGAAATGAACCTGGTTAGAGACTGCTGTCCCACAAGCACTGGTCTTTCCAAATATTGCTATTTCACATGATTCAAAAGTGATATTGGATGACAAGCAACTGGTAAGAAGTGATCTTTTTTTTTAGTACAGCTATTCCCTGTATTTCAAGTGTTTGTCTTCTTTCCAACCTGTCATTATTGATGCCATAGCTTTTTTATTGTTCCCCCAAATAAGCTATTGGTTTTTGCTATGCTTCTGTGAGATGATGATACCTTAGCAGTCCTCTACAGCAATGTTCAACAGGTAGTTTGTTTGCTTTCAAGCTTCTGAGTGATTTTACTAAGCCTAATTGTTTATACAGCTGACACAGCTTCTACCCAACATACGCTCTTTGCCTGTCCTGAGACTATTTACAGTTTGACCGGCAACATCTACACCATCACAATCCTCACACTTTTTAGAAAATCTGCACTGCTCTGATCAAAGCAGGATGCAATGCTCTTATCCTGACCATCCCACAGAAGAAACTAAAATAGTAAACATCAGGACATATCACAATAACGTAAGTCCCGGTTATAGCAATATTGGAACAGTACCAAAACAGTACACGTTAAATAAAGTAATAAAATAAGGCACAATCATCCTCAGCGCAGAACTTTTCAATGGGAGATGCCCCCAACAGGATAAGATGTGCTCACTGCAGAGACGGCAGGAGTGAAAGAAGGGCAGCCACTTCAAGAGACTAGCAGAACTACACTGTCAAATAGGATCGTCAGCCAGTACTTCAGTATATTGACAACTGGAGAGTGTTATTAATAGATTTAGTTAACATGATGCAGAATATACCTAACAGCACTAATTTGAATGCCTGTGAGGCACGAAGGCAAATGACTGCAAATATGCCACTTTCCCAGTAGGCAAATTATTTGACTTGCCATCTGTTAATCTAAAAGCTGCTGCTAAATTTCATAATCTCAAGTGAAGTGATCAAAAGAGATAAGAGAACTCCATGTCTGATTATCTGTGGGATTATTTCAAATCTGTTGATTTAGACAGAAACCAAGGCCCAGACTATTTGCAGTCATTAAAGACTGCTGGCTCCCTTCATGAGAGAAAGCTTAACAATAGTACACTTATATGCTCAGCTTCCCAAATAATTGTGGACTATTGTTATTTTGTCTCTGACAAAATGTATTTTGGTTTAGACAATTTATGCTGAAGTACATGAAAATTATTATGACTTCCAGAAATACTAAATTAATATTTTGGAAACAGTATAATTAACTTAAATATGTTTGCAGAGAAATGTACTAAGGTATGTTGAAAAATTTAAAGATTTCAAAAAACATAGGCAAATGTGGTCTACAGGTGTAACTCTAAACCAAGTAATGCATTAGGAAAGATTAATTTTGCTTCATTCCTGGTTATTATACACTGACTACCTGTTTCTCAGTTCATACTCTGTTCTCAAGGTCATCTAAGTCTCCTTTCAGATAATCTTATTTACTTCAACAAGAGTGAACTGTCATGGTAAGAAAGAAAATTCAACACAGCCTTCAAAACAGAGCCTAGCACTGTTAATTTTCTTTCACTAGCACCACAGAAAAATCCAATTTTGTGATTACATTTATTCTTAAATGCCACTGGTTTTAATATGGTGAATTTAAATAATTTTAAAACAGTTATAAACATATTTAAGGATATAACTAAATTTCACTAAAACATACATAGTTTAGTTCTACTAAAATATTCCTTAGAGGCTACTGAGTAAATAGTCTTTAGTACCTGTATACAAAGCTGGTGATGCATGCCAGTGAAATGGGCTTTTCCGCTAGTACAGAAGGGTTAGATTCAATCCCTGTTGAGTATCTAGGAATCTCTTATCTCATTACTGCTACTGTTAAAATGTTCATCTTTAAGTGACAAGCACTCATTGGTATAGACTGAAAAAATGAATTATCTGAAGGGAACGCTACCATCATACCAAATTCCAGGGAAAAGATGCTAGGAAGGTGAAAGTTTGGGCAAAAACAGATATAAGAAACACGGACCTGTCTGTGATATCTGAAATCTAGGAGGTGAGCTCTGAAATACAAAATATTTTTCTTTGTCTTAGTTGTCATGATTTCTTCTAGCTTGATATTCATATTGTCCTAGCTCAAAAAGAATATGGACATATTTACACACATTATATGATAGCACTTATGTAAAGTTTAAATTTCTAGGATCTTCTGCCTCATTATTACTGCTACTGTTAAAGTGTTCAGTGTCCTGGGTATCTAACAGGAAAAAAAAAAGCTATCTAAGCTCATACACATGCATCTATCTTAAGCTTGTTTCTTCAGCAGCTGAAGGAAAAGATGAGCTTCACTGCAATCACAGCAGATTAACAAAACTGGGCTCCTACATTTCAAAGGAAAAAGATGATAGGGGATGAATTCACTGACCTACAGTATTGAAACATTTTAAGGCTATGTAAGTCTCTTAAATACCAAGATCCTGTCATAATATCTAGTTTTGTATCATAGTGTCTATTTCATAGCTTAAATATTCACACTCTTAAAATTAAAAAAATGTCTATGTTAGGTTAATAAATTACTACATTCCCTGAATCAAAGAAGCAAATCAAATTACAGACTAATCCTACGTTTTAAGTCTGCAGTGTTTAGTATTATTACATTTACTCATACTAAGTAGAAAACAATATGCAGATTTTACTCCCAAGGAGATGCTGGTAGCTATTGCATTGCTAGAAATAGAGCATACTGAACTTACTACCTCCTTACATTGAGGGATTAAAAGCAATCTGAGATAAGGGGACATGAATTAGCAAACTACAGGAAAAAAAAATGTCATTTTCTACTAGTTGTGCATACAAATTTTATAAACAAGGCTAACACTAACCATTGACATAACAAGCTGTTGAGCAGCACAATAATGCTAGGACAGAATATTTAGTTAATAAGTTAATTTCATTTTAACAAGATATTCCTTTAGCAAGAGACAGATTTTTCTCCTGTTAAGATGTAAATGTACTAAGTTACCCTACAATATAGAATCTGGAAATACTACCAAGGAGATGCATTCTTACTAAACTAAGTCAGAGCAAATTTTCAGTGCAAAAATGACAGACTTTTCTTTGAAAAAGTTGTGCATTTAAGTTCCACATCAAGATGTGTTCACATGCTGAGAATACAAACATTGGAAATCTTTATCATTTTTCTATCACCTTTTGTGCGAGAGAGTAAATTGAGGTCCTTCAGGACCACATGAGAGGTCATAATCTTATGACAGAAAGGGGGAACCTTTTCAGTTAAGAAAAAACTCTTTGCACTTAATCCTCCCTCATACGAAAATAAATAGCATATAAACTTGAAGATGCAAGACTATTTTGCTCAGAGGAAAAAGACTAAGTCACTACCTTGGTTAGACAAATGGGATTCTAGTATTTAAATCAAAGCCAAGTGAGAAACTATTGAGTATGCAATGATTCATTAAACTCACTATGAAATAGTTTAGGAATAATTTTAGAAAGAATTTTGGTAGAAAATTTACATATTCTAGAATTCTATTACATCTATGATTGTCTCAATTAACCTTCTCTACCTATGTCTTTCAAGTTGCTATGATACTTACATTTCAAAAGCCTAAGATAAATCTAAGAATTGAACAATTAGTTAATAATATTGTTCCTACATCAACTGGATCTGTTTATTTTATTTTCTCTAAGTAAATGTGCATATGCATCTTGTCTCACAGTGCCATCTGCTGATAATTTAGTACCTCTGCTCGCTATGAGAATGTTTATTGAAAACATTTGTTAATATTATTTCTGCAAGGCTAAAACTGATTAATCAGTTTAAAAATATGGGTGTGGATTCACACAATTTCAAACTTCAGCTGAAACAAGATGCTCAAGGAGTTTTCCTTTGGTCCTCAAGCTTCTACTCCATCTTAGCTTACTGACACCATACTGGGTAAACCTCATTACTGCATGACATAGTATTCAAAGAAATTAAAAAATTAGATTTAAACAAATAATATCACCTATAAATACCGGCAATATAATACAGCAATTCAAGAGCAGCTCCTTGAAAATTCATTAGAGAACCAGGAATTGCTAACCACACCTTAAATACAGAAATTTACATATGAGGGAACTTAAAATGGAGAAAGTTGTAGTTTACTTCCCTAATAGTACACATTATTTTAATTTTGTTTACCTGTAGAATGTTTTTACTTTGTTGTATGGCAAACATCTAATACATTGCTTGTAGATCATGTTCTCATCTGCCTGTAGTTCCAAACCACATTTAGCACAACCTGAATACGTAATCATAGGCAGAGATGCCAAAATACACTCCAGTGAAGTGTCAGCACAGAAGATGAGTTGCTTGTACTGACCAGTTGAAATGGTAAACTTCAGTTCTAAGATATGGGCTTTCACTTGAACCACTCCTATAAAAACAACAATTTCAATCAAATCTGCATTCAGTTTTATTCATAACTCAAAGGAAAAGCAAGGGTTACAGGTGATTCAAAACCAAAATAATTATCAATAAAACTCTATGATTTTTTTCCTTTAGTAGCACATGCTCATATTTTTAGAGATTATTTATGCAGTGAAAAATCACTGTGGTTAAATATTATCTAAAAAATGTATAAAAGTACTACATTTTTAGGTACTATTGTGGTAGATGCCAGTATAGAAGAGCCTGGTTAAGGGATCAGGAGATTAGAATTGTGCAAATAATTTCCAATTGCTTTTCTTCTGTGCTAATTCAAAGACACTGAAAAGCATAGCTTTAACAACTTAGCTTTCCACTATTTACACATAAACTAGAGTTAAATGCTGCAATACCAACTTTATTTAGTTAGTTCTTAATGTTTAACACCAACCTTAGCAATCTTCTAGGTTTATCTGGGAGGGGATGACTGTGCAAAACGTATTCTTTGTTTTGTAAGAAGTTTTCAATAGCAGTAGCTATTTTACTCTTGCTTTAGAGAACTCCAGTTTTGGAGAAATACTATTCGACAAACTTTCAGTGACTATCACATCATTACTAGACTGATTTGGCGTGCACAACAAAAGGCAGAATTTCTCCCTATGTTCCAAAGCTATCTTTATATGGTACCACATACCACACCTATCTTACCTCTGGGCTCACTGAATGAAGGCTGCATTCACAGTTTGGCTGGGTACTGAGCTGCAGCCTCCAGAATAAATTCAGACTCCCAGAACTGTACTAACTTAAAAAAAACCCAACCATTTTACTTGATCAACAGAGCATCTATTTTGCTTAGTTATGCACTGCACAACAGACATTACAGAGCTACGGATAACAACCTTACCTGAGCATTTTTCCTCCAGATGTGCTGAGAGCTTTGTCATTTGCATGACGGATGTTTTGCTTTTCTGAAACTTTTCTTTAAATTCAATTGCCCTTTTGTCATCATCAAACAAGCACTCATAAGATGACCATGGAGTTGTATGCAGTTCAAAGTCACCTGAGACAGAACTGTGTTGGACCAAAAGGTATTTAAAGTCCCATATGTGATCTACAGAACAAAAAAAGCAAACACAAGAGTTTACTTTCTATACCGTGGATAATTTATAGAAAGCCAAGGTCACTTACAAGATTGAGAAACAAATCAGCAAGACATTCTCATATGGTCAGCTCGGGCAACTTTATTTCAAGCCTGATGACATGTAGGCTTTTTCCTTTCCCTATAAACTTTGCATGAGTCCTCCCATAGCAGAATGATGCTTTCATTTCACTTGTACTGAATTCAGCTTTCAAGTCAACTAAACTTTTTGAAAAAGAAACTAGTTCTGAAATTTCTTGTTAGCTCTAATAAGGAAAAGTTGGCAGTCTAGAAGAAAAATAATCTTCATGTTATTAATCAATTTCCATCTTTAATATGTATTTTTTAATCTTCTGTCTCCATAATGCTCTGATTTAAAAATACTAATTCATCTTCCATCTTCCAATTGACTCTGTAATAAAGAAAGATACTTTAAAAAATAGAGATTACAGAAGAGTTGTTGGGTTGTCCTTATATATTTTGGGTTGTCCTTCACTTTGTTATAAGAATCCAGTATTTACCTACTAATCAAGTCTGATAACCATTTAGGCTGTTATTTTTTCCCATGTTTGCTCAAGCTGAAAGTTGCAGCCAAAATAATAATTTTTGGAAATAAGGTTAGAAAAATACAGATTTTTTTTTTTTTTTAATGTATTCAAGTGTCCCTATAAACATTTTATTAGCATGTTTTAGTATTTTCATATTTTGGATTAGTCTGATTTTTGGTGGTACCTTGCTAAAATTGCAAGCTCCTAAAAAATCTGCTGTCAGACACAATGTTTTACAGTAAAATACTCCAAAAGAACTTCTCTGAGCATCAGTCTTGTTTCATGCACCTCATATATGAGTAGAGATCTTGCACCCCCCCCAGAACTGAGTATGCTCCAGTCCAAAGCAAGATTCAGGCAGTAACACTAGAGCAACACTGAGGGAAAATCTAAATAGGAGGAAACAAATTGGTACTTGTCAAGAGGGGCTATATGGAAGTGGAGGACATAGTCTAACTAGGGTACAAGATTTGGTTGATACCTGAATTTAACCTATTATTCAGATCTTCAACATTCCCCTGTTGATTAGAAAACTGATCACAAAACATGAGTAAACTACAAGTAATCAAGTTTACAGAAATGTATTTAATTAAATCCATCTTTCTTTTTTGGTAATCTAAAGCTTGGACTCAAGCTTGGACTGATTTTTAACAAGAGATGAAAAATAAATTTAGCTTTTACTGGCAATAATTTTTAGATGCTCTAGAACTGTATAGTCTTATGCACTTTATTTTACGTATGTAGACAGTTTAAAAATTACAAGTCTCCATACCTTCCTCTACAAGACTATGAGGTTTCTAATCTGCTAGTACAACCAGTAAACACATACCACAGCTGATCTATGACTCCTAGCGAGGACGGACATTGTGCTCTTCCTGTAACCCACTCACACTATTTAGCTGTTGCGTATGCTTTAGTATCGTGTGAATTTATCTTTTTGGCTATCTTGCTGGGATCAAATGTTCATGGTTTATCTGTGTTTAAGTAATTGAACAGTTGAGAAATCACTCTTTTCTTGAATTTCACATAAGCCTTTAATCATTAAAATGCCAACTTCTAGGCGCACAGAACACTACCTGGAGAATAAGACACAAGCTTTACATCAAATTAAACACTGAATACTACAGAGATCTACATCTTATACTTTTTTGCTTTAAGTATCAGAATGATATATTATCATCTTAGAAATTACCTTTGGGATCTTCTTTTGCAGCTACAAAAAATTTTAAAATTCTCTATTTTGAAAAGTGTAATATTCCAGCATACTAAATTCTATAAAATTTCTAAGCATCTAACGAACAGCATAGACCTGCTCACACTGAAGTATGCACAAAAATAAGAGCTATGTAGGTATTATGCAGTAAAGTTAATTGGTTAATGCTTAAATTGGACCAAGTAGTTTAAGAGGTAGGTCTTGCAGTTAAGTGATTTCTAGGAGTGGAGATTACTTATAAATTGAAGCAGAACTGGCAGAATTCAGCGTGTCTGCATTTAATAGGTAAAGATTCACTATGAGGTTGTTTAAAACCTTTCTGGGTTTTATTTTGTGCTATATGAAAAGTGGCTTTTTAGTTAGACATATTCAGCACTTCAAGTAATATGGCATTTACTTCCGAAGTGTATCCATTGATCAGAAATACAAACTCTTAAGTTATCAATTTAACAAAAACCTAGTTTCACTTATTTTAAAAGAACAAAGCCAGGAATAAAACAAAATTTGGTAGCAGTCACTGCTAAAACACAGGCTATGTAAGTCTTTCAAGAGATGCTTTTAGTCAGTTACGGCTAGGCTCGATAGCAAGACCATTAGGATATACAGCCTGACACTGTAGTAAGGTGGAAAGCAGAGAATGAAAATCAGAAGTAGAAAAAAAAAAAGCAATTAATGCTAAACCAGACAACAATAAGGAAGACTCAGCAAGACTGATAACATAGTTAACATTCAACACTCAAGTTCTTTTTTTTATAGTTACATAACTAGGCACAAGTGCATCTTGTGTCTAGATTCAAGTTTCTAAATACTCATGCTTTCTCAGTCTTCTAAAGTGCGTGCATTCAAATTCTGGGAGACATGTTGAAATTGGTATCAAATATGTTGCCCTTCCAAGGGGAGTATTTAAAGGTTGAATGGAAAAATGTTACCAGATGAGCATTTTAAAGATATTAATAGCATCACAAAAATCCTTTTACAGCTACCTATAGGTACAAGGACTTTACCTTTTTTCCTTTGAAGTTGAGGACACCAGGCAGCCCCTGCTCCCCACAGCACCATCCTATAGTGTTGATCTCTGTTCTGTTCTACTGTTAGAATAATTTTTCTTTGGTTGCCACCTCTGTAGCTATACACAGCTTCTGAAAGAGATTGAAATTATGACTTCTACAGTAAAAAGCATATAAACACACAAAACCCACATGCCTCAATATTAAGATGAAATCATGCTGCTATTGTATTTAATGGTACAATTATAAGCAAAGAAGAATATACCTACAATTTCTTCAGGACAGAATGAAAGCAAACTGATTTCTACAGCAACATGAATCTAGTTTGAAGGAATGCATAAAGTATATTAATTTACCTTTATCCACCTAAATACTCAGCAACTGGACACCTCCCTTTGAAACAGCAGGTATCTGAGCATCTTTCAGCTCCCACTCATCCCAACTGGTATAAGTGGAAAGAAATTGTACTCAATCTCTCAGCAACAGACTGTCATAACTGGCATTTAAAGTTACTGTAACTTCTGTGGAATACACTGAAAGAAACATTTCTCTAGAAGTTTTCACATAAAAGAAAACTATAGCCATGTACAAGCACACTAAGAGGATTAGTAACAGTACATATAAATTGAAACAGTTAAGATCACTACAGAACTCTTAACCCAGGATACTGTCTGTAAGTTTCAGTTCCACACTAAAACTACAATATTTTTCATAAACAAATAATTTTTGAACAAGAACTCTTGCTTTAAATATTAACAGTTCTGAGATTTATGTACAATAATAAATTATGAAGATTTCTATCTTCAAAATTTTCTATTTATAAGGAATAAACATGATATTGACAGTGTGGGTAAAAATTTGAATCTTTCTAATACAAGCACTAATACAAAATGATAGTGCAATAGGATCAAATTTATGTGCAAAGCTTGAAGTCAAGCACTGAGAAACAGCGGTACTGTAAAGAAAAGATAATCAGAACAGTTATGCAGGGAAAAGAGAGGAAGACTTCTTTTCCAGGTGGGAACAGTGGTCTTTAACTGCCCAAAGCATGTTAAAAAAACATGGCAAGACACTGCACAAAATACTGAGAATGCCCCAAGATAATTTGGTTTTGTTAATTTCAGAAGGTGGAGAAGATGTGAGGAAGCAGCTGTAAGGCCCGATTATGAAGAAATGGAAACAAATTATCAGTTTTAACATGGAAAATTGCTTCAACAAAAGGAATCCTGAAATAACTGTATTCACTATTAGAAGAAAAGGAATGTGTGACAGAAGAATAAACTCAAAAAATCAGTACATAGACTGTTGACTATGATCTTTGGGGAAGAGGAGTCATTACAATAAAAATATACAGGAAACTCAGATTTCCAAAACAAATTCTATTAATGAGGTTGTTCTCTGTTGTGCCTATGCCAAAGAAACAGGAGTATCACAGTAAGGCATCTTAGTAGTTTCACACTGTGCATTTTCCAGTGTTGAAAATCAGAAAGAACTTGTACAAAAAGGCACACAATTAAGGATTATTGTGAAGAAATATTACACATATTTAAGAAACCAGGAATGCTTAGCTTTAAAAATCTATTCTAAGTAGGAAAAAATAGAAAGAAAGAAACAAGAAATGTTCCCAATAAAACATTAGAAAAGAGCAACACAGTTCCATTATAAAGTAAGAAAGGCAAGCAAATCCTAAAACAGTAGATTAAAATAATCAATAGCTTATTTCATTCTGAAGAACACATGATTTATAGTGCAATCAAATTTTCCTTCAGTGACAGGATGCTTGCATGGAAGGTAGTTGGCAGGTGAGCTTTGAATTAGTAAAGCTTGGCTGTCCAACATGACATTTTCATAAACCAGCCCCCTTTCTCAAGCAGTGGTCTACAGCAAGAGTGTACCTCTCTAATTTCAAGAGCCGTTAAAAAAAACTATTTATGTTCCTCCACCATAACTGCAGTATCTCCCTCTTTTCAGCACTCCTGCTATACACACCTATCTTCCCTGAAAAGGATTTCGAGCTCACATTCCTCATACCCAAGATATTCCTGCTGCCATTCCACTTCCCAACACTATACTTCGTACCTGTATCTCTCTTCAATCCTCCATCTTACTGAAGATCAGGTACCACACTATTTGGAGCTGTGGAGATGCTCAAGCCATCTCCCTGACAAATCAATACATTAGTAACTGCAGTCTGCGGTGAGTGCTCATTCCTTAGTGAAAACACATGAATCCCTCAGTAAGTAGGAACACTGATAATCAGTGCCCACTGCCTGCATGCTTCTCCCACAGATGTGTATGCTATTGATCAGCACTAGGGTGCAGTAACCTCCTTTCAGCAGCTGACTACATTAATCATTTCCTTCCTGTCTCTAACTCCATTTCTCTAAATGCTATGCCCCCCATGAGTGGATCATTACAAAGGTTTTACTTGCGATTCCTATGTCAAACAGCAGTGTATGGAAAGGGAAACAACCAGAATTGCCTTGCAAAATTACTATTTAAGTTTCACCTGTTGTTGAAGTTCTGGAAGTTGAAGTCTAGTGCCTGAACTTACCTGTTAATATGGCAATATTGATAATCTTCAAGACTGAGTGAATCAATGTATTTGGCTGGAGCTGGTCTAGCTGCATATACTGAACACTATCCAGTCTCTGAACTTGTCTTTGTGGAATCTCTCTGAAGTGTGGAAATTCTGATGATATGTATGCCAATAAACCATGGAGAACACCACCATCCACTATAGGATAAACTTATATGAAAACACAAAGTTAGAGGGACACCCTTTTTTTTTTTTAAGCTTAAAAGAATAAATTTTATCAGTTGGTACATATTTACACTGACAAAACCAAAACCGTTTCACAGTAATTCTAAGGCAAGAAATTCTTGAGATGTGTAACACTCGATCCAAAATTAAACTGTACTTCATCTGCCTCCTCTACTTCACTTGCCTCCTCTTGATAACATCCCAAAGTTAAGCTAAGTACAATATTTTAAATTACACCAAGAATAGGAAAGAAATCTTGTATCATAGCTTGGTAAGAAGAATAGCCTTTCTTGATCATTTACCCCAGAACCTGCCTTAAATAGCTGGCAATAATGGACATGAGGAAGACAGTAAGAACAATGCAAGTTCATGGTGATACTTCCACTGTACTTTCCCCTTAGTCTCCAACCCTCCATGGCTCAGGTATCTTTAAAGACTTTGTGCTTAACAGCCTGCAATGAATTACTTTCCCTGAATGTACTTACCCTTTAAGCCTCTAAAATTTTTGCAAAAAATTTAATCCTCATGAAATCTTAGACATCTTACGGTTGAGTCCTGGGATAATTGCTGTTTCTTAAACTAAGCTCAAAGAATTCAGTTTTTCAGAGTTTTGAATGGTAACCACCCAACTTTACCATAAACTCCACATGACTATCTGATGTCTTCATGCCCACATCTTGTCCACAGGTGTTCCTGTCATACTTTCCTCTAGTGTTTTATACATCTCAGTTGCTCACATTTCCATTTTATCCTGTGTATGAGGCATTGCCAACAAAATTGAGTACTTTAAATAGCTATTTTTCTGTGATTTTTGTGAAAACTCAGGCACAACAATCTTACATTCTTCTGGATTGAGAGCTGAGCAGTTCCCCAGATTCAGTAACTGACTGGTAAATGTAGATTGCAGCATGATTTCTCCACACCAAGGATTCTCATACATCATTATATCTGCAAGAAAAAAACCAACCTCATCAACTCATGTATCAACAATATTGAAGTGTATTATACTTTTCTTGACTATAGAACCATCATACATATAAGCGTGAAAGACAGTTTGAGAGAGATCACTTGGAAACAAAGTGATCTTTTTTTCATCTACCAACACCATTTACAATGAGTTAATCAAATTTTCTCAATAGTTTGATGTAATTCTTCAATTCATATAAAATATTCAATAGTCTCATAGCACATGAGTGTGAATATTCAGTAGTCTCACAGCATATGTATAAGTGAAGTGGGTGACTGTATTGGGTAAATTATTATTGTGCAACATTTCAGAATGAGTAGTAAAGTACTAGGCTTACCCAGAAACACTTCTGATTTATTTTGAGATAAGAATGTCTAAGAAAAGAAAAATCTCAGCTTATCTCCAATATCTTTAAAATACCTTTGCACCTACCTATAAGCACTTAACTCTTAAAGAGAAGTGGGCATCTTAAACTGTACAAGTATTCAATCAATTTTATATTGTGTAATTTTTTGCATATTGCAAAACCTAAATGGCCAAATCACCATCAAGTTCTCGTCAACTCCAGCCCTAAATTAGGTGCAATATCATTTTTATAATACTGCATTCTCTTACACGAGATGTGTTCTCTTTATTAAAGAGGGAGGGTTTTGCTCCTATTAGGTATTAAAGAGTACAAAGGATTTATCAGGAAGAATCTTCTTTATTAGCTGACATGTTATGGAGAAGGTGAACTGCAAACAGCATTTTATATTTCTGCAGTCTATGTCAGTTACTAATTCACAATACGATCCATCTCAAGATGCTACTGCTAAGCTACAAAGCCCTTCCCAGGAAGAAAAGTACTTCTCATCCTGAGACTGAACATAACATCACAATTTTCCAGTCCATCTGCTGGTCCAAGAGCAGATAATTACAAAAAAGTCTATAAATCAACTAACTAGTACATCTGGTTTGTAGTAGCACTTTTACCTTTCAGGAACAACTGTTTTAAAACACAGACAGTTTACAGAATACACCTGACTAACCTATGGCACTGCTGTAGCATCAATGCACTGCTGTGCCTCAGACCAAAGACTACACATAGATGGGCAAACTTCTTGGGACAGTCAATGTTCCACTGGCAGGATGACTGATGTTGAGCAATGTAAATGATGTAAGAAAGATACTTACACATGCTTAGCCATAGTTCCAATTACTGGTTACATATTGTTCTACTTTAAACAGGCATTTTAAAGATTCACATTTTAAAGGCAAATAAAGGAATTCTCACCTGTAAGCAGCACAATATCCCCAGGAAACACAGTGAGTGACCAAAATGCAGCACCACGCCACAGCACCACCTTTCTCTCAATTTCTGACTGGTCAGTAACTACAATTGTTGCTACAGGAACTTTACATGAAGTTTTTGGTCTAGTCTTCACCTGTATTTCTTTGATATGACAAGGATGTACTATTGTGACTAAAACATTGTATTTTTGATTTTTGCAGCAGCAATTCTTAAGTGGTGATAGTTTCTTTTGAAGTTTCTTGAACTCTGTCATCCTCTCTTGATCCACTTTCATCCCAGGACCAGCTGGAGAAGAATTCAGTTTAGCTCTCTTTGATTTCATCTGTCTTTTAAAGACTGAGTGAAAAATATGAAAGGAATCTTCACACTTGCGGGCTCTTTTGGAAGAGCTCTTATACAAACTGTCTACTTGAGAGCACAATATTCCTGAGCTCAATGGTTCAATATGGATTTCATTTACAAATTGCTCAGCAGGAACATTAAGTTCTTGAGACTTCTCTGTATTTTCCTGAGTGCTTTCTTCTTGTTTTGTAGCTTCAAAGCAAACATTTTTCCCATCACCCTCAGAACTGAAAAGTTCAAGGGAACTTGCATACTCTTCCTTACATTCATTTTCAGCCACATTAAGACTTGTTCCAACATCAGAATCAAATTGGTAGTGATCATATTGCCTTTCTTCAGGTTTTTTGCCTGCTTCTGCTTCTGACAGTTTTATGATTATTTTCTGCATCTCATTCTGATACTGTGTAAAAACAGCCATCTGACTTGAAGTCATTATGCGACGAAATTCAGTATCAGTTGACACTGCAAGGTCTGAACAATCACCTGGTTCTCCTTTTGGTTTTGACTCTTGATTTTGGGGGAAAAACATATCCAGATATTGACTTAGATGTTCATGGTGATCACTTCTATGATCTGATTGAACACCTTGTCCCACAGACCTTAGATGTATGCTAATCTGCTTAGTACTGGCAACCAAATCAGAAATGTCAGAACTGTTAACTTCTAAATGACTGGCTTTTCTTTCAGTGAGTTCTGAACAACAGCCATGTGATTGTTTATCCTGTCTAGCTGATTCTGCAAATTTTCGAGGAAGGTGTTGATCTACAGCCTGATGTACACTTGCATGTGTGCATCTATCTTTAGATATTTGACAATCGGAATAAATTAAACTTTCAGTCTTTTTATGTGTGCTGGTACAAGTTACTGCCACAGGTACAAGAGATGTCAAATATTCTTTTGCTACCATTAATCTCCCCTGTTTAGACTGCTGAGAGCTGTCATCGTTTGTAGGAACTGCTGTGACTATAGAGCTTTCTGCCTGAAGCACTATGTGGTCAGCACCTTTGACTTTTTCAGAAAAAAGACTATGTATATCACATGAACAGTGGAGTTCTCTCCATTTTTCAGCAGCAGGTGCTGAACTACTTTGCTCTGACACCTCCAGCGGGCTTGGAATACTGGGTGCTCCCACAAAAATATGAATTTGAGGTCTTTTTGACATTTTTGATTGCTGTGAAGTTTTACTTTAAACATACAGTTTATGCAATAAACACAACACTAAATATTAGTAAATGCCAAAAATTTTATTTGGCCTTTTCTTAACAATTTAAAAATACCTAAAATCAAAGTAGTATTTCATAATTTAACTGGTAAAAACACCACTTTACTACTTAAAGCCTAAAAATTAAATGTACAAAATGAAAAATGGAAGTTATTTATTGTGTCAAACTTGCATAGAAAAATAAGTTATTTACAGTAGGGCTTAATTTCTGATTCTGATACTTGGAAACATGTAGCAGCTGCAGAATTATACTGAAGTTCAATTTAAGTTTAATTACTGAGCAGACTTATCTTCATTTGCTATTGCTAATTAAACAGTCAAATGTGAATTCAGTATTCAGTACTTCATTTTAATTCATGTGAAATAAATGCCTGTAAGAAACTTTCACAGCATGGTTAGGAGATAATTTCACCTCCCAGAAAATTACAATTACAACTAAATGATTAAAAATACTAGAGCTATTTAAAATTAGTTTTAAAGTTTGCTAGAAATGCAAACTTTAGATGCTGGGTTAGCGTGAAAATACTGTATTAAGTGATTATTTTATTAAATGGAAGGTTTCAGGATATTACTGATAAATTATAATTATTTAATAAGCACTAAGAGGTCAGTGAAACTTGAGCAGATGATTTAGAATTAGCTTTAATTCATTTATGTAGTATCATACTACCCAAGAAGTTACTAGCTTTTTCTAGCTTATTAAAAATAAGCCCACCTTACACAGCACAAAACAAAAGACCCTTTAGTTTTTTTAATTTATGCTATATTATAATTTTAAAATACTCAGCTACAGCTACAAGTGTTCATTAAAATGCAGACACCTAGCTACATGTTTTGGGAATGTTATAGAAGTTGCTGCAACAGGCAATTCTGCACAGGTAGGAAACAGAACACCAGAAATGAAATTCAGGAGCTAATCCAGCTGCAAACAGAAGAAAAAGAGCATTGAAACAAATACAGCACTGGAAAATATTTACGTTTTTCATTTAGCACTTAACAGCCATTTTCCTAACAACCCACTAGGGGTCAATAAATCTGCATGTTCATAAAAGCTCATAGTAACATGGAAAAACTATAAACGTCCTGGAACACTGATCTCGGGTATATTATAGGTGTAACTGGAAAAAACAATATACAACCACTAAAATTAGATACGTCATAATACAAAGAAGCTACAAAACACAGTAGCTACAAAATCACTCAGTTTTATGCTCATTGCAAAATGAGTAATACTTAAAAGATTAGAGTATCCAAACTTCTGCAGTTGTACATTTAAGTTTAGGCTCATAAGAATCCAACTTTTAAAGGGCAATTCCTGTACTTGTGGAAGTTTTAAGTTATATGATTAAAAATGGTAATATACAAATAACCAAAATGACAGAATTGACAGTTCAACACTAAAATAATAGGTCAGGCAAGAAGGGAAAGACAAAGCAAAGTGATAGTGAGGTTGAATCCCCAAAGTAGTGATGTTAAAAATAAGTTTTGTAGATAAAAGGCTGCCCAATACATGATGTAAAAACAACTTCAGTAACAGATCCCCTATGACAAACAGAAAGTGCTAGCGCTACTTCAAATGGACTTTAGAAATGTAACCTAACTGATGAGATTAAATAACTTCTTCCATTTCAAAACGTGCAAGTCTACTGGTAGCTTTTTTCATTTGTTATTACCTTGGTTACAATCATTACAGATGGGTAGCTTTCTTAATTAGGTACTTTATAGTATAACAATATAAATGTCTTTTAATAAGGAGGTTCAAGTGAATAGAAGGTTCAAATGAATTACAAAAGATTTCTTCCACGTGTGCTATAGTACAAAAGAGGCTGAACAGCAGAACTCTGACACAAGTCCAGGCCATTTCTAAAGAACTCACAAGCCATGCATAGACTAATGAAATAATCAGTCATTTCCAAACTAAGCTTTGGTACAGTGAGCAGTTCTTTCACTCAATCTTCACCACCTTCTACAAGGGCTGAATACTGACCTGTCACAGGTCTAAGACACCATCTTATTCCAGTGTTACTGTCTTGTTACATGTCTTTAACCTGGAAGAGATTTCAGAGGCTTTTCCTAATTCTGCAAAAATTCTCAAGCATTTGTGCATCAAGTTTCAGGGAGATAGAAATCTTAATTTAAGTGAACTAAAATATGTTCAGGACAAAATAATTTGCTCACCTGCTTTCTATACCCTCAGAGTAAGCTTATAACAAACAGTTCTTCTAAGTTTTCTTACAAGGAAAAACTGAGATTCAACTACACTGTAAATGAGCCCATTGAATAGTTCAGTTCTCAATGAGTTCTAGGACACTGGAAGGGCAATTTCATTGCTAAATAGATGAGATCATTAGAGCAGCACGTTTAGAGGCCAGCTTACAACCTGGAGTTGCAAGACCTTTCAGAGATTTTGTATTCATAGAAAAGTTGGTGCTTAAGATGCCATAGTGTAAAGTACTCAAAATTAAAATTAAAAAACTGTCAAGTGTCCTAGACTACTTCATGTAAGTATAATGCAGGGCTTCACATACTGTACTAGAGCAAGTTTTTGCACTTTATATCTTAAAACCAGAAAACAGTAACAAAGGAAAGCTTTTAGATAAGTATATATTTCATAGGCTAAACATACCTTTTCAATACTTGAAGTTCAGTATAAAAGTAAGTTTAAGACGCTAGAAATGCAGTTGTTTTTCACTCTACTTCCAGAGATATCCCGTATCATATTTCAAATGTATTCTTCCTATAATCAGGGTTGAACAATGAATTAATCAGTTAACACTGAAGGAAAAATATCACTGAAGAATCATATTCAAGCATGGCATTTTTTGTTTGTAATTCTGTCCACTCCCCATATTAAAACCACGGAAACTAGCTTTGTTTTTAATTCCCAAGCACTACTATGTTATTTTTAATGAAAAGCTTTACTCATCTATGAAAACAACAAAATGTAAATCTAAATGCATCCCAATAGCCCCAAACTTTCTTCTCAGTGTGTGTATATATATATATATATATAAAAAATATATATACACACAAACTCATTATGCAGAGTCTGAATTAGACAAAGCTGTTATCTTGGCATACTTGTGGTCTTCATAAAATCTATTTATTATTTTTATTTTTATCCTTGAGATTCAACTGGATGAATTATTCTTACATTAAGATAAGATACTTGTAGCAAAATGAAAGTTTTAGTTTAGATTTAAATAAGGAGAAAAAAGAAGAAATGGGAAGATAAAGATTACAGCAGAATTATGTTTAATGGTTTTAATTTGTTATGGATTAATTACTTTTGTGGTTTGCTTTAAGCAGTTTTGCTTGCGCTACAATATTAAGTAGTATGTGTGTGAGGATTAGAATATAGCAAAAAAGTAGGTTTTTTTATATATATATACACACATGGTTAAGGAAGTAAGGGTACATTGCAGCATGAGACAATTAATGAAAGAACAGACTATTAAAAATAAAGGAACAAATAACTGGAAGGTTTATGAAGGATGAGGTTAGGAACAGGGAAGGCTGCATTCCAGAGTCTCAATGTAAGCCACTCTTGGACCAGAAATGCATAGACCACATCCTGCTACCCCTGATCTTCTATGAAGGTAACTACCTACTTGGACATGTATTGAGATATTGTAAATAGGAAAGAAAAAGACAACTACTGTGCCTCTTCCACCTTTTTTTCCTTGAGGATTTCATTTTGTGGACCTGGAAGATCTTGGCACAGTCTCATGGTATACTCTAAAAAAAACCAAAACAACTAATTCCTCTTGCAACTGCAGTATTTTGGACTCAAGTTACAGCAGGCATGACACTGCCAAATATAAGTGAAAAATTTCTGCGTTTTCTTCCAGAACAACTCATCTTTTTACATCTACATTTATAAATACACATTAAGATCTGTGACTAATATTAAGGAGTACTTTGAAAACACTTTTTTTAGACAAGTACCTGAGTATTTGCTTTTATAAGGCACACCTTATACCTAGGTAGCACTGACATAACAAAAACGTATGAATAATAAATGGTGACTTATTTACTACAGCACTAAAACCCCACCAATGACAAAAATCTGTCAGCTACTGGTCACAAAATAAACTGAACATTACCAAGATCTACTATTGTATACATATAGGGGCAATTGATGTCATTAAGCAGCTGAATTTCCCTGAAATAGATTAAATTGAATTTACAATAGGATGATGGCTATGCCAACTTCTAGTACAAAAATGAGTTTACTAAAGATGTAAGCCTCTATACAAATGTGTTCTGAATAAATATCTGGTATATAAGAACACGTCTGAAACAGTGTTGCATATAAAACGTGAAATCAGATTAATAGCACTAATTAAGATGCCAACAATACTTTAATAGGAAAACACTTTTCAAAACAAAAATAACTTCTATACCTTGGTAAACTTCCAGTTATATAGTACTTTATCAGCCTCTCATTTTAACTATCACTTCTCTTCTGGTTTTTGTCACATTTAAAGATTAAGAAAAGTTATACACAAATTCAGAAAGTTTTCCTTAACTTTCTAGTTCTGTAACTTCTCTAAACTTAGGATTTTCTTTCCCGATTCATATTTTGCAGTGCAAGTGTATTACATCAAAGCAATTGAATCTTGATGTTATTTAATGAATTTTTGCAACTAAAATATCATTTATATTTTCAAAACCTAAAATGTTGATTTTTCTTAAGATATTTACAGCTTAGGAATGGCAAGTGACCTTTGCCTACTTCCCGGTTCACCTAATGAGTCCACTATTGAATGACCTGCCTTGGCAATTTCCGAGCAACTTTTTAGGTCAAAGACACCAAACCCCAGTACCAGGAATCATCAGTACTTATAATCATTTAAGTCTGTAAATCAGAAAAAAATTAAAGTTTGGGTAAATTCTCTGTATACAAAACTGTTTAAAGAATCTTTGCTATGCTTCTTTAGAACAGTATTATTACTTATTTAATGACTTTTGTTAGTGAAGTTCTGTGCCTTGTTTTAAAGAAAAAGTCTGAAAGAACAGCTCTTATTACAGATCTTAAAAAATGACCAAAAAAGCTATCAATCATATTAGCAAAATGCCACTGCCATAAGACAAATCCATTTTTATACTGCAGTAAATTATCTGTGGGTAGACAGCAGGTTAACTACACCAAAGATAACAGGAGCTAAAGCTCATAAAAGATATAACTGAAACCTGAAAGCACATATCCATTATACCTGTTAATTATTACACCATTTCTTAATTTGTGGAAAGGTGCTCTATTCATAATAGCCAATGAAAGCCTAGCTTTTTATCTCTGAAGTGGTCAGAGTCTGATTGACGGGTCAATGATCTATTAAAAAACAGTAACTACATCAGCAAGTTTTACATTTGCAAGACACTGCAACTAAAGTTTAATATACCCATTACAAGAAATACATTATGGTACATAGTATATTTCCCCCATCCTAAACAGTACAACAGGAATTCTAAATTTAAAGGTTTTTAAAATGAACAACTATATCATTAACAGTTTGTTAATCTCTAGTGATTTGCTACACATAGGACAAAATTAAAAATAGCTTTAAAAATCCTCTTCCAATAGTTAAATACTCTAGGAACGTCGTGTGATGCTACATACATGGCCTTAAATTACCCTTAAAATACCTTAGAAGTATTCATTACTTTTATTGCATATTTCACTATTCATTAATAGTATTCACTCACCATGACAATCACTTAAGCATTAGGCCAAGGTAATTTAAAGAGGGTGACACACCTTCAGCTTCCTATCACTCCTGAATATTAACGGTAGTCAGATGCCTAAATCCCTGGTTTTAAAAGTTACATCCAAATATAGCTTCATCAAGTCTTTACTTAAGCTTTATACACTGAAAGTAAACCACACTAATTCCACCTCTGGGTAACAGGTTCTTTATGTCTGTTACAGCTTCAAGCTATAAATAAAATTACAGAAACAACAGACGGCAATGCATCAGAAGACAAAGGATTAGAGCAATATAATGCAAAAGTGTCACTCCTTTTTCCCTCCGGAATTCTCATATACCCCCAACACTGAAGTTTTTGGGGTAAAACCGGTATATTCTTTTAACTTGCAGCTTTGAATTGGTACACCTTGATGATGAACATCGTAACCTGTAAGTAGTTAATAACTTGATTCCTACAATATGCAAAAAGCAATTATATTGTCCTTTACCTGCTGAAAAGCTGACCCTGTAGTAGATAGCAAATACATAAAGTAGGATATTCTTTAAATTTGAAGTTTTAACTTCTACTGGGAGCTTTCCCCTCCCTCATTTGCACGCTTGATTTTACACTTCTATCTGTAGTATAAACAAAATTAAAGGACTGTTTCACTGACCTTACAACAGAAGAAACTGAGTTATTAATAGCCATCTTCAGAGTATTTACTTTCAGTTCAATTCAAGCTGGAGGGTTGTTTGGTTGGGGTTTTTTTATGACAGTTCATCCCATATGATGGTAGAGTAGAAAATCTAAGACACTTGCCAACCAAAGGAAAAATAGAAATAAATCTCTGGATGCAGAATTCCGATTACATCACAGGAAACTTCTAGCACTGTTACCATGCTGCTCAAATTTTCCTTTGTCTTTTTAAAAGCCAGGTACTGTAGCTGTACAATAACCTTGCAAAACTGAAGAAACAGCAAGCAGTGTAGTAACAGTTTCATACATTCTGAAACAACTCCGGGATGAAGTGATGAACACATTGCATGTTTGCTTGCAACTTGTGCAAGAAAAAAGAGGGATGATCTTTATGCCAACAACTCATGCTGGCACTGCAAGTGAATCAATATACCAGCAACAGCACCTATCCATCAAATCAACAAGAAGCTTAGTCCAAATATATGTATTAAGAGGAACCCAAAGGAAAATAAAAACTGCCAGAAGAAATCAAGCTAAGCAACTCATAGCTGAAGCAATCTTATACTCTACATAAGAGTGAGGGATGTACCATATAGGCTTAAAAGAAGGTTATACCTGTAAGTGAATGGCAGCTCAAGGAGATTTAAGTGGATTGCTTTAGACTATGCTAGTGGGACATAACAAGAAGTCAAGAGAACATGCATGTGGGAGAAATTACAGGTAATTACAGGTCTTATTTTTGTCATCCTTTGTTTGGTGATGGTAACATTTACCAAATACCCTTCATCTAAATTTTAATAGAAGGTTTTGGGCAAAGACTGTAGTCCTATAACTGATCTGTTTAACCAAAAGTAATTTTACTCCAAGACGGTTATTTGGTTCACATAATAAAGTAATGTTTCTGGAATACTGTGCACAGAGGCAGCTGTTGACCAGGCACGGTGGTATAGCAAGAATCCTGCTAGTCAATATCTAAATTTATGAAAATCACAACCCTTCATATGCCTACAGCAGTACCTGTAATAATTAGTATACAGTTACCTCTAAATGCTATCTGAATGTAATTACTGACCATAAAGTAATTTTTTAGTACTTATTATTTATAGTGAATAGCAGCAGTACTAATCCAGTCAGTATTTAGTTCTTGTCACTGGCTATTACCAGAGGACTACAATACCATTTGGCCTCAAGACAGGTACAGCTGGTTTACAAATACATAAACGCTGTATTCGGCAACATATAGCCATAAAACAACATGTATCCAAAACTTTTTTCCTGATCTGCAGTGCTTTCAGTAACAAAATGCTTTTTTGATTATGAAACACCTATGATTTAGGTATTGCAATAGAAACTTTCCTAAATACTCCTGCAGCACAAGCAGGGAGATTGATAATTTAAACCAAAATCAGTGTTTTGAGAAGTTCCATACAGTCTGACACTTTTCAAAAGTTAAATCAAAATACTGAATAAAAGGCCAGAAACACTAAGTTGTTCTTCATAACTATTACTGAACTATTAAAATAAATAACTAAGGCAAGCAATCAAATGGCATTGCTAATGTTTAATGTGTACCTACTTGCCTGCAGGATCAAGGCCTGTGGTTTCTAAAGGTGTGCCCTAAAAGGAAAATATTTTCCTTGATCTGAAACAAAGACATTTCTTCTGTAAATACAAGCTTGGATCATATGGAGGCATCTACTCAGCAGTTTCATCAACCATTTTACTTTAAATGGATTATTTTTGGAACCAAACCATGCAAAAATCTGAACACTGATAATACAGTTTCAATTCACCCACTGAGATGGTCTTCACTGTGTTTGAAAACTGAAGTAAAGGTAGTAGGCTTTTGTGATTAACTTGATAATTCTTTCCTCACTGCCTTTGTGCCTTGTGAGATCTCCTTTCAAGTAAATGCTATTTATTGATTTTTGTTTTGCAATACATAAAAACACATAATTAAGGAGATACGAACATACAGGGGCTGTTACAAACAAGAGAAGTTAAAAGTTCTGAAGAACAATGACCTTTTGAGTAGGAAAGAAAGATAAAGGTAAAAGGTCAAAGATACACAGAAGTGCTGTGCATGTTTTGTTGAAGAACACTCATTCCCTAAACCCTTATTTTTGAGTACTTAAACAACTAAACTGCTATACCTTCTGTGAAGAAAGATATTCTTCCAGATGTTTCAGCATCTTCAGAAAACTCACAATATTAGAATGACATCATTGTGGCTTTTTTTAGAAAAATGGTTAAGTCTGCAGAAAACTACCCACAGGTACCATTACCAATGAAAATCTATTTTACGACTTAAACCTTCTGGTAAACTGGTGTTGATAAAACAATACAGAACCTAAGATGAAAGTGAGGCAATCGGTCAAAGAAACGTGATCATAATAGCCCTATTTCCATCAGATTAACTGCCTGTAGATTTGATTTACTAGGATCGGAAGATAAAGTCTTTTCTGTTTCCTAAGGTTAATTTTTTTGACCGAGCAGGAAAACAGAACTTTTTTCTAAACTGAGCAACAATTCACTGGGCTTTGATTTAACGGATTTCTGTAAAATCTATTTCCAGAGCAGCAAATACCTTTCAGCTTGACTTAGTAATACAAATGCCTGAACATCACTGTAATATTGTGCAAAAGGCATTATAATATTAATCAAGTACATCTTCCTGCACAAATCCAGTTTATTTCTCAAAAAAAAAGATTCTTATTTAGGCTCAAATCAGGTACCCTGGTATTTCACATTATGAAAGTTATTGGAATCCATCTTCCACAACAATTATATACATCACTGGGATTAACTGGTTATAGCACACAGATAGCCATAATCAAAGGCTGCTCTCTCAATTGCAGTTGCTTTAGTAGCTTGGGAAAGAGAATTTACTCCCCCATATTGTATGTGGCTTCCACGCTATGGCAGAAAAAAATGTCAAACACAAAGCCACCACGTATTTTCTCACCTTTACAAAAGCCTCACTCAAAAAAGATGAGGTTTTATAACAAAAAACTGGATGCTGACTGCACATTCATAGACAAAAATGGGGTATCATCAATGTTTTGGACAACAGCGGTAGGCAAGACTGTGCTGTGCTTTGGTACTGTGGGAGACAGGGTGTTGAAAAGTTATCATTCATAAGTTTACTTAGGTGGGATAAATCAGTAATCTACTAGTGTTAGTAAAACGCCTTTCACAAGTGGATATGTTAGCAGTAGACTTTAACAAAAGCTGCACTTCCTCTTGCATTTAAGGCAAGTGGGGTATTTTTTCATTTGTCAGCATCACTAAACAATTCAAGTTAGATGTCTTAACTAAAGAAAACAGTCATCCACTCAAAGAAGTCATACTAGGACCACACAAGTCATCACTAGATCAATATGTGCTCCAGGGCTGTGCAAAACTAGAAACTACACAAGCAGCTCCAGAAGCAGCCAGATGGCATACAAGCCCACAAGACCTCTTTAAACCAATAGCTCAATCAGGAGTTCATTTACCTCCTCACTGTTTATGCAGGATCTCTCCAGAGAGCAAATATTTAACCTTCCTGTAAACAGAAGCAACAGCAAGTACTTTTTGACAGGACTGAACCTATGGCACCAGACCTCTTCTATTCTTTCCCCACCCTGAGCCACATTCTGCACATTTTATCTATTTCTGTAGCATGCATCTACATCCTTCATGTGGTATCATTAGTGTATTTTTGTGAGGTTCACAGTAACTGGCAATCTGATATACTAAATTAGCTGATCTCCATGATACTTTCATATCTCAGGAAGATGAAAGCTGGGTTCACACAAAGTTTCTATAAACCTCAAAAGGAAAGTTCATAAGACAAGCTTCTGATCTGAGCATTGTATTTTAAACAAAACCCTTGACAAATGTTAACTACATGACAGTACTGACTTTTATATCAAAATCTCTAGTATTTCTGTTCTTGAAAATGCAAAGAAAATTCCAGGTTATTTTAGGATCTTCCTATTGCACACGCTACATACACAAAGAATACACTTCAGCCTTAACAACTGAAAAAGATATGCTCTTCTGTCTAGAAGTTGAGAGGTTTAAGATCTTTTCAGAGATAAAGCTCCTTTAAGGAAATACAACCTTCAGACTTGGACCAAGCTGGCTCCATACAACGGTGAATAAGCGCTACAAAGGTCACAGATGGTTCACTGGACACACTTGTTCCTTATTGTGGCTACAGAAGCAGCATACCTACCAACTTCTTTATGGAACTGTATGAATGTCAGCCAAGCAAATGCTCTTCCACAGGTATTATGGCTAAGGAGTAAAGTTGTTAATTTACTAGAGCACTGCAGAAAAATCAAGATAAACATTTCAGAGTATTTTAAGTTAGTGAAAACTACAGCAAAACTTCTGGAAACAGAAAGAAAGTTTAAGTCCTTTACATTTACCTAGCAAAAACTTAAGATATGATACATAAAGAAAATTAGCATTAGCTTTTTAATACATAAGCCTTTACATTTCAATGGTTTAGATAGATGTTAGTTTAGCAAACGGGTTAAGCTTTAACAGAGAACAGGTGACACTGAGTAACTATCAACACAGCTGACTGAGCCAAAGGTGCCTTTTAGATGCAAATTTACCTATTTCAAAGAGGTAAGTTTTCTCTCAGACTTGCACCAATGCACTTAGACTAGTTATTCAAAATAATTTGATTGATTATACTTCAAAAAAATTGTAGATCACAATTTCTATCCTACTATGCCCATAAAAGTTAAATGAAATCATCACAATTAAAAAAAACCTGTGAATAAAATGTTTGAAGCATTAATTTATATGGCCTGCACAAATATCTACCCTTTTCCATGGTAATTCAGCTGTCTGAAAACACCTCAAGCAAAATCAAAAAACTCAAGGTATGTTGTTACAAGTCATCTTGGCTCTCCCTCTACTGTTTTAGGTCATAGTGCATAGCAGCATAACCACTGATAAAAA